>NC_133754.1:11292500-11615000 GCF_036562045.2 Rhinolophus sinicus | reverse complement strand
TACTTTGCCCCTGAACCCTAAACCATTATATTTGATCCTTACACATCCAAACCCCTAATTTGAAAAACTCATCTTAAGATGCACTCCAAAAAATCTCATAAATATGACAAATTTACTTGCCCCCTCCCTGAGATGCTACTCAAATCTGGCAATGCAGTGCTTTCTCTAACTCAATAAGAATGAATTCTGCATTTCCATATCAAGTGGTTATTTCATTGTATTTTTACATGGAGGACATTCAGCACCACTTAGACACCCTCCAATCACGGTAAACAAATTCCTCACTGCTGCTTATTTATGATATATCTCTATTTTATTTTCACCATGTTAGACCAACATAGAACAATAAAAAGAGGAAAATGACATGAGTTGAGCACTTACCATGCAAAGACTTTATCCTACACACTGCACAACACATTCCTTTCTCACTTCAAAGGTACCACTATAACGTATGGTACTTATCACTTTACTCATTTTATAGATAAAGAAACTAAGGCTTAGAAAGATTAAATAAGTAGTTAGTGTTAGTCAAAGTTAGTGTGATGTAGAGGTTTTAATTTGCAGTCTTTCCTCTCTAAATTTTCATTATTTGAATTTACTGAACAAAAAATAATAAATGCACCTCCAATGCAGTTTTCTATTCATCAGAAAAAATGTAAAAAATTGAGAAGCCCAACTAAGAACACCTTTTTGAAGTCAAACTCTCCATGAAAAAAGGTGGCATTTATGCTAGAAATGCCATCTGTTATACTTAAAATATGTTCCCAAAGAGCCACACCAGTAATCTTTCATGTGCAAATTATTAAATGAGCAGTACTCCACCTTCCAAGTATATGGATATGAAATATTGGAACAGATGATAGATTGATAGATAGATGATACACAGAAAATCGATGGATAGATGATAGATAGATTATAGATAGATAGATAGATAGATAGATAGATAGATAGATAGATACATACATACATACATACATACATACATGCATAAACCATTATCTGAACAGGACATATTTCTGTATCTATCATAGCAATTAGTCCAGTACTGGGTCAACTGGAAATATCCAGCTCCCACTGGTAATACATTATATTAAATTTAAATGTGTTCAGTGTTCTTAAAAACATATATTGGAAAATGATGTTTGAAATATAAATATGAACAATTTGAGCTTTAAAGATATGATAACTTCAAGGAAATGGATCAAAAACAGTATTTATTCTTCCAATCTATCCTTCAAAGTATAGGAAGAGTAATTCCTTTTTAATATAGCTCACCTTTATCAAATACAAAAGTGAAAGGATAGCTCAAAATAATTAATATTGGGAGAATCAGAGAGCAAAACAAACAAACAAAACATAGACTAGTAACTAAATACAATACAAATTGTCTGCCTAAATAAATATTATTTTAATGAATTTTCCATATGACTAAGATATAAGACATGAAATTGGAACAAGACAAATTGCTATACGAGTAGATAGATGTATATAAGATAATCAAATATATAAATAGCATTGATAGTTACATATAAACTGTAAATATTAAAAATACCATACACTTCAAAGTGGGATAAGATTTCTCTACTGCCTCCTGGTAGATGATAGCCCTGCAAATACTCCTTTAGAACTTTTTAACCAGAGAGATTGAATTGATCCCAAACACTGAAAAGAGACAGAAGTTAAGGAAATATTCAACAGCCAAAATCAGTATTTATCCAGAGTGTGCTAAAGTCAATGATGACAAAACTCCTCTGTCTCATTCTCACTCTCACACGCCTCGCAGATCTCAAGGACATCTGGAGAAAGGTGAAGGTTTCTTCCTTGTCAGATGCCAGCATAAGTGGATATAGCTCAAGCTAAAGGAAATTAGGCTCCTCCTGGCCAGAAGACATCCAGAGAGTGGTATCATCCAGAGAGTGGAAATACTGAATTATCCATTAAATATATGTTCCAAAAATATTGATTTGTTAAATATTATATACTGAGACACAATATTTTGTATTTTCAGTGAAATTCCCCCAAGATTACAATTGCAAACATAAAAATAAATGTTAAAGCTTTTTTTACAAATAAACTAATAATAATAATAATAATAATAATAATAATAACAACAGTGGCTTTTGCATTTTAAAATAAATTGCAAGAACCAAGCAAAACGATGCCATAAACAGTAGAAAGATAGGAATTGAAAGTCATATTTGATCAGCCCAGGTAATGCCACCTCACATCCACTTATGAAGTTATAGTAAATTATATGTGCTTGATATCTCCATATGAAACATCTTGGTAAAGACAATAACATATTGAACAATAATATTTTCTTCCTGATTCTGTCAGTTCTATAGCATTTTGTCGATACTGCCTTCTCTTCTCCAGAGATTAAGTCCAGCCACTCAAAATGCCTTCCATAGCAACCCTCTGTTAAAAATATACTTAGGAAAACAATGCTAATGTGTTGGCATAAATCAACTCTACAGAGAGTAACAAATGAAGCTCCCGTATGGCTATACAGATGATAAAATAATATCAACCTAGGCATTCTTTGCAATTGTTCCAATCTGACTTTAATTATTAAAAGAAGCCTAACCATCAATATCATTTTTCTAATTCCAGCTGATGATCAAATTTGAAAACCAGAATGTCTGTCAAAAGGGTGCATATTCCCAGGTTGTGTTGATTGATCTCCCTAGATTTAGTAGTAGAAGCACAATGGATGACAGATTATATCTTAAGAGTAATTTTCATTACATAGTTTCTGTGGTATGCTGAAATAATAGAGTAAAACTTTTTAGAATATGAGTTAATAATTTCTTAATTTCCATCTCTAGATTATAATACCATACTTCTTAAAAAAATACCTACTATAACTTACCTGGATATTTCTAATTTTATAAAATTCAAATTCTTTACCCTGACATTCAAGGCTGATTAACATTTAATCTCACCTTTACTCTTCAAACAGGGTTTTCAACAATATGATCTATAAACTAATCACCGAAAGAATCATAATTCTATATGTGTGATTCATGGTATCTGGTCTCAGCTTCATGTACAATCCTCTCAAGCTGTAAAGGACTAATTAATTCAGAAGTACTTTTTCTAAGACTTACAATAGCTTCACCTTCTAACTAACCCCCACAAAGAAAACCTGGGAATTATCTGCATCAATTTCCTGAATTTCAGTATTACTTTTATATGTTTCTTTTACAGCACTTAAATATTCCATTAAACTTAGTTTACATACCCGATACCTCAATACAGCATAAACTTGAGATTTATACTTCATTCCCAGCTTAATACAATATGTTGCAGATTTCCGATAAGATCCATTCTCCTTTCCTAGTTAAAAATCTGGATAGCATTAAAGTGTTATTTAAAAATGAGGCAATTATCAGCCATATATGTCCTACAAGTTTATGTATGGACAGATATACATCTTTAATAGCACAACAGAGATCGCATTTAGCTTAAATTATATGTATTAATTTTAGGTCAGAAGCACTTTATATAAACTGAGTTTTAGGAAAGTTTTCATCAAAGGGGAAATAATGTTTTCATAGAAAGGAAAAGAATAACTATTTATGAAAAAATAATAGTTTGAGTATTTCTCTGGCTTTCTTCCTTTCTCCTGTTAAACCCTTTGGAGAAAGGACTGCTAACCATTTTCCGCACTGCAGCCACTTATAATTTTAAAGCACAAATTTGATTATGTCTGTCCCTAATTAAAACCCACCAGTTAATTAAATCTCCTTGAAGTGGAACAAATAGTCAATAAAATGAAAATATATTAAAAAATAATATATGGCATTTGAAAGATTCAGAATTTGAAATAACTTACGAAGATTTAAAAGGTACAGGAAAAAAGGAAGAGAATGCAATCGCAGTATTTTAAAGAACTACATAAACTATATTTACACTGTGAAATTTATTTTCATATTTGTTTCAATGTATAGGTTTAATAATAGCAACAAAAATAAGACAAAGAATGTTTCGTAGAATCTAAGAGTCAATTCATTTTAAGATTTGCCCATTATATCATGCAATCCAAGGATCAAATTTTTTTTGTAAGATACACCATTTTTACACATACCACAGACAAAAACACTAGCAGCTAAAATATTGTCTACAACCAATAGTAAAAGAGTGCATATTAGAATTTATAAAAGAGTGAAAATTCTACAATAACTAAGATGTATTAAGTACATACTCTGTGCTAATTTATTATTATTTAATGCATAAACTCACACAATTCTAAAAGCCACATTATAATCTATATTCTATTCTTATCACCTTTTCACTAATGAGGAAACAATGGTAGGAAGAGGTAAAGTCACCTACCCAAGATAGCAGTTCTAGAAGGTTGCAGAACAGTTATTTTGCACCAGAATTTTATTAACTCTATGGTTAATAAAATAAAAGCATGTAGTAATGTAGACACAAGTAATAAATGTGAATGTAATAGTATTCCTTAAATTTACAAAGGAGACAGTACAAGATGCAATGTTAATTGTACATCTATCCTGTGATATGTGTTGACTGCATGTGCTGAAGTGTGTTAAAATCAGCTAACTTCTCATTTATTATAACACATAGTAAATATATAATGGTAAAGCCTAAAATTTAGTAAAATGGAGGTAAAGAAAAGAAAAAAGAACCATAAAGCAATTAAAAATATACTCCTCTGCAGAGCAGAGGCATGATGGATAGGTTAGGATCCTATTACTTTTCATTACAAAGCTATTTAGTGTTTTTTATATCACTTATATATCAATTTCATAAAAACTAAAATACATGCATTTTAAAATGTAATACAAATATACTTCAAAACACACAAAAATATTAGAATACTTTAGCAGTTTCAATCTATCATTGAAACTTTCAATAGAGTACCCAGCCTTAATCACTTGATTCTCATTCATTTTCTTTCCTTATCATTTATTGCAACCAATCCAAATTTCCATTGAACAAATTTCTTAAAAAAGACTGATGCAGCTCTGGTAAGTTACACTATTGTCAGTTTCTTCATTCTTCTAAGAAATTTTCAACTCTTCTAAACCTCTCCGCTCCGTGTATCTTCTTCCCATGGAAACTTTTCACCTGAGGTCTTTAAACTCATTAAAACTATTTTATCACAGTTGCTTCCTTGCTTTGGTAAATTTTTATTTATCTCTCATCTTCATTTAATTTTTCCCTTAGCTCTTCAACTCTCTCTCATTCTCGGTTTATGTTCTTTTCCACAGTCTGCCTTCCATGGGTGAACATAACTTGTGCTATAACTTGTAATTGAGCTTAAAAAACTCTTTATAGCTCAGTTGTAAGCCTGTCATAAGCAGGACCAAATCAAAAGGACTTATAGTGCCAAATTCTACAGTTAATTTGATTTTAAGGACTAGTACTGACATTAACTTATAGAAAGTTTTCAAGAGGTAAGGAAAGTTTCTAAACGGTAAAGATACATAGTGTATGCCTATCTTCTTCAGTTAATTTATTTCAGACAGAAATAATGCCATTCTCTTGTTCTAGTGTCATCTGGAATTCTTTTTATTCAAAAAGTTTTGCTTTAAATACCTCTAAATATACCAACTGAACTTTCAGTGTTTCAATTAAGTACATTAATTCCAGTTTAATAAAATTCATCTTATAATTCTTAAATCAACTTGAGAGAAAATAGTTAATTGTGGCCAATCATCAAGTACAATTTGAAAACTGTCCAGTGCTAAAGAAAGAGTGACTGACATGAAAGCGAGTGAGGTACTTTTCTTGAAACTGAATAGCTTGTGTGCTCATCATTCTTCATGTGTTTCACCCACTGCTATGTGTATATTGGAACTAGATATTCCTGAATGTGCTTTGTAAGAAATATTTTAAAGAGTACATCAGACATGATAATACAACTCCAGGGTATAAATATGTAGCAAACATTGCTAACTTTCCTGAGGAAAAAACATAAAACGTTTATACACTTTGTATTAAGTTAGTATTAAGAAAAAAGGTAAGCATGAAGAAAATGGAAAAATGCTAAATCTTTAGCTTTAAGAAAAATACACTGCATTCTAAGGTAGCTAAAAATAGATGTTTTCTTGTTGTTTTGTTTCATGAGGTCTAAATAGCTCCTCTTTGGCTCCAGTGGGAAACAAAAAATAGAAATTATTTCCTATGTTCTCAGTAAAGAAAATTATGATGTGGGTTCTAAATAACAGGGCTTTCTCTTTTACCTATGTATTTTAAAGCAAAATGTAGGTTTGATTTTTTCTAAGAAAGGAAAGTTTTACTAATTTAGTAAAGGTTACCACATCTCTCCATAAATCATCAAGTATTTAAAGATATCGGGAAACATAAAATATGAAAGTGAAAATTAAGGTATTGAGACTCATGGCTTAACTATTTATTAGTGGAATTTAACCTATGTCTTGAACCACATCCAACAAGTAGTCTGGAGTGTTATACAGTCTGACAATTAAAAAAAAGAAAAATACCACCTTCAACTCTGACAACATAATCAATACATCTGTTGCAGTCCTTATTTGCTTTTTAAAGTTTATAGTTTATAGTGTTTATAGTCTATAACTTATAGTTTTATATGTGAATGTTTTAGAAATTATACATAGAATTACATTATGGAATCCACACTTTCAAGTGACAGAAAAATCTCTGAAATTCTAATATCCATGAAACCATCGACGATTGTAGTCTTTGGATTCACTGATAATGGCCTACGTCACACCCTATGGGAGGGTCTTTGAGACCCTTCATTCATACTTCTTTGTATCAAATGGTGATAACGACAGGGCATTTATCTCTCATTGCTCTCATATGATTGAACATATTGCCAGTTGATGGTTTGATATCATTTGTGAACATTTACTTTTTATGATTATTTGCTAATAATAATTACACATAAAGTAATATGCACAACAATATGTATTAGGAAAAACTATATGAATGAAAAGTGTTGTTTTTAGTGTTCCTTATGCTCACAATTCTGTATGTGACTTCACCAAACTCATGGACCTTTTCTGAGAATCAGAAGTATCATGAGTTTTAAGGGATCTTTCATATCTAAAGGTAAAATACTGCTGTTAACAGAAACAAACATTTCTTCTGAAAGTTGCATTGAGCAAAACTTCTTTTGGAAACGTGATTTCAAACCTTTTAGAAAAGGCACAATTTAAAAATAATTTAAGAAATAGAAAAATGAGGCATAAATCAAATTGCAGATGTATTCTAAGCAGTGAATTTCACTTGTCACTGATGTGCACTTCATAATACATCACAAAAATGAAAAAGGATAATTTGTTGAATTTAATGTCAGTAGTTTTTTTAGAGATTGAATAACAAAATTTCCTGCCACTTTGGATATATCCTTTTAATTAATCAAGTATATAATCTGTATAGCCTTTATTTTATAAATTATCACTTAAGGATTATGACCTTTTGATGGGTCAATAAATAAATATTACAGTTTCTATTTAGTGGGTATCTTCTCGGTGTTGCAACTTTTAAATTAATTAATGAGGCTTAACAAATCATGGTTTTACATGAGTTTTGAAATTTAAAATTGATTTTTTTTCTATCATATAAAGACATTCTTTATTCCTTAGTATGTTGAAAGCTATACATAGGCCTTTAGTTCCTGAATCTGTCTGTACCTCAGATTGGAACCACAGACCACATTTCCCTGAAAATAAGACCTAGCTGGACCATCATCTCTCAAGCGTCTCTTGGAGCAAAAATTAATATAAAACCTGGACTTATATTTTAAGACTCGGTCTTATACTACATTATATTACATAAGATCTGACCCTATATTATATTACATTATATATATATATATATATATATATATATATATATATATATATATATATATATATAAATATATATATTATATAATATAATGTATATAATATATAATGTATAATATATTATATAAAATGTATAAATTCATATAAAATGTATATAAGACATACATGCATATAAATGTATATATGTATAATATATGCCATGTTTGTATAAAATGTATATATATATGATTTTGTATATATGTATAAAATCAGTGATGTCTTCAAAATGAGTTTATTATGATTATACTGCTGGACATATCACAAATTAAGGTGAGTAACCTTAATTTGCTACAGTAAGCATATTTCACATAACCGCAGGTCACAGTGACTTTCTGCTGCTATGTGACAAGAACCCTTTTGCTCTTGTTTCAAATAAGATTTTCCTCAGGATCCTGCTAAGCCTTTACCCACAGCATACTCACAGTTCAAACTTATACCGTGTGTTCAATGTATGTATGCTTTCATTGACTCTCCTCAAAATTACAGCATTTCCAGACTCTGATTACCATAAGATTTAAAAGTTACTCACCGTATTTGTAATTATTTTCTTTGGCAGTATCCAACATTCAGGTACCAATTCTGTATTATTTATCAATTTCTGTGTAATAAGTTACATCAAAACTAAACAGCTTAAACGGCACATATTTATTTTCTCACGGTTAATGTCAATCAGCTCTCTGGTTTAGATACTTTGATTGCTTCTGGCTGAAGAACTCTGTCAGCTTGGGCTGTGGTCTCTTCTGTTGGCTCTCCTGTCAGGATGGGACCCTCTTCCAAATTGACTTATGTCATTATTTGCAGGTCACAGTACTTTGTCTCATGAGTCTCTACAAAGCTGCCTGACAATATAGCAATTGCTTCTGCCAGGGTGTGTGACCCAGACAGAGCTAGAGAATATGGATGTGCAAGATGGAAGCCACGGTCTAATAGTAACCCAATATTGGCAGGAGCATACGAGATGATATCACTGTTATTATATTCTACTAGTTAAAAGTGTGTCTGTAAGCCCCGTCCATGCTCAACAGGAGAGGATTTCACAAATGTGTAAAGACCAGGAGTTGGGGTTCACTCGGGGCAGGGGGGCATCTTAATGTCTGCCTATCTCAATATTATTGTAATTTTGATTATGTACTATTTATGAACCAATTTGGGGAGCACTGGCATCTTAAAAGTATATATATTTTTTCAATCTAAAAGTAAGGATTAATAAATCAGGGAAACACTTCTAATATTCCCTGTTATTTCCTAGTTCATTAAAAAAAATGCAAACATTCTGGAACTCTTTTTAAGACTATAAAACTCTAAAATCACTAATTTTCCAATCTTTCTTCCCCATTACACTTCTGCGTTAGACCACAAACACTTGTTTATGGTATTTTCCCCTTTCCTTTTTCTACATAGTTATTAATTTTCTCATTTTTATTCCAGTCCTATATGACAAATCCAGAAAATAGGCCTGACCATGGATTTCTTCTAATTATGTGGAAATAATTCAACATGAGCAAAGGAAAGTATCTCTTAAATATTTAGAATGAGCCTACTAAAGTGTTTGGGAATATATACACATGGTCACTCTGTTTCCCATAACATCCAGTGGGTCTTGACCTAGAATCCTTCTAATCCCCTGTTCATCAAAAATAAGACATAGTCGGATCATAAGCTTTAATGCATCCTTTGGAGCAAAAATTAATACGAGACCCAGTCTTATTTTAATATAATATAGGGCTGGATCTTATATAATATAATATAGTATAAGACCGAGTCTTAAAATATATGTCCAGGTCTTATATTAATTTTTGCTCCAAGAGACGCTTAAGAGATGATGGTCCGTCTAGGTCTTATTTTCAGGGAAATGTGGTCTGTGGTTCCAATCTGAGGTACAGACAGATTCAGGAACTAAAGGCCTACGTATAGATTTCAACATACTAAGGAATAAAGAATGTCTTTATATGATAGAAAAAAAATCAATTTTAAATTTCAAGGGTCATGTAAAACCATGATTTGTTAAGCCTCGTTAATTAATTTAAAAGTTGCAACACCGAGAAGATACCCACTAAATAGAAACCGTAATATTTATTTATTGACCCATCAAAAGGTCATAATCCTTAGTGATAATTTATAAACTGTATAATATATATAATGTATACTATATATAAGATATAGTATATCTTATATATATGGAATATAGTATATATATTATACTATATATATATATATATATATATATAGAGAGAGAGAGAGAGAGAGAGAGACACACACACACACACGTCAATTTCATCGTTTATTCCCTCACACTAAATATCCATCATGTGTCTTTGAGGACCATGCTCATCTTGGTTTCTGAGAGACCACTGTGGAGACAGCATGCACCATCTTGGCTATTAGTTGTTACCATGTTAGAGGTAAAAGACCTTTGCAGTGTATCACAACAGTGACTACCATGTTTCCCGCAAAATAAGACCTAGCCAGATAATCAGCTCTAATGCGTCTTTTGGAGCAAAAATTAATATAAGACCCAGTCTTTTATATTATATTATATTATATTATATTATATTATATTATATTATATTATATTATATTATATTATATTATATTATATTATAGGATAATAAGACCAGATCATATATTAATTTTTGCTCCAAAAGATGCATTAGAGCTGATTGTCCGACTACGTCTTATTTTCGGGGAATAATGGTAAATGCCTCTATCTTTCAGAAAACTATGTTTTGTCTATCACAACAATTAGGATAGGAAAACAATCAAAAGGAAGCCATGAAACACAATCCAGCCATATCCAAGGAAGTGGAAATTAACAGTAATATTTGGAAAAAAGCCTGAAAGACAAATGAAATTATTACCAGTATTTTTCAGTGATATACCATGATGTTCGGAGAGGCTATGTAACATTAATATAAAAAAAAGTATACTAAAGGGCACTATGAAAAATAGGCCTGAGGGATAGTCAATAAAAATAAATGATGCGATGAATGTAAAGAATGGAAGGAGAGAGAGTGCAATATATCTTTATAACACACAAAAAGTCAAATCAATCCTGTGCTTGGAAGGCCAATGGTGAACTGTCAATCCTAGCTGATGCAATTTTAAATAAGAATGTAGCAGTTGCAAGGTTAGGTTTGGAAGTTAGTTTGCTGAGTGTGAAAAAGTGAACATGACATGAAGAAATAGAAATAGTGAGTATAGACCATTTGTGAATAAGAGATTAAAGTTAGAGCAAGTAGGTGATGCTTCCCTTGCTGCCATTCCTTAGTTACAATCATTATATGTGACAACAAATTGTTATCTCATTGGTTTTGTCTTGTCTCTTATGTTACTCCTAGTATCCTCAAGGTTTTGTGCAGTACTCGCGTTATCACAAACACTGGGTAGATTCCAAGTGAAGAAAATAATTATGTAGTATCCCAGATGTTTTTTTGTTTTGTTTTGTTTTGTTTTGTTGTTGTTTTTTAAATAATGGCTCATTGGCTGTCTTATACATTTTAAACTGTTTCTCTCACTTTGGGACAAAAAATTTAAACATTAACGAGGGTGAAACCCTTCCAGATACACCTAAATTAAAAATGCCTCTATTAATCATGATAAAAATACTCAGTTAAATTTCAATCTACTCTGTTTTTGCTATTAAATAGAAATAGAACTGTTTATTTAATGACAAAAATATCTGTGAGTGATAAATGGTCTTCTGCTATTACATTATCAGTTGTGTTGATAAACGCCAGGCTGCTGGCAATGGAGTGTGTCAGTCGACTTCATGTGAAGTAGATTTGGAAGATATAAATTATTGTGTTTGTTTCCTGTGGGAATGTTGTTTGGTAGGAGCTTCTTCAATTTTTCCTCCAGTTTTTGTTTTGTTTTTTTGTTTGCTTCTGTAATACTGTTACTAATCCAGAAAACACTACTTAGAAGATACTAAGTAGAACAATCAGAGCTAACAACATTCTTAGAAATTTAAAGAATGTATGGGAGAACCTATGTCTACCTTGAATTTTATTTGGTGATTTATGATTGTTGGTGTATATTCAATCCTCACAGTTTATAAGATTTTCTCAAAGAGTCAAGTAGATATTTGAGAACAGTATACAATGTCTGGATGGGCAAAGAAGGCATCTTGTCTAAAGCTATCCAATCTAGATTCAAAACAGATGACTACAAATGCTAAAACAGAATTTTTATGGATATCTGTCAATGGTTATGTAGAAAACAGTTACTCATTAGGTTTAGATTTTCATGGTTTAAGTGTCTAATAACCCAAACATTCTGTCATTCTTTATCAGAAAACATCTTTCTCTTTCTTTGCCATGTTAATAAAGCCAGAGGTATGTCAAATTATAGTGCAATTGAATTGGCAGTCAACATTTTCAAGACTGGCTGGTCACAACCTATTTCTTATACTATATAGAGTCATTTAAGAGAGAGAGAGAGAGAGAGAGAGAGAGAGAGAGAGAGAGGTTTTCCACACACTTCACTCATAGTTTGATCAGGATAAAATAAATTAGTTCAGAGTTTTCTTCAGGAAGGAATTTCATATAAAGAATTAGGTACTTACACTCCTGGAAGGGCTGAGGGAAGCAAAGACTTGGGAAAACCATATTTGCTCTTAGGAAGTCAGAAATTTGCCATTAACTATCTCAGCTGACTGCATTACAAAAAGTAGATGATTTGCAGAGAATTTCCCAGAAGTCATCGAAGAACTTTCCATATGCCATTTGCTTGTGGACCAACCGATAGATGTTAGAAGGAGGCAATAATGGCTTTTGCTTGTGTTTCCGTCTTCTAATTTTACGCAAGTATCTCTCATTTAAGAGTATAATATAAAACGTTGATATTAAGGAAATTTGGGAAATGTTGTTTCTGGGCTTCTAGACCAAATAATGAGGGAAGATTAAAATGGTGGAAATGCAGCTGAATACAAACACTATCTAAGAAATATATAATTAATTGGATTATGAAAAGTATGTAAAACTCAATCCTTAAGTGTTCTGATATCACACTGACTTGATATAAATCCTAGGCCTGCCACTTACAAGCTATAGGAATTTAGTCAAATTCCATACCTCCTTGAATCTATTCTGACATCTAAATACTGAAGAGAATAATCTCTCACAGTGATGATACGGTAATTATTTGAAAAGAGGCTTGTAAGGTACACAGTAAATATTATCCTTTATCACTGCTGTGTTTCCCCAAAAATAAGATCTACCCCGAAAATAAGCCCCAGTTAAGATCCTCAGCCAGACAGACGCATTTAGTACATTATTATGATGTCCCAGAAGAAGATGACATGACAGTATTTGAATAAATGTAGATTGTTGTACAAAAAATTAAAAGAAAAAGATATCCCCTGAAAATATGCCCTTATGCATCTTTTGGAGCAAAAATTAATATGAGACCTGGTATTATTTTCAGGGAAACACAGTTTTTTTGAAAATTTAGTACAATATAGTAGGCAAAAAACTTGTGAAAAGTCACATAAACAATTTTGTGAAGGCTAGTTAGGAACACGGAAGAAGTTATTCTATGACATAAAAATCACTTCAATATTTTAGACTATGGCTTAATTTTTCATTAAAAGTATTTGAAATTAAACTTCTCAAAATTGATGTTATAATCTTAAGGAATCTAGGTTTTTCTAATTGAATTGATGCAATACCTTAAATTCTTTTGATTCATATAAAAAAACTTATAAATTTTACTAATAAAATACATATTTATTTTTAATCAGTGAGTGTAAGGGGCCCATTTTAATATACAAAGTTTTTGAAGTTAAGTTTCCAGCTCATCAAAAGAGAAATGATTATATTCCTGTTTCCTATTTGGGAGTTAACCAAAATTAGGCAAAACGCAAAGTTTGGAGGCATAGTTCCCATAAGACTGCCCTCACTTGGCCGTTATAACATCATTTGCAGTTTAAAGGGGTTTCTAAAAGCCCCCTCAGTTTAATTATTTGATAGAAGATCTCACAGAACTCCCTGAAAACTCCTATACTCATGGTTACAGTTTATTATGAGCAAGGATATAAATTCAACCCAGCCAAGAGAAATGATACCTGGAGCCAAGTCCAAGAAGGATCTACATGCAGAGCTTCTGATTATATTCTCCCCATATAGTGACGGATAGCATTACCCTTCCTGTCTGTGATGTACAATGGTACTCACAGAGTATTGCCAAGCAGAGAAATTCACGCAAGCCTCTGATGTAAAGAGATTTTATTGAAGATTAATTACATACTGTCAACATGACTGACTTTGGTCTCCATGCCTTCGCAGAGGTTGGGCAAATACGTTTGGTCATCAGTACCTCTGGAAGTCACAACTGATATTTGGTATTTAATCCTTAAAAAATCACATTATTAGACAATCTGGTGGTCAAAACCACCTAGTAAATTAAGACACTCCTACCACACAGAGCATTCCAGGTGCCTAGAGATCACCCCACAATAATCAAGGGCAAAGGCCAGACTTTTTTTTGTGTAGGTTAATTTTTACTACACAGGAAACAATGTTGTTTCTGTGGCAATAAAAAATATTATTAGATTTATTGATATGAAACCATTATAGACTAATTAGAAGCTACAAAAATCATTTTGACTGGTGTATTTTAACAACCTACCCCTAGTAGTAGTAAAAGGAAATATTTAGATGTGCTATATTAACAACTATTATATTACAAAGAGAGAAGAATAATTTAGGAAAGGTTAAAATATATACAAATCATGACAATATTTTTGCAAAGCTGAATCTTTTTTATTAAATTTCAATGATTTCCCCATAATCACCTAAGTATGTTAGGAATTCCACTTGGAGGCACAGTCACACATTTCTAATACATTTTATTTATAGGTTATATATATAAAATTACCTAGTGTGTAAAATGGTTTGCAGAAACATGCACTACTCCGAAACCATTCAAATATAGAGGCATTCCATGCTTCAGCCATTCTAACCACACATATTTGTGTAGTTAATTTCTGTCAATCTCAAATTGTAATTTCAAAAATATAGTTGCTAATTATTTGATTTTAGAAATCTCAATGGCTATAATAAATGTCTATGTCATAATTCATATTAATAATATATACCGCTTTTTTCTGATAAATTTCAAGGGAACATATTTATATATAAAAGTTTGACAGTATTTACTTAACCAGTTATTTAAAAGTTATGATAATGGATAGATATGTAAATAGGGATATAAAAATGCAATCTTTCTTTTCCTGCACAGGAAGTGAAAAGAGTTAAAAATATATATTGGATTGTCAAATGTGGGTTACCGATTCCTAATTATCTGAATATCCATAAGTAAGTTAATTTTGTAGTGTCAGGTATGTTCATTTTTTAAACAATGATTTAAAATTTTACATTGTTATTTGGAAAACTAAATGAGATGACATTCTACTCATTCATTTAATTTGTTGTACTTTTGTTCAAAACCCTATTTTGACTTGTTTAAATCATGTTTTTACTTTTATTTTTTCATATATTTCAGACATTAAGTGTCTAAGATCATGAACTTACTTGTTTACCTGCTATTATAACCCCACTGCCAACACAGTCCTACTATAATAACGTGTGTGTTTTTTTTGGTTTGAATCTATGTATTATTCCCTAAGTAATTAAAATACAATCAAATATGACATTTTTTGAAGTTTGTTTTATATTGTAGGGGTAGAAAGATTCTTTTGTCTATACTTGTAGGATCTTTGACTGTTCTAACAATCAAAATGACATAAAATAGATTAACAGGAGGAAAACAAATTTAATTATGTACATAAAGGATATCTACAGAGATCTGAGACTCAAAGGCAAGTTGGGCACTTGAGGCTCATACGCCATCCTGAGCTAAGGAATTAGACAGTGGCCTAAGGTTTTAGAGGAGAGGAGGATAATGCACAGGAGATAAAAAAAGGCAGGTGTTTGGTAATTAGATGTTTGATCTGCCATGCAGACAGGTTTTTCAGATAGAAAAGTTATCCCTGGAAAAATCTCTTTTTTGGATACAGGTCCACTATCTAAATTATTTGAGGCAATTAAAGGAAAAGGAAAAATTAAAAAAAAAGTTGTTTGTTTGTTTGTTTGTTTGCTTTCTCCCTGAGTCTGCTGGGCCTTAATTGCCTCCAGCTCAATCTAACCCACATGCCAAAGTAGTGTAGTTTGGGGAGGCCTGTTCAGAACACCTTTGATATGCAAATCACATTTCCAGGAATATTATCTTACTTCTCATTGCAATACTATAGTAGTGAATAAACTACGCTGTTGGAATTTGAGTGTGTTATTAGGGAATCATAGAATTACAGAATTAGAAATGATTTATAAGAAACATGCAGTACAGCTCTTGATGGAATTAACTTGTCAAAGAACGCACCCCTAGCAGGGCAAAAATTATAAACCAGGCTTTCTGGCTTTAATGCTTGCGATTTAATCATTACAGTTCAACAAATTACAATTCAGCAACTCAAAAATACTACTATTAAGAATCGCAGCCCTTATTGTCACCTTCTCCTTTGTATTAGTGACTTTATACTAATGTTCTGTGTATTAGTGACATCTCTAAAATTCTGATCAATCACCAAAGAGACAAAAAATAATTTGCTCCAAAGTGTTTCACATTATGTTACTGCTTTTACCATGCAGGTATACCTCATTTCATCTCACTTCCCTTTATTGTGCTTTGCACATATTCACTTTAAAAAAAAAAAAAAATGAAGGCTTCTATAAACCTTGAATTGACAAAGTCTATTGGCACCATTTTGCCAATACCATTTACTTATTTTGTTTCTCTGTATCATATTTTCATAATTCTTTCATTTTTTTTTACATTTTCATTATTTTTATATTTGTTGTAGTGATCTGTGATCAGTGATCTTGGATGTTACTATTATAATTGTTTTAGGGTATCACAAAATGCACCAATATAAGACAGTGCACTTAATTGATAAATGTTGTATGTGTTCTAACTGCACCACCACTTTTATTTCTCTTTTCCTCTCCTCAGGACACCATATATTCTGAGACACAACAATATTGAAATTAGGTCAATTAATAACTGCACAATTGCCTCCAAATTTTCAAATGAAAGGAAGAGTCACATGGCTCCCACTTTAAATCAAAAGCTAGACATGATTAAACTTAGTGAGGAAGGCACATAGAAAACCAAGATAGGCCAAAAGGTTATGTACCAAATGGTTACACAAATTATGAGTGCCAAAAAGAAGTTCTTGAAGAAAATTAAAAGTGTTACTCCAGTGAACACATGAATGATAAGACAGTGAAACACCCTCATTGCTTATATGGAAAACGTTTTAGTGCTGTGGATAGATTACCCCAGACACATTCCCATAAAATGAAGTTTAAACCAAAGACCCTAATTCTCTTCCATTCTATCAATGCTGAGAGAGGTAAAGATGCTGCAGAACAAAAGTGTGAAGCCAACAGAGGCTGGTTCATGAGGCTTTATGGAAAGAAGACACCTCCCTATATAAAAGTGTAATGTACAGCAGCAAGTACTGATATAGAAGCTGCAGTACGCTATGCCGAAGATCTAAATAAGATAACTCATGAAGGTGGCTACATTAAACAACAGATTTTTTTTTTTTTTTCAATTGGGGAAGAGGAACAGGACTTTATTGGGGAACAGTGTGTACTTCCAGGACTTTTTTCCAAGTCAAGTTGTTGTCCTTTCAATCTTAGTTGTGGAGGGTGTCATTTAGCTTTAAGTTGTCCTTTCAGTCTTAGTTGTCGAGAGCACAGCTCAGCTCCAGGTCCAGTTGCTGTTGCTAGTTGCAGGGGGTGCAGCCCACCATCCCTTGTGATAGTCGAACCTGGCAACCTTGTGGTTGAGAGGGCGTGCTCCAACCAACTGAGCCATCCGGAAGTTCAGCAGAAGCTCAGCTCAAGGTGTTGTGTTCAATCTTAGTTACATGGGGTGCAGCCCACCATTCCTTGTGGGACTTGAGGAATCGAACTGGCAACCTTGTGGTTGAGAGCCCACTGGCCCATGTGGGAATCGAACCCGCAGCCTTCGGAGTTAGGAGCACAGAGCTCCAACCGCCTGAGCTACCAGGCCGGCCCGTAAACAACAGATTTTTAAGGTAGAGGAAACAGCCTTCTTTTGGAAGAAGATGTCATTTAGGCCATTTATAACTAGGGAGGAGAAATCAATCTCTGTTTTCAAAGTTTCCCAGGACAAGCTGATTCTCTTGTTAGACGCTAATGCAACTGATGAGTTTAAGTTCATTTACTATTCTGAAAATCCTAGAGCCCATAAGAATTATATTTAATCTATTCTGCCTGTACTCTATAAGTGGAACAACGAAGCCTGGATGACAACACATCTGTTTACAAGAAGTGTATACTGACTATTTTAAGCCCATTGTTGAGACCTACTGCTGAGAAAAAAATAATAATAATTCAAAATATTAGTGCTCATTGAATGTACCTGGTCACCCAAGAGCTCTGAAGGAGATATACAATGAGATTAATGTTTTCATACCTGCTAATGTAACATCCATTCTGTATGCCATGGATTAAGGAATAATTTAGAATGTTAACTATTTTTATTTAAGAAATAAATTTCATAAGGCTAGGGCTGCCATAGATTCCTCTGATGGGTTTGGGCACAGTAAATTGAAAACTTTCTGGAAACAATTCACAATTCTAGATATAATTAAGAACATCAGGGATTCATGGGAGGGGGTCAAAATATCACTCTTAACAGAAGTTTGAAGAAGTATATTCAAACACTCACTGATGACTTGGAGTCGTTAAAGACTTTAAGCAGGAAGTAACTACATATGTGGAAGAAATATGAGCAAAGGAGAATTAGAAGTAGAGACTGAAGATGTTACCGAATTGTTGCAGTCTCAAAACTCTAACAGATGAGGACCTTCTTCTATGGATGAGCAAAGAAAGTGGTTTCTTGAGATGGGACCTATTCCTCATGAAGATGCTGTCAATTTCTAAGATTCTTGAAATGACAACAAAGGATTTAGAATATTACATAAACTTAGTAGAAAAAGCAGCAGCAGGGTTTGAGAAAACTGACTCCAATTTTGAAAGTTCTACTCTGGGCAAAATGCCATCAAACAGTATTTCATGCTACAGAAGAATTGTTCTGAAAGCAGGAGTAAATTGATGTGGCAAACTCCATTATTGTCTTATTTTAAGCAATTGCTGGAGCCACCTTAAGCTTTGGCGATCACAGCCTGATCAGTCAGCAGCCATTGACATTAAGGTAAGACCCTCCACCAGCAAAAGGTTATGGCTCACTGAAAGCTCAGATGATGGCTAGCATTTTCTAGCAATAAAGTATTGTTAATTAAGGTTTATATATTTTTTAGACATAGTGCTATTACACAATTAATAGAGTACAGTATAGTGGTATAATAAAGTGTTAGCATAACTTTCATATGCACTGGGAATCAAAAAAAAAAAAATGTGGGACTTGCTCTTTTGCAATACATACTCATTGCAGTGATCTGGAACTGAACCTGCAATATCTCCAAGGTATTCCTATATGTAGGCCATTTCTTTTTTTATGATGGTGTATTTTTCCATTTCTTTCCCAATTATGAACATGGAGCACAAGAGAAATGCATAATCCTCATTGTGAGGAGAAAGTATTTTACATTTCTCTCTACAGTTATCACTCTGCATCTTTACTATCTTCTGTGGATCATTGGCAGTTGATGAACTATAGCACCAGTGATTAAAAATATACAATACCAGAGTCATATGAATGTTTTGCCTTCTTGGTACCATATATGCAACTTCAAATCTATACTTATCTATTACATCATCATCTTCACCAAAATTATTATATGATAATAACAACAACAATAAACTAAATTATATACATTCTATACGATATAGTTGGGAAAAGAGATTTTTTTTTATAAGCAATTTCTTCAACTATATCTTCTGTCACATACTATTCAAGCTCATTTTTATATATCGAAGGACCCTTGATTATCCGACCCAAGAAAATTTACATTTTTCCCCGTAACTAACAAATTGCACTGCTATAATTCTTGAAGCTGTATTCCAAATGCAGAATATGAGCATTTATCAAATTTTCATATATGTAATTCAAGTATTATATTAATGTATCAACTAAAAAAACTAACATTTTGTGAACGAGCTTGATGGTCCATCTGTAGGGGAGGAAAACAATTTTCCCTCTACTATTATAGGTTATTAACTCAGACCCCCACATAATAAAAAGACAGATTAACAGGAGAAACACAAAAATAAGTTTAATAACATGTATGCCTTCTATATACATGAGATATAGTCAGCAAAATCTCCCCAATATGGTCCAAGCCACCACCTTAAATACCACCTCCAGTTGAACATTAAGAAAATGCTGGGAGTGGAGGCAGTAGCCAGTTATGGGAAGTTATCAGGCAAAGCACAGTGAATCATGGTATCATTGTTATGCAGATTTAAGTAGCTACCTTCTCCTTGATAAGAGTTTCTAAGAACAGAGAGCGAGATACCTTTACAGCTGGAGATTTCACTCATACATGAAAATGTCTCATACAAAAGGGTAAGAAAGTTCTTCCCCAATTTCATTGTGTTTCCTATGTCTGCTGTTTCTTAAAAAAAATAACCAGATCAAAATAAAACGTATTTCCAAAAGACATATTTTGGGGTGGCATATTTCACTTCCCTTCACTACAAACCAGTCACACCTATGTTTTGACATTTTTGGTAAAACAATGATCTACTGTTAAATATTTGTGTATTTTATTGTGTTTTGTTCTTTAACTCTTACCAAGTAGTAGAAAAACATTTTAAAAGGTTAAGAAATGATGTTACAAATACTCAAGTAAATCCACAAACAACAACAACCAAAAAAAAGACAAAAACAAAAAACAGAAAAACCCTACAAACATATGAATCAATAGCTTTAACAACTTTAGCCCTCTTCTACTTTAATTTGACATTCCTTTTAAGCTTGTTCACTGTGTCATAACATTTTTTTTAAAAGACCACTCAACTAAAAGCACATAAAATATCCCAAAATAATATGAAGTGAAAATGAGATATTAACTTGTTTTCTCTCTGAGAATCAAAAGATCCACCCTAGACCCCACTGCCACCTAGGAAAAGTCATTGTTGTTTGGTTCATTTTTCTTTCATTAGTGTTTTAGAAATGCATTATGCAGGAAATAGAGCAGGTTATTGAAAATCGAATCAGAAACAAGGTTATAGCAACCTGCTAGAACTTACAGGGTCTGCTTCCAGGCAGTCTTTCCTTCAGATAAGGGAAAATGCAGGGCAGGAAGGAAGGTAATCTCCATTATAAAGGCTGGAAGAAAGAGTACTAGGTAAAGAGAAAGGTCTATTAGGCTTTTGATGTAGAAACATTGCCTTAGAGAAAGCATTATTCTTCTAAAATGATGCTGGCAAAGACAGAATAGAAAAGAAACCCTTAGAAAACCAGGTTTGAACCCAGAAATTATTACTCTGCATAACAGTAATAATACATACTGATTCTGACCACACTAAGCCTCTACCAACAAGTATTAAAAAATGTACAAAATGAAACTATCAATTTGGGATATAATAACATAAAACTGACAACAAGTTGTCAATATTATTTACTGTTAATGTAAACTTTATTTCACTGAAAATAGTGACTTATCTTAATGTCATTTCAAATCACTCTATATACCTTAAGGTTAATATTACTAAATATTAAATACAACTTTTAGTGAATTTTGATCAGTTTAAATTTTGATCCTCGATGGGTTTAAATGAAAAGTTCGCAAAGGTGTAACTACATAGAGAAGCTGCACACTTTAAAGGGTCCTAAAGAGTAGATGAGACTCAGGTGGAAGGAGAACTAATACAGACAGTCTTGAGGGTGTGCCCAGAAGGTCAGGAACAGGTCAGCATTACACAACTTGTATTCTCCTAATATTCCCATGGAAGAAGTATGCTGCTCTCATGGCATTTTATGAAGAAACTGTAGCACAAAAAGGTTAAGGAACTGTCCCCAAATTATAGTCACAAATATTGTATGCTGAAAGTGGGGTCATGATTCCAACTCCAGCAGCTGGCCTCTAGGTTTGCTGCTCTTACACTCGTCCTACTGCAGAAATACCCTCCTTCTGGGCTCTAATTAGCCAGGCTGTCCTGCAGCAAGTCCAACACTTTTCCCTTATAATTCTTCAAGCACAAATTTATAGGGATGAAGTGTAGCAGAACATGTCACCCCAAAGTATGCCTCTTTGGCATAAGGATTGTTTTGAGCTGATTATATTTTGGGAAACTGTAGACAGAAGAGAATCTCTGAAAACAGAATAAAGATCACCCTTTTGTAAGGGGAATTTACATTTATGAGGAAAATCCCTACTTATAAGGGTGTCTCCCTAACTATCCCAGGAAAAGAAGGATGACTAAATCACAGGAAAATCTTATCAGTGGAGAAGGTGGACTTAAATTTGCATAACCACCATACCCTGGTTCACTGCTTTTTCTGATAACCTTCTTTAACTTGTCTCCAATACTTCATGTCATTAGTTGAAGATGGTGTGTAAGATGGTGGCTTGGGCCATTTAAGGGAGTTTTATTGATTTTTCCTGGGTATCTCCCATGGATGCAGGTGGGATACATGTCAACGAATGTTTGTATGTTTTTTGCTTATTGATCTTTGATTATAGGGGGGTCTCAGTCATAGAACCTAAAAGGGTACCAAGCGAATTATTTTTCCTCTCCTAATGTGTGTGTGTGCGTGTGTGCGTGCACGCGTGTGTGTAAAATTTTAAAATTATTTTTCTCTCCTTTTCATTGTTTCTTGTTCTCCTGTCTCTAAAATATCTCTGTACAATTCTAGCCTAATCACTCTGTAAGAGTCCAGAACGAGTCACCCCAAGATCTGCCTCTATGTTATGCAGACTGTTTTGAGCTAAAGGCAACTGGTGTCCTGCAGGTTCAAGATAAATTTCTGTCCCATCCTCACCCTGCCTTAACTACCTAGAAGAATTTAAATTAGGGGTATTACCTATAATAAGAAATAACCAGAGACAAATTTTGAAACTCAATCAATGTGGTGGGGCAAATTTCTAATTTCTAATTGCTGAATATCTGCTTTTCTTATTGTCCTGCAATGATCTTCCTCCCCTCTGAAGCCCAGGGTATCTTACCTCATAATTAGCTCAGAAGTTATGTCTACCTCATTCTCCCTTTCTGTCTCTGAACCTCTCATATATATGGGGTCTCTGACTCTCAGATATATGGGATTCCCATACATACCTATGCAATTAAATTTGGTTATTTTCTTTCGTTACTCCTTCTCATATAGATTTAATTGTGAGACCAGCTATAGGAAACTAGTAGAGGACAGTTTCTTCCTCCTCCATAGCTATCTCAATATACATGTATGTCTAGAGGCATATGTACGTAATGGTTATACGATATTTATATACCTATATGTGTAATTGTTAATAACTCATGATATTTATGTCACCTAGATCTAAAACATTCACCCTTATTCATTGTATATTTTAATTAAAGAAATCTCTAATGAATGGGTATTATTTCTTCAGAATCTTGTCTATATTTTTCTGTTCTCAACTGAACATTTTCAGAGACTGGATGTTTCATCAGTATAAACTTAATGGGTACAATGTTTTATTTATTATGTTAAAATGCAGAGGTAACTTGACCTTTGCATTACTGAACCGTTTTTTAAAAAAAAGAAAGTTGACATTTTAACTGGTTCTAAACGACCCAAAAAGATTCTCAGTAGTAGGGCAGAGTGAATTTGTTTTTTCAAAGAAAAGTCCTCTCTTCACCTATGCATAATGTACCTGTGTATGCCGCCTGGGAACATGATGTTAAACTATGTGCATCACATAAAGAAATTTATTAAATTAAGTATTTTAGAGAAAAGAGTTGTAATAATGTGATATTAAGACAAACTTTAATAATTCTGTATTAAGACAAAGAATGAAGAGTATATTCAGCTCTTCCCTGAAGAGTGAATATAATTCCCTGAAAATAACAAAGATTATAAAATAATTTGGGAGACAAGGCTGCTAGTAACTATAAAGTCTCCTTTTATTCTTTGTATAACAGAGGATAAAAAATGACTGTGGAGAGGACAAAGGAAAAGAACAAAGAGGTCTAGGTACCATAAATCATTATACTGTTTCAAACTGGAAAGAGACTCATGGGGCAAGATGAGATTGGCAGAAATAATCACTCAGAAGGTCTTAGCTTTTGGGTGACCAATTCGAATCTGATTTGAAGGTCTCCAGAAAGCAAGCAGTTTAAAGACATGTATAAAATAGTCAATAGGATATGCAATACTGATCACTTTAGCCCTTTTGGGTGGGGGTGAAAAGCCTGCAGGGTGGAAGGCTAATGAGGGTAGAGTCGCTGGAGTACAGCAGGATCAGTTGGGTTAGCGCTGTCACAGCCCTCTGTACATCAGAAACTGTCACCCCAGGGAGTGTTCAGAAATCCACCTCTCTGAAGTTTACTACCTATAAAGCACGTTCAGACAAAGAATATGTACGACAACACTCATCAGTGGCTATTCTTAAACACTACTTTTGTGTGTATGTGATATATATATATATATATATATATATATATATATATATATCTCCATTCCAAGTTTCCTTTAGAAGTTCGTCACCTTTCTTGATTATAATTACAAACAAAGGTCTCTCTTGTGATATTGGTAATGACAGAACTGCCCTGAGCCCAGAAGACATTCCTCTCCAAGGACAGTGATCTTTTATCTGTCACATACTTAGTGCTCTGAATTTTTCCTGAACACGTTTGCCATCTTGCATCATAGAAAGGCCCAGAAAAGGGAAAAATTAAGGAGCTCACTTAATATAGGACTAATCTACATACTCCAGATTAACTATTATAGACAGTGTAGAGATAAAATGAAAGTAAATCAGTAGTGAATATGAATATTTATCTACCTAATTATTAAGACTTTATAAAGTGCTATATATGTAAAATGTATCAACCAAATATAGTATATCATATCTAGGCATGTCATAAATGACTGATTATACTTGGATGAATCCAGAGGCTCCTTACTGTTAACTATTTTGATGGAGTGCTCATCTTAAAATCCTAAAGTTCAATTTGTTTGTGATTTCTTGCCATTTTCATCTCACTTATGTTTTGCTCAGTGAACAGAAAATGATAGCAATAGCTCTCCCCTCCCCGAAAAACAAACAACCAAAAAAACAAATCTATTCTGACATGATTTTAGGAACATATTATTTAAAAAGCTTTAGCCATTCTCATTGTGGCTGAAAAGGCTGGAAGCAATGCACTTTATTTTACTCAGGGAGATAAGGGCAAAATAATAAATAACAGGGAAAATGACAAAACACCTAACTTGCTATCTAAACCTGCCTATGACTTCTAGGCATTCTTAGCTCTCAAAATGAATTTCAATTCTTCACACATGCCAAGGAAATATGTGATCCTGAAAGGATAGCTTTCGTAATTAGAATAAAGTGTACTAGACAGAAAAGAAAAAAAGAAAGAAAGAAGCATTGAACAAATGTTATTAAGGTAATTGAAGTTTATCAGCTATGTTTTTCAGGTCTTGTCTGAATAGAATGGAAGTAGCCTTTCCTTTCCATAATCAGTGACATTTTAGAAAGTCCCTAGAATGAATTTGATTCAGGAAGTTAAATAATGTTTCTCAACATCTCATCATTTTTATATACATTAAAATGAGCATTATTTTTTATTTTATTTTTTTTTGCCAAAAAGAACATCGGATTACATGGGCTCTGAAATATGTTCAATAGAAGTGAGGAAAATCAATTGAATATATATATTTTAATATGAAAGAATCTTAAAAATTTTAGGAAACATTGCTATGGATTCAATAGAGGTATAACTGCATTTTAGATCTTTTGTTATAAAAAATTAACTCCATTTACTTTCCTGCTTAGCAAGAATTAATATAAACCTATTATTCTGCTGAAGCTGGTTGCTTTGATAATGTATTTGAAGGAAGTATGCTAAAACAGCCCTGAAGTCTAGCGTTGTTGGTATAACCCCTAATCTCCATATTACTTCTGTCCCCTTTTTCCTTTTTCTTAGTAGTCAGAATTACCACTGTAATTAATTGTATGACTATTTTCTGAGGGTAATTCTCAGAAAATAGAGAAAAGCAAAAATACTAATTTGGAACCCTACTTACCCCAGCAGCATTCCAGATATTTGGTAGAAATTTATGGTGATGATAATTATCGTAATGACAATTTACCAAGTGGTATAATAGAAATCCAGTTGGTTTGAAAAACTACATTTTACAATATTTTTATACTTCGTATGTATCAGGAAATTTCACTGAAAATTCCACATTACATGTTTAAGAAAATTCTCAGTTTTTGTTTTACTACAGTCTAATTAGTATGGACTAAACATTATCATATTTAATGTTTTTATAACTTAAAGGCCATAAAGAAGATATTTTTTAAAAAGATTTAAATTGACTATCTTGATGCCAAATCTCTTCATTAGTTTGATGTATGTAATATTTATATTTCTATGATTTATCTTTCATTTTTGGTACCCGTTTTCTATTTTTCTCATAATTTCAAAAATTCTTTACAAATTAAAGGTCTCAGTGTCTTGTCAATACTTTCCATTGTGATTGTGCCTTTTAATAGTCGACATACCTGTGGTGGTTTACATTTCTCTAATTGATTCTTATATTCCCCTTTGATTCATCCATTAATTTGTATGGTTTGAACATTCTGTTCACTTCTAAGTATTATAAATATATTCTTGTTTGATTTTTCCCCCTTTTCTCACACATTACTATCTGGTGTTTATTTTGAAATCTTGCATGAAGTAATGATCCGGATTATATCATTTTCCCCTGGGAGGGCGACTTGCCCCCAAATTTATCTTAAAACCCTGTGTTTCTTCAGAGATTTTTAAAATCCAACTCTCTTATACACTACATTTTATATACCATCACCACCGTAAACGATAGTATAAGCAGAACCACTTTAAATTGGAGCTGGAGCTGCCATGGCAGAGGACCTGCTTTGCATGTCATTTTTATGTCTCAAATCATTGGAATGTTAAAACTCCACAAAATGACCTTTGGACTGTGCCTAAGGAACCTTGCTTCCCAAAGAAACGTTTGAAAAGGTCAGATGACTACTGAACTGATGATGACTACTGAACTGAAACTAGGACACTGATAAATGCTTAATCATACGTTGCTCGTTGTTCTCATCACCCCACACGCTGAGTCAGCAGCGGATCACTGAAGCTCCAGTTGCCCCCTCCGATCAGAAAATGACGGATGCAAGTTTATTAATTCATTTCCCTGACAACCCATCTCTTTGTTAGTCACCCGCTTGCAACTGACACCTTGAAAAAAAACGCTGCCGTCCCTATCTCCGCACTTCAGAGCCCGTCTTTGGTTCATATGGAATGTTATGTTCCCTGATTTACAAATCACATTGGAATAAACTCCCTTTTAATTTCTCAGAAGGATTTCTGGAACTTTGGTTTACAACAGGATCAGGGTCTTGGGTATTTGTAGAAGGTAGAAATGTCTCTCTGAAAGATGTCCACATTCTAATTCCCAGAACATGTGAATATGCTGTTTCATGGTACAGGAGAATTAAGATTGTAGATGGAATTAAGTTTGCATGTAGGCTGATTATAGCTTATTATCCAGGGGCACCAAATGTTATCACGGGGACCTTAACAGTGCAACAAAGAGGTAGAAGAGACAAACAGGATTTGAAGTTGGAGAAAATGGTCCACAAGCCAAGGAATGCGTGTGTTCTCTAGAAACTGGAAAGGACAATAAAACAGATTCTCCCCTAAGGCCTCCACAAAAAACAAAAAAACAAAACAAAAAAACAACACAAAAAAACCTGCCCAGCCAACACCTGATTTTACACCTAAGTATAACTCGTGTCAAACGACTATCCTATACAATTACAAGATACACACACACACACACACACACACACACACACACACACACAATTAAGCTGATAAATTTGTGGTAATTTCATTTGTTACAGCAACATAGAAAAGGGATATAGTATTGCATTTAATTGATGCTTGTGTTGTTAAAGCTGAATCAGTATTCTTATTCATTCTCATGCTCATTCCCATTCATTCTAAAAATGTGTAATACGCTGCCTTCTGGATTCTAGGGTATCACGGAAATGGGCGAACCAACCAACAAATATGGAATATCTCAGGAGATAATAGCTTTGAAGAATAAAACAAAATAATGGGAGAGTGAGTAAAGTTATATTTTATTGAGATACATGAGTAGGAAGAGTGAGTTTTTTGGATAGAGAATCAGGATTTCAGTTATAGACCTATTAAAATGTTCATGTCTATCAGTTAGGAGAGAAGTCTGGTCTGAAAATATACATGTTTGAATCATTAGTGAGTTGAAAGTCAAAGCTCTAAGAAGTGCTGTAGCTCTGGGTCAGTCGTGGGGAATAAAGGAAACGTGGGGCCTTCTCGGATTTAGAGTTTCAGAAGAGAAGGAAGAATTGACAAAGAGAAGGAAGTGAAATGAGAGGTAGAAGGGAAACCAAGATTTTACCCATTTTAGTAAGATTGGATAATACAAGTGAAACTGCTGTTTATTACCACTGTGAAAAATATTTTCAAGTTTCTTATTTTGTTGGCGCTATTGCATGGTTGGTTACAGTAATAAAAAACTGCAGGAACAATTGGTAATTTCTCTTCTTTCTATATCCAGCCCTGCAAAGTCTTAGCTCATTTTTTAGAAAAATAGTACTTTTGTATTTTTCATGATCCACTGCATTAACGTGAAAAAATATATGTTTTCTTTAAAATTATTTTTGTATATTAATGGCATTCATAGAATACAAAATACAGGTGTTAATGCATATCATAAATTCTGAGTTAATGATTGTTTCATTTGATAATCTACTATGTATACTTAAGTACCATGTCCCTATTGTTTAGTTCAGCTTGGTATTTTATTTTGCTAAACTAGCATTGATGATTTCTATATATGACTATAAATATCACTACTATTTGCAATTGCCTATATAATGTTATACCTGAAGTTTTCATATATACAATATTTATTTAATGTTTTCAGGACAATTCCACGATATATTTTAATGAAACTGTATCTTTTGCTAAAGTTACATATCTGGTAATCATGATCCTTATTGTTTATATGTGTGTGATTAAAATATATAATTATTAGCAGAAAATGAGATCCAGTCTATGATGCTCAAATTTAATTAACGTTAGTGCCAACAAATAGCTCTTTACAAATTAAACTGAACTTGAGGTTTAAATATATATTTATTATTAAGATACATTCAGCATTGATGTTATAAATAATCTTGCAACTTTAAGAGGGGTACAATGAATGGCTTATATTTTAAAGAAATTTAAAAAGCAAGAAGGGCAAAACTATACTTAGTTCATGATTTTTCGTTGAGGGTCTTATGATAGTGAGGCTACAAAAGTGGCGAGCAGAAGAGAACAGGAAGTTACATTTGTCCAGTAATGGACGGTAATAGATGCAGTCAGCATGTTGATTGGGATAAGGACAGAGAAAGAAAATGAGGGAAAGATAGACAGAGAACCCTTGAAGCCAGATTTAATAATATCCTGAAGCAAAGAGTAAGAGACACCTGGTATTTTGACAGAATGGATCAAATGCTCTGCAGTAATCTTTTATATATATTTTTTTTTTACAATTTTTCTCTTTAATCTTTAAGGTTAACTGCTGGTTTGTTATATGGATTCTATAGTTAGCAAGCTGTTATGCATGAATTGTTACAAAAAAAAAGTGTGTGTGTGTGTGTGTGTATGTGTTAAAAATGTATATATTTTATATATATATTGAGAGCTTTGTTTAAAATTTATTCTTCAAAAGGACTTTTATTCATCATTTGACAAAACTGTATTCAATACCATCTATATGCCAGGAACTAGTTTTGGAAAAAACAAGAAACAAGCCAAAATCACTTTGGTTTCTGGTTGGGCAAATAATAGTTCCATGAGGTCATGCTATATTTAGAAATTGTAAAGCAATTTCACCTATAATGTCAATTTAATTCTCAGGATACCTTTGTGGGGTAGGTATCATTTTGCTCTTTTCTTGGTCAAAATAATGATGCTCAATGAGGTGGAAAATATAAGTAACTGATGGAGATGGCCTTTGAATCAGAGTTCCCGAATTTAATGCTTTTCTTATTTTTAAGAAATATAGGGTTTTTAAGAATAAAATTGACTCATTCAGATATTCCCTACAGATTTTATCAAGAGCTCATGAGAATCAAGTATGGGGATTGTGAAGAGGTACCAAATTATATAAACTGTAACCCTAACATGAATTTCCTTATATTGTGGTAGATGGATATTCAGTACATATTCAGATATGAAGAATCATTAAAAAAAAAAAAAAAAAGGAAACACTTGACAAATTACTTTAAAATGATGACCATGATAATAAATCCCCAAAAAAGCATTCACTTAGGTTTTACTAAGTCAGAAATTACAGACCATCTGATTGAAGTTTCTTCAGTTAGCTAAATAGGTTTTTTTTGTGGTTTAACTAAATAATGTAAATAAGTTTGCCAGATACAATTTAAATATTTAAGAGAACTGTATTTCCAAGCACCTCAAACATTTAGTTGTATCTTTGTTTATAAAATCATTATGTGCTCATTACAGATTTGTTCTTAGTAGTATTTTAAACTGTAATCCAACAAGGAACTCTCAGTCACCGCCCTTTGAGAAAATAACAAAAGAGCATCCCTATAACCCAGACTTTTTCATTAAACCGACTTGTGTTTTCCTAAGACAAATATGCTTTCTTTAATAAATGGACAATGTGGTATTTTCATATTCCCCAAAGAAATCAAAATATCAATCCCTTCCTTAATTAACTACATTGTTCTGTAGGACGAGAAAAGAAATACCCATTTTTCTATTGTAGGTGGAAACAAAAAACAATGTTGTTTTTTTTTGTTTTTTTTTTCCTATCAGGTCAGTAGAAATCCAATAATAAAGAAAATGAGTAGAATGCATATTTCCCTTTTTTTCTATCCAGTATGCTAACATTTAAACTCGGTTTATTTAAACAGTTCAAATCTCAGTCACTACTACCTAAATGTTACGTGGGTTTCTTCTTTTTATCTGTGTACTACAATCTGAATTCAAAGTAATTATTTTCCAGTTCAGATTTTCCAGACACGTTATTATACTTGCATTAATATAATGAGGTACAAATTCAAATATAAAGTAAAATGTGACTACTAAAAGGACTTTTGGAAAGCAAAATTAAGAAAAAAAAATCATTTTTTTATAAGAATTGACCCTTTCATGGTAATTACCGATCAAGACTAAATGTTGATGGGGTATCCTATTTAATATCACCACCTCCCTTTCCTCTCTAACTCCCTGCATGCCTCATCCCTCTTACCCTGTGTAGTTTTTTCCCCATACACTTGTTTTCTAATATAGTAAGTAGCTTATTTCTATAGCATATTCTCTGTTTATTATGTATCTCCTCCTACCCAGTAGAATATAAACTCCTCAGGCAGAGATCTTTCTTTGGTCTGAGGGCCAAAGCAGTACTGTTACTTAGAAAGTCCTTAGTTCACAGTTCTGAATGAATCTAGCAGTATCTTAAGGAAAAATATCTGCTCTGCTTTCCTTCTGTGGGTTTATAAGTAAGTAAGATGGGAATATTGCTTTACTGCTTAGGAAGATTCATGCTGGGAATAGTTCATAAGTGAAAGTTAGAGGCTTCCAAGCTGAGAGATGTATTTGGTAGTTATGTAGTCATTGAATAAGCACATATTTACACACACTGTGTCAGATGCAATCACAGCACTGAGAATACAGATTTCAAAAAGCACAATGCCTGCCTTGTGGAACTAAAAACATAATGGGCTACTTATTTAAGAACATGACACTTGGAATCAAATTGATGGTGAATCTTGACTCTGTTTTACTAGTTATGTACTTGGGCAAGTTAATAAAACTAGAAATGTTTCACTCTTCCCATTTGTTATACAGAGGTAATAATAAAATCTATCTCATTGATTTTCTTTTTAAAATTGAATGAGATAAATTATATAATATGCTGGGCATAGAATGGGTGCTCAAAAAATATCATTCAGTAGAAATGGTAGTTGTCATTGTAGTAGAATTTGTTTTTTAGAGATTCAGTGGTTGCAAAAAGTCAGTTTTATGTGTTTTTCATTTTGTTTTCTCATACATTTTTAGACTTACATGGTCCATTCCTCAGTAGCTTGCAGAGGATAAAGGTGTTTGGTTTTCTATAAAGTATCAAATATCCTCCTCCCATTGGAAGCATTTATATTTCCCTTAAGGACCATCATTTCAAGAGACAATGACCTGCACAAAGCTTGTATCTGACTGGCATTTCATCTTTGGAGAATTGTTCCTCTCCCACCTGTGTACCTGATGGAGCTGTCAGTCATGGTGCTCTGACCTTAAACATATTCATGGAGTGAGCATTTAACTCAAACTATTTAACGGTTTCATTGGACCACGGAGATTTGTGTAGACAGAGACATGTAACCTGAGCCAGGCTAATGAAAACCCTTTCTGAGTCCTCTCTGCAAGAGCCAGTTAAGAAAACGTATCTATTAGTTGGAGGACCCATTATTAGAAATGTGAAGTGATTTCACTTGAAGCTGCTTCAAATGACCATCTCCCTTAACCACAAGAAAGGAGAAATTTATAGCACAAAAGAATGAAACCGAAGTATAGAGAAATGCAGAACCAAAGATGGCAAGCAAGCCCTGATCATGTTCTTTGTTCTCCTTACTTAAAGGAAGTCTGAAGCCATCAGGCATTTTGAACTATGTTGATAACATCCTCAGTGTCCGTTTCACTTCTCTCCTGCTTTAATATCAAAACAGAACTGAAGTACCCTGAAAATACCCTCAACTCGGGATGCTTTCACCTCAGCAGATTACATTATGGAGACGTTTACTCAACAGTCTCTCCTGATACTGCTCAAACTGGCAAGGTATAGGTGCTCAATAAATTCAGCTTATGTTTGAATCACTAAGGTCCTTTTAAACACAACATTTTTTAGAGTTATTCTAAGATTTTAATTACAAAAATATGGGAGCTAATTATAGATTATGACGTGTAGAACGGAAAAGTTCTTTCCCAAATTTACTATATTTTGCAAATGAATTTTTTGAGAATTTTAGACTGCCCCCCCCCTTTTTCCTTTGGATATTTTTTTATGTAATATATGTTATTCAGCTATGCACTTTAATAATTAAGCTCAAAGTGAGAAAATATTAACAAAATGCCTACTTCTATTTTGTAAATTATACACACATATGCAAAAAGAAAGCTATCTATTCCTCCAGTTTTTTTTCAGGAAAAGTCTTGAAATCGTTCTTGAATATTTAAGGTTGTTATTCTGAGAAGCAATTATGTAATTGTGCTGAAATTCTGGCAGTTACAGCCCTGAGGTCTACTGTGTGATGCAGGACCATTTAACCTTCTGCTAAATTATCTCAGATTGTTGCTTTTTGTGTTTCTGTGTGCTCTTCCTTTTGTTGTCAGTGATCACTTCCTAACTGTTTCGTCAGTTTTATCTCTGAATTTCTTCCTTTCCCTTGCTATTTTCCTGAGTAATCACATTTATGGGATTTGAAACTGAATTACTAAGCTAATTAGACTTATCTTGAAATTAAAAGTAAATGACCTTCAAGTGAAAGATTGAGGGATAATAGTATGATAAAATTGTTTATGTTTTAGTAAATGGGTATTAAGACAATTACTTTTATTACTCCGAATTTTTATTAAGCTGAGTTCATGTGGGTGATGTTTCTGTGTGTCATTGCTCATGTACCTATATACATTCAAACATATCTGTAGTTATAACTCTCTGCTTATAATTCCAGGTATATGGAATTATTGGTTGACCTCTAGTTTAGTATGTTTAAAAAAGGAAATAGTTTTTGCGTGGATGTTGATATTTCCTCTTCCTTTCATTACTGAGATGATCAAGGATCCATTATGCGTGTTCTAGATATTCTGATTCCCTTTTGGATGCACAGCAAAATCTTTAGTGGTAGACTGGACAGGTCAGCAAGACAGGTAGAAAAAACCACAGTCTCAAGGCCACAAAGCACCTTAATTCACTATAGATTCTCCTTTTAATGGTGTTTCTCCCTCCTTACTTTCACAAGCCCTTCCAAATAAGAATTATGAAGAGATGATCTGTTGATTGTAATTCTTAGAGGTAAATTATGTGCTTAAGGAGGGGCAGGGGAATAAAGACAGGTTGCAGTAGAGTCGTAGATCTCACTGAATTTTGGTAGTACTATTATAAGACAGTCTGAACTCTGAAATGCATGCACAATATTAAAAAAGATAAATAAATAAAAACAAGCACCAGCCAAAATCAAAAGTTAGTGCTGCTTACAGGCATACTGCGTGTTTGAGACACATACTGCTAAGCCACTGGCCTCTGAGGTTTCTGAATGACTGTAGTGTGTGGCATTGCTTGGAGGAAAGTATATGTAGGATAGATCTTTACTCTCCATTGAATTACTTAAAACTGGAGATATTGAAATTCAACACAGGATTACCATCCTTCACTGATACAAGGGAATTATCTAGCTGTGATTGCTGAGAAACATAATGTGAACACTAAAGAGCTACATGTTCTATGCAAGAATTTCATAAGAAATGCAGAAAATGAGGTTCTACAGACAAATAGAGACTATGTTTTTCAACATGTGCTTTTAATAGTATTTCTTAAACTGATTTTAGGGATGTATTTATAGCTATAATGTCTGTATTACTAAAGAATATTTCAAATTGAATTGCAGTTTCGAATGCAAAATGGTAAATCAGAGAACATAGGTTTAATACAGGAAGTAACATTTAAACAATGGTTTGCAAAGATTTACTTACATTGTTGACTGGCCGAAAATTATCTTTTACTTACCCAATTTTATCTTTCTATATTTTTAGTATTTTCTTCAAAGCCTGAAAATATGTATTTTAAAATATTTAAAAAAAACTGAGTGATAAACATTTAAAAGCAAACCGATTTTTTTTTCAAATTGAATATTTTATTAACATGGTACTTGTATTTGTAGCAAAACAATGATTTTGATTAATGGTTACTAATTCAGATAATTTTATATGTTTAAATAACAGAATATATTTGATATTTTGTCATTGTTAATACTTATGGTATATAAAAGTACCTTTTTAATAATTATATAAGAAAGTGTATGTTTTCAAAATAATTAAACTAGGAAAAGTCCTTGCTCACTGGTAGCATTCAAGTTCCAGCTTTTGCTGCTTGATGAAAAAGTGTTATATAGAGACAAGTTCTTTTCCTTTTCTATCTTTATTTTTAACTTCTTCAGATGGCAAATATCATTTCCCACTAAAAGTTTCTTACTCTACCTCTTTTTCATTGTCCATTTAGTCTACTGCTCTTTCATTGTCCAAATATTAGAGGAAGTCCTTTATATTCTCAAGAGATAAATATGGTATCTTTACAAATAGCCATACTTTACAAATAGCCATACTAGAAAATGTGTTGTTGTACATTTTCGAAAATATTTTTATGAGCCAGTTTTTCTTGTCCCCCTATAGAAGACAAGGTAGGCGTGATCAGACAATACCACACTTCTACCAAGTGTGAGATCCAGTCTTTAATTTTCCTATCACATATTCTTCATGTTCATCACCAACATTATTAATGAACGTATCTTTGGGTGAATATATTTGAACTGAAGAAACTCAGTTTCTTTACATTCAAAATCAAGGTGAATGCTGAAATGAATACAATTCAATAACACTGAACTATGTTACGTAAACTATGTAATTAGCTACATAAACCTAACTAATAAACCTGCAGAAGACTCACATTTATCTCTCAGCAAGGTCCAAAATGACAATAAGTCATGATCACTTGGGGGCATGAAAACTGAGGGTTCAATCTCAAAATGCCATGATATCACTACATCTTTAAAAAAATGATAATAATCATATCACCATAGCTGTGAAAGGAAAATTAAATTAATGTTATCCTACAAAGATTTTAATTAGATCTACTTATTTCCCCCTTGACTACTTTCAAATTATATTGTTAGCCAGAGGCATGAAGGCCCTTGGAAAAAACTGAAAACAAAAGAAGCCCAAGAGTGACTATCTGTTGGTTTCAGCCTACTGTGAACTGTACAAAAGTGAGTTTGGGACTTGTATTGATCCTATCGCTCCTCTGCTTTGAGGATTATGTTCTTGCCATCTTCTCAGTGGACATCGAAGATTTAAAAAGCTCCTGTGAGGTCTGGCTACACTACAATGGTTGAGCTGGAATATTGGTAGAACACCATCAATTGTAAATTTGGAAGAGCATTTGCTTATTTTGAGGTCTTATTTTTCATAACTCAGAATAAGGATAAGAATAGTTTATTTCGTTCTTGGTTCATACAGAGTTTAGTTACAGAAATATTAATGGTAAATATTGAACAGAATAATATCTTAGTAATAGAGTACAATTTAAGATTCTTAAAGATTTATGAATAATTGGTTCTAAGTCACAGTAATATGTTCTTAAATAGTAAATGAATTAAAGATAAGTCAGGCCAATCTTTAGTCTCTGAATTAAAATAATCAAAACCAGGTCCTTTTTTTTTTCCATTTGCCAATTTTTTCATTAAATCGTAAATATTAAGACTTATCACTATCAAGCAATCCTCACTGCATAAACAGACAAAAAGAAAACAAACAAAATCTTCTAGGATTTGAATATGAGAAAATTTCTGGATAGATCCAGAGAATGTATTATTGATTTTTGATGAAATAAAATCTAGTCGTCTCCCAAACTCCATTTGAACGTAAACCTGTTTAAGCAAAATAAAACTTTCTAGATAGGGTTATGCAACAAACTCAATTAGTTTTAATCAGTAATGCAAGTGAAACAGATTTTAACTTCATTAAAGCTAGCAGAAGTAAAATGCCTAGTAAGAGAATGAGAAATAATGGAATTTGCATTCCCGTCCTGACAATATTAGGTTGGTGCAAAAATAATTGCGGTTTTTGCAATTGTTTTTAACCTTTTAAATCGCAATTATTTTTGCACCAACCTAACACTATCACTAGGACTATCTATTTGGAAGAAGACTGGTAGAAAGTCTTTAGTAGTTACTTGAATTGTTCTAATAATTAAAAGCAATTAGGTACCTTGAATATGTTATAAACAGAGATAACTAGCTCCTAGTCAGTGCTTAAAAGTCACCAAATTAATCTGATTGATTTTGTCAAATTTTTTGCTAATGAAAGGGATAGCTTTTGTATATAAAATATATTAAAGATAAATATGCTATTGAACACATGTTGACTTATAGATGTGGTTAAGTGAAACTACTACACTTTTGGATGGAGTTGTCATTTTTCTGAAAAAAATGCTATCAAACTTTAACTTTCCTATATTTATTTATGAAAATAAAGGCAAAAACATCATAGCAGTAATGTTTGATTATTAACAAGATTCATGAGTACAACTATGCCTTACATTTTTTTGACACACCATGGCTTCTAAATTTCAACTGGATAGAATGAATGTGTTTATCTTAATTTTACAGATATGAAGATGAGAGTCTTAGAGAATTTTATTCATATTTTCTTAGAAAATACAAATACAGAAAATAATATTCAAACCATAAATTTTTTTTCTTATATTTTGTTAATTGGTTTATTTCCTCTCCTTTACTGCAACTCTAAATAAAAACAACAAAAGTAGGACTGGTAAGATTTTCAAGGAGAAAAACGTTAGTCAGCAATTTTATTATTTTGGTTTGTGGGTAAGTTGGGGCACATAAAAATCACTTTACTTAATCTGGAGATCAATCAAAATAGATATTTGAAGAATTTTGAAAAGCTACCAGTATGTTTTATTATAAAACTTGAAAATATGGAAAACTACCATTTGTAGGTAGATAAGCACCAATAATGCAAGGAACTATTTTCCTCAGACCAGAGAATTTACAGTACATAGAGAAGAATGTAATTAACCAATCTTTAGAGTTCACTGTAATACAATAAAACAGAAATAAAATCTTGGATCCATAAGACATATGAAGAAAGCAAGGAAAACTCCTGTCCCCAAGATTGGAGAGATAGACAAGGATATACAGGGAGTCAGATTTTCCTGGAACAAAGACTCATCATTGAAACCACCAAGAGAACCAGAGCTGGAGTAGGAAAACCTAAACTGTAACTGAGGAATAGATAGAGGCTCAGTGTGGACAACTTTGAGGGTTAAAAACTTCCGGGGGACCTATTTTAGGGGACTTCCATACTATTGTGAGTTTTACCACCAGGAGCTTGACCAGGTCCCCCCAGTAAATAAGAGAGAGAAAGCCCCTCATGATTCCAGCAGAGGGAAAATAAAAGGAACCATTTTGAAATATGTGGAAGCACTCGGTCTCAGGTGAAGCTAGTTAATCACAGTCTAACCTGCTTGGGGGTCTTACCAGACCTTAAAAAATGTATACACTTTTTAAGAAAGGAAAAATCTATATTAGATTTGTAATAATTGTTGGAAGTAAAATTGATCATTCCCAAAAACATCTCTTGAGCGAATGTCATAGTAACATTGCTACTGTAATCCAATTCAACTCTGAAAAGTAATACATAGATAACATCTCTTAAAATGTGTATACATTGTTTTGGCCCCCTTGGTGTGTATATATGTATGCATGTATGCATGTGTGTATATATGTGTATGTGCATGTGTGCGTGTATATATATATGTAAATATTTGTGTATATATATAAATATATGTATGTACATATATATGCATATATGTGTGTATATACATAAATATATACATATATAGTTGAGCAATTAAGTTCACAAACTTTGTTGCAACAATGTTGGTAACTTTTTTTCATATCATAAGGATTATTCATTATGAATTTGTACCAACTAGACAGTTAATCAAGTTTACTATTTGCAAGTGCTGAAAAGGCTGAGTGAAATAGACAAAAATGACTTGAACTTTTAACCAACAATTCATGGCTCTTGCATTATGACGATGCACCAGCTCACACACAGCACTGTCTGTGAGGGAGTTTTTAGCCAGTAAACAAGTAACTGTATTGGAACACTCTCCCTACTCACCTGATCTGGCCCCCAATGACTTTTTTCTGAAGAGAAAAGAAATATTGAAAGGAAGACATTTTGATGACATTCAGGACATCAAGGGTAATACGAGGATAGCTCTGATAGCCATTCCAGAAAAAGAGTTCCAAAATTGCTTTGAAGGGTGGACTAGGCACTGGTATCAGTGCATAGCTTCCCAAAGGGAGTACTTCGAATGTGACCATGGTGATTTTCAGCATTGAGGTATGTAGCACTTTTTCTAGGATGAGTTCACAAACTTAATTGTCTGACCTCATGTGGGTATGTGTGTGTGTGTGTATACAAAGTCAATATTGTCAATATTCAGTTCTTCCTAAATTGATTTATTCATTCAATGTAGCCCCACTCAAAATCCCATCAAGTTATTTTTATGAATATTGACAAACCAATTCTAAAGTTAGTATGCACAGAGAAAAGACCCAGAATAGCCAACACAATATTGAAGGAGAACAAAATCGGAGCACTGACATTACCCAACTACAAGACTTATCACAAAGCTACACTGAGCAAAACAGTGTGGTATTGACAAAAAAAAAAAAGGCAAATAGATCAGTGGAATAGAAAGGCCAGAAATAGACCCCATAAATAGAGTCAACTGACCTTTGAAAAGAGAGCAAAGACAATAAAATAGAGCAAAGATAGTTGTTTCAACAAACAGTGATAGAACAATTGGATATCTGCATGCGGAAACTATGAATCTAGGCATAGAATTTCTACCCTTCAGAAAAATTAACTCAAATTGGGTCAAAATGTAAGACACAAAATTATAAAAATCATAGATGATAACACAGGCAAAAACCTAGATGCTCTTGGGTATGGCAATGATTTTTAGATATGACACCAAAGGCACAATCCATGAAAGAAATAATAGATAAGCTAGAGTTCATTAAAGTGAAAACTTCTGGGAAAGTCAATGTTAAGAGAATGAGAAGACAAACTACAGATTCTGAGAAAATATTTGTGAAAGACATATAAGATAAAGGATCATTATACAAGATATATTAAAAACTCTTAAACTCAACAGTGAAATAAAGAAATCAATTAAGAAGTAAGCCAAAGACCTTAAAAGGCATCTCACCAAAGAAAGTATGCAGATGGCAAATAAGTGCATGATTGTTGCTCCATATCATACGTCATCAGGAAAATGCAAATTAAAACAATAAGATACCAGTACAAAGATGTTAGAATGGCCAAATACAAATGACAAGCAATTGAAATGACCTAACCACATGACTAACTGGTAACAAATGTATAAATATCAATTAACGAAGTTGACAACAATAATGAATATGTTATTTGCTGATGATGTGATATTTATTTAGATTTAGTATATCAAAGATGATGTGATATTTATTTAGATTTAGTATATCAAAGTGACTTGAACAGCAAGTCACATGCATTTTTACATCACTGGTTAAGAATCGGGATGGCTAAGGAATAGGGCACAGACAACACTTTCTCTTTTTTAAAAAAATGCTATCTGTTTAAAACAATATTTTAAAGTTACACATTTTCATTCCACTGTTCAGCCATCTTATCTGCTACAATTCTGCTGCACTGAGAGTTGTGACATATATTTTTAAAGAGGTGATGTATTTTGTGTTTCACTTTTTTTTATTCAATTGAATCAGTTCATACTCCAGTCAAGATGGTTTTCTACCCCCTACCTGCCACACACACAAAGGATGTCAAAAATTTCACAAATGGGGATTAACACACACAAAAAAAACATGTCTGCTTGAAGAGACAACAGATCTAGAACTGTTAGTCTCATAGCAGAGAGACAACCATGTCTGAAAGAAGACCATGATACACATCCAGCCCTAGCTCTACAAGACCTAGATTTATAAGCGTTTTACACATCATATTACAGAGAGTAACTGTAACAGTAACACTGTTTTAAGGACCGTAACTCATGTTCTTCAGCACTGTGGTTATTATTTATATAAATAAAGATAGAAAATGAGAAAACATCTGAAGGGCATAGTGGTTGAGGATGTGGAGAATATAATTTGCTTCACATGGAGAAATAGGAACCCAGATTGTAATATCATCACAATAAAACTTGTGACAATTCCTCTGTGAAAACGTAAACACTGATGTCTGAATTCAGAATTTTGTTTTACTGAATTGAGACTCTTATAGAAATTTACACTTAGATAAACATACAATATGCATTTGTAATTTACAATTCAGAATGGTTGTTACCAGGGGTAGGGATGAAGGAAATTAAAAGATATTGGTCAAAGGATACACACTTATAAGTTGAGTAAGTTCTGGAGGCCTAATGTACTGTATGGTGACTATAGTTTATGATTTTATATTGTATTCTTGAAGTTTGTTGAGAGAAATTTGTAGATCTTAAGTATTCTTACACCCCCCCCACACACACACAAAGGTAACTAAGTGAGGTGATGCATATATTAACTAGCTTAAATGTAATCATTTCACCATGAATACATATATTAAATCCTCATAATTTATACCTTGAATATATACAATTTTTATTTGTCAACCATAGCTCAAGATAGCTGGAAAAATACAACTGCTTTGAAATTAATGAGTTATAAAAATTTAAAATATGTGGACATGTTAAAATCGTCTGAAAATAGGGGCCACGATTGTAAGATAGGAAAATCATAGACAGTTAGGGACAGGACCATGGTGGAAGGCATCAAGACCCAGACAAACAGTCTCAAAGTGAGCTAGGAACATCGTGGGCAGTCAGGGATGCACAGTAGAGGGTCTGGAGGCCAAAGAGAACAGTAGCTGACAGAAAAAAAAATAAAATAAAATAATGTAGAAAAGGAAACTAAGCAGAAGGAGCTACCGGAAGAATGTAGTCAGCCAAGATACCAGCCCAGTACAGGAAGGTCCTGGTGGGGGTGCAGAGAGCTCAACCAGCTACTGGTAAACAACTTAAAGATTACAGAGTTAAGAACATACAGTCTCCGGCTCAGCTTAGCCTGAGGGGCATTTCATTCAGATGCCTCCTCTCTTCGGAGAGCAGTACTCTTGTGCTTTTTGCTTTTGCAATAAAACTGTACACTGCTGCAATTTACCTCTCGGGGTGTGCGTTCTCATTCTTTGAGTATGTGAGACGACAAACTCTGGGCACCAGACATCAGGATCCGATATCAATTGTTTGAAAGTTTCAAAAACAACTGCCTCATATATCTACTGCGATATAATGAATCACCCCACAACTTGGTAGCTGAAAACAACCACCATTTTGTCGTTGTCCGTTGTAACTTTCAAAGTTGTGGGGGCTGACTAGGCTCAGCTAGTCGGTTTTCACTTGATATCTCTCACTGGTGACATTCAGATAATGACTGGTGAAGAAGTCATTGCTTATGTCCCACACAATTTTGTTTTTTAATTATTTTGTAGCTTCTGATCTCACTTGCTCTAAATTTGAATAGACTTGGGAAGACAAAATGCATATAAAACAGAAAGAAATAGCTGTTTTGCAAAATGGGCCATTAGAAAGCAGAGGGGAGTCCATGGAGGACATAGAACTTGGAATTAAGCAGAGTCCATACTTTGCATGGAGTGACAGAATGTAGATTTAAGTTATTTAGAAGTATCTGGAAAATATTCAAATGAGAATCAGGATGTTGGAAGAATCTTGGGAGCAGTGTATGTTTGAAAATAAGTATGTTAGAAAATAAATACAGAGAACTGGGCAAAAGTTAGGAAGACATTGTACCAAGTAAAGGCATTGCCACCCTATTGCCGAGCTTTGCACAATGCTGACACTCATGGTGGGAAAAGACTACAAAATGAAGTTTCCCTGTACATTTTTTTAAACACATTCATAGTTGTCTTTATTGATCTTGTTTTCTTGAGTTGGGATTGGTACATCTATTTCATAGTGCAGATTCTCCTGAAATAGTTTGTTAATATGGCCCTTACGTACATCAAAATATTTCATATAATTTTTTTTTTTCAGTTGACTCTAGGTGTTTATCTTACTCCTACCAGTCATTTGGGAATAAGAATGAGTAAGCAGGCAGTTCAATGCCCTTCAGAGTCAGGAACGCATGATTTTAAATCTACGGTTTGAAAGGATATAGTCTCTTATCCCAATTTATCCAAATTGTAGAGACATAAGAGACAGTACTTTTAACGCTGTTTTCATCTTCAACATCAGTTAAATGCCATTTACTGTTCTCTATTTATTCTTTACATAAACACATTTGCCCTTTCTACGATTGAAATTATTTAGAAAAACTTAATCAAAACATGATTCAATTACCATGAGATTACCAATATTTCTCTTTCAGTTTGGGAGCTTGTGAAAAATAGCATCAATAATAATAATTTTTTTCAAGATGCAGTTTAAAATTTCATCAGCATTTGTTAACCAAATTGACTTTTTCACATTTAATCAAATATGAATTAACTAGTAGAATTAAAAATAATTTACTTTTTTTAATCATTTTATATTTTAACCTTCAGTAGAAAAATACTATAATCATTTAGTTTTCTTATATAAATTGCCTCTTTTCAGGTAAAATGAAAATGATCGTTAATAAGATTGCCTTATATCTAATGTTTTTAACTTTCTGGTTAAGTCCTTATTTTTTTCTCCTTATTAAACCAACCTCATAATTGTCATTTTCAAGCAAATTAAACTGATTAAAAATATATTAAAATCTGCTATTAAAATACAATAAACAATGACAATGAATAAATCCTGCAGAGGATGCCTTTATATTCTTTCTTAGCATTATCACTATGAGCAATTCTTGTTCTTGAGCACGCTCGGAAAGTATATAGAGTTTCCAAAACTCGGGGTGGGGGTGGAAGTGTGGGGTTAATGCCAGCTATGATTCCTTTAGGTTTATTAACAATATAATTAAGTTTGGGATGCCAGAGAAAATCATGACATGTCTAGTATAAACTCACAGGGAATTGAATCAAGTTAGCTACTCAATGCATATGATTCACTCCTTCATGGATCTCATTTTTTTTTTTTTTGTCTTTTTAACCATCTTTCCTCCTAATGTACTTGAATAGCCAGATGATGGCAAAATTCATGTTACCTTTGCTCATGTAAATGAAATGGGCAGTGAGTGAGTATACGGACACAAAATGACATAATCATCATTACATAAAATTCACTGAGTATTCCCAGTTTTCTTACCTCACTCGAAGATACTGGCAGAGAGAGATGAGGCCCAGGAAGATGCAGATGAACTTGACTGGCTGGTGAAAGGAAAGACAGAGTCAGTGGATTAGACCATCCCGACCACACAGTCACAATGATCGCCATCAGCAGCCTGGAGCTCTTGGGGTCCTGGCTACTCGGACTGCCACCACCTGAACAAGAGGCTGGGCACAGATCCCAGAGGCATCATCCATGGAGAAGCCAACAGAAAATTTCCCAGGAAGTCAAGAAAGCCCTGCTATCCGAGTGGATATCCTCCTTTACATCACTGACATTGCTGCAAATATACAGTTGCAGAAAAGTCAAGAGGAAACATCCCCAAAGTTTCCAGGACTCCACCAAGAAGTCCCTAAGTCATTGTATCAGCAAGACCCACTGCTGCTGGTTGACAGACAAAGCCTGTCAGAGGAGAGACAGCCCAGAGAAGCAGGTCACAGTAGTAGGCTCCAAGGACCTGTCCTGTCTCAGCTTGGGGCCGTCCCTGTAACCCAGCCCAATCTGAGGTTATGACTCCACAGCCCTAGTATGGGATGCCAGCAACTCTCTAGCCTGAGGCTTGGGCCCCAAAAGAAGTAGGCAGCTGGCCTTCCTTCCCCAGGAGAAGCCTTCAAGGCCAAGTTTAGGGAGTCCTCCCTAATGTATACCCCACTAGGCCTTCATTAGATTTGAGAAACAAAACAAAACAAAAAGTGAGCTTTACTCCTCCTGAGTAAAGCTGGTTTCTCATGTCTCTCCACACATAGGCATCTATCGTATTTATGGGAAAACAAAACAAAACACGACAAAACAAAACACAAAACTGTAATGCCTTTCTTTTTTTGTAACTTTCTATACTGCCAGAATCTTTAAAACATGTTCATAATCATAGTGGATATACAGCCAAATTTCTAAAGAATTAATGGATTTAAGATTAGTAATACAAAGTAAATAATTTAATGAAATAAATAAGATTATATCCTCTTCAAATCAATGTTTAGCCCCAGGAAAAATTTTGTGGGTATATTCTGTAAAAAAAAATGTAGTTATTTGTACATTTCTCTCTTGCCCCAACAACATGAAAACTTTTTCTTAAATTTGTTTCTAGAATTAAGAGTTTATAACTTGACTTTGAAATCTAAATAGTCATTACACAGAAGGAATAAAAAAACCTCACGGTTAAGACTATCAATGAAGTAGCAGTAGGTCTCAAAACTGATCATGTTCTTCAATCACTCCTAATTTTCCTCTGTCTTCTAGTTTTATAATTTCTGGACAGGAATGTTCAGTGACTTTGGTTTGTACAGAAGAGGCAAATGATTAAAATATGTGTCTAAAGGATATTCTGTCATAAATTTAGGATTATTTTGCCACCATTTGATATAGAAAACATACCTCTCTAAAACTAAGACAAACATTCAGCTAAAGTCAGTGATTTTTATTAATAATACTATACTTAAAAGAAGAGGCAGAGATGAATGAAATAACATTTTGGCAAATGAAGAAATTTAGAAACATATCATGGCTTACAGACAGAAGATTGAAAGTTTTATATGACAATTAATTAGAACAGGTTAAAGATTGGTGGCTATGATACATTAATATTTAATGATAACATTAAATATTTAGAGTTTGAGTACATATAATTTGTTTTTCACAATAACATTGAAGTAATTCATCTTTCTTCACAAAAAGTTAGAGAAATTGTTATAAGACGTAGTACAAATATAAATCTGACAACAAGGTCCTTTCATAAACCTGCCTTTGTGTTTATTTCTTAGTCCTGTGATTTAAGAAGCTTTTAATTATCTTCAGTTTTATCATAAAATATTTTAATTACTACAGTACATAAAACATCTGAGTAAAAAAAATTATTTTAGTAAAGAAATGTTTTCTGGAATGACTGTTAATAGAGATGCACAGCCTTTATCACAAGTCACTGTTTAATGTTAAACTGTGAAACAAAGCAATACTTACATGGCTAACAAAGCCAAAATGTTAACAAATAAAGGAATTCAGCATTATTGCTTCTATATAAAGAAAATAGGTCTAATATTTTTTCTACTTCCATGCTTGGTATTTTAGAGAAAAATTATATGGATAACATTTTTCTCCAGATTGTTTTGATTTAGTGACTTTGTTTCTTGATATTTACATTTATATGTATGTGTACTTATATTAAAATAAATAAATAAATAAATAATACAAAAAACTTTAGTTAATATGAAAAGGGAATAACTCAAAATGGATGAAAGATTTAGATATCTGAGACCTAATACTGTGACACTCCCTAGAAGACAACACAGAGGGAAGCTTTGTGACATTGAACTTTGTCAATGACATCAAAGACACAATAAAAATATTGAAACACTCAATATTTTAATGTATACTGGAAATTTTCTTTCTGTTTCCATTTATATTGTGGAATGGAACATATTCTATAATATTACACATGTATGTCTGCAATTATAAATTGTATATAGTACCTATTTGCATTCATTAACCCCATAATACAATGTGAACCAATTCCCATATGTGGACTTTCAGAGAAAATATTTTCATGTTTCTGCATAGCGTAGGATTGCTAAAACAAAAAGAAAAAGAAAAAAAAAGTAGTGCTGTCACCAGGACTAACCTAAGCAATTGGAACAGAATTGATTGTAGATTTGGATTCCCCATGATTCTACAGGTAATAAGGGCATCTATTTAGAGTCATTGTGTGCATGGGGAGTAGGAGGGTGGTGATTAACGTGTAATTCCTTGCATGCAGTAGCACCACAATCACCAAAGTTTCCATCAGTGATTAAGAAACAAATAGAAGTTTGAGAAACAAATAGAAGGTGAACAAGGGAAGGTGGAGTATTAGGATGAACAGTGGATGCGATGCCTATTCGGTAAAGATGCAATGACGATTATAAGGATTGTGATGTGTGCTGGTTGGACTCATGGCACAGAAATCAGTGTAATAAGAAAATTATAGGTTATTCAAGGCATCCACCTGGTAACTTGAGGCATGTTGTCATTGGCAGAGGTCCTCTGTGGCATCTTTGACAGAAATATACTCGTATTTCTTGCAGCCGTATTGAAAACTACGCTGAAAATGAGGACTACAACAGGAGTTAGAAGGTAGCACAATGACAAACGAGTGGGCATGTTTAGCCTTAACAGGTCCTCTTTGTTAAAATCAGGTCCTGAGAGACAGGAAAAAAAACCTGAAATATGGAATCAATCACTTTGATTGATGAACTTAAGAAACATGAGCCTCCAAATTCCCTTGATCCCTCAACATATCTTTCTCAGATAATACTTGGTTCATGATGGGCAAGTAAGGTTACATATTTTTTTGTGTTCTATAACCAAACCTTTTATTTAATTTTATTTTTTTAGTACAAGGCAGCAACTGGTGTTCCAAAGGAGAATGGTTAGCATTACAAGAGTTCACAGATTTGGTTCAAAACCTAAAGACCTCTGCTGAATAAATTTTGTTAACATATTTTAAAAATATGACATAGTAAGCACTACTGGAGCTAATACATCATAAGACTCAGGTATTGATGAAAGAAATTAAAGAAGAAACAAATAAATGGAAAGCCATCTTATGTTCATGGATTGGAAGACTTAATATTGTTAAAATGTCCATACTATCCAAAAGTAACACAGATTCAATGAAATTCATATCTAAGTGCTACTGTTATTTTGTTGTTGTTGTTGTTTCTACAAAAAATAGCAAAAACAATTCTAAAATTCATATGGAACTCTATAGAACCCCGATTAATGATAAGGGTGTCAAGAATATACAGTGGAGAAAGATGGTCTCTTCATTACATGGTGTTGGGATAACTAGATACCCACATTTAAGAAAATGAAATTGTACATTTCGTAGAAAATATACTCCCAAAAAGTCCTCAAAATGGATTAAAGACTTAAATGTTAAGACCTAAAACTGTAAAACGCCTAGAAGAAAACACAGATGAAACCTTCATGGTATTTTTCTTGGCAGAGATTTGTTTTATGTGACACCAAAAACATAGTGAACAAAAGGAAAAATGGATAAGTTTCAGCACAACAAATGAAACAAGTAATATAGTTCAATGGCAACCTGTGGAAGAGGAGAAATATTTGCAAACTGTATCTGATGAGGGGTTGCTTTTCAAAATATAGGTCTCCAACAACTCAATAGGAAAATAAAGAAAAAAAAAGCAAATAATTATAAAATAAGCAAAGGACTTAAGGAAATATTTCTGTAAAGAAGCCATAAAAATGGCCAACAGGTATGTGAAAATAGAACTACCGTATGATCCAGGAATCTCACTTCTGGGTATTTATCTAAAATAATTAAAATCAGAATCTTGAAGACATATTTGCACACCCACATTCATTGCAGCATTATTCACAATAACCAAGATGTGAAACAACCTAAATAATGCTGATTGATGGGTGAACCTGGAGGCTACTGTGTTAAGTGAAATGCATCAGTCACAAAAAGAAAAATACTGCATGGTTCTACTTATATGAAGTATAAAACAGTCATACTCTTAGAAGCAGAGATAAATGATGGTTGCCAGGGCTGAGGGAAAGGGAAATGGGGAATTGTATTCAATGGATAGATATAAAGTTTCAGTTATGTAAGATGGGTATAAGCTCTAGGTATCTGCTTTAAAACTGACTGTCTCTGTGTAAGTCTATATTTAACAATACCATACTGTATGGTGCATTTAAATATTTTTAGGAAGGTACATCCCATGTGAAATGCTCTTACTGTGAGAGAGACAAAGGGAGAGAGAGAGAGAGAGAGAGAGAGGGAGGGAGGGAGGGAGGGAGGGAGGGAGGGAGGGAGGGAGGGAGGGAGGGAGGGGAGGGGGGGGAGGGAAAAGAGAAGAGCTGTATTTGCAAAAAAACACCAAAAACCTAGGTTGCAGGAATACCTGTGGACATCATATCCGGACATGAGGCAGAATTTTCTCTTATTCTGGGCCCTACTCAAAACTACCAGTATTATTATTATTATTTTAATTTATTGAATGGGAATAGTTTACTGATATGTAATATGCATTACTATTAAAATCAGAAGAGGACAGCAACGGAGTTTCTTCTTTGTAGTGATTGTGGTTCAAGGTACAGCAACTAGTTTTTCTTCTTAGGCAAGCCACAAACAACTAGGCCTTTGGAAATGTATTAATATGGTAGGTTCCTTAAGACTCAAAGGGCTTCTGGTATACCTCCATCAATCATGTACCTCACTGCATCATATCCTCAACCTAACATATCACTTCTGTATTACTTTGTGATACAGAGAAAGATGATTGATATACTCCTGGGTTAAGATGTCAACCTTGTCCCAGGAAGGCAAATAGTTATGGGTCAATCTTACTAATTGGTATGGAGAAAAGGCACTTTCCAAATCAATAGCTGCATACCAGGTTCCAGAGAACTATTTGCTCCAAGAAGGATACCACATCCAGAATGGTAAATGAAATTTGAATCATCACCTGATTATGTATATCATAATTCCCCAAGAACGATCTGGCTTTTATACTAGTTCCAGAAATGAGATAAATAAATATCGGTTTGAAATCTTTATCTTGTCTCTTTCAAATATTTAATGATTTCTCTAAACTTTGCAGTTACTCAGTGGATATGGTTTTGCTTTAGATTCTTAATTTTGATTGAGTGAGGCAGATCAAAGAGCTTCCACGTGATACCTTCATTACACAGGTCAGGATATCAGTATGTGGATATTTTCAGTTGCCAAAAAAGTATTACTTATCCAGTTCAGTATTGTCAGGAACCGGATAAATAATTGCTTGATGGTTCAGTACACCCATTACAAATAATGTAAGATTACCTTGGGCAAAATATAATTTATTATCTGACCTTCTGTAAGTCTCCATTCTGACCAAATGATGATAGTGTTTTGGTTCTCCAGGTATTGGCATCAATTTACAACCAGTGTCACATAATCCTTAAACATTCTAGGTGTTTTCATTTGCCCAGTGCCATTCATTCTTGAAGCTGTTCATACTGTGTTTCCCTGAAAATAAAACTAGGTTTTATATTAATTTATGCTCCAAAAGATGCATTAGGGCTTATATTCAGGGGATGTCATCCTGAAATATCATGCTAGGGCTTATTTTCTGTTTAGGTCTTATTTTGGGGGAAACATGGTAGCTCCCTTTGGAAAAAAAAAAGTGTGGAGAAATGTTTACTGTATTAACCTTGGCAGTGGCACAGGGTGTTTTCTCAAGAAGGACACGTCAATCATGGCATTTTGGTATATGGAGTTAGTTTAGGTTTAAGAACTAATTGAAAGACTCTGAATTTGTGTTGTGTATAGTAGGAGTTGGGTGACGTTTATAGTTAATAAATCTGTTCCATCAATATCATCATGGTAAATCTTTGAATTTCATTTTTTTTCATTTTTTTGTTTTTACATTTTGTCACAGAAGTTCTAGCATGTATATATCATTAATAGGCTAATATTGTTTCTTGGCTTTCGTCTGCTCACCAAAGTAATTTTGGATCCATTTCAGCTACACAAGCTAGCTTATATTGATTTCTGAATCAAAGATAAGTGGCTTTCATAAATAAATATGGAGCCAATTAGTAAAATGATGAAGATTATATCTGACGATAGACATATTAAGAGCCAATTTTTATTTTTATATATTTTTGGTTATCTCATACAAGTAGTTCAGTGGGTCAAGCAATAAGGCCACTTCTTGGGTCTTCCAGCTTATACCTGCTCATATTTCTATGTAAGTACAACTGTTTCACTTCTACTGGTACACTAAACATAATGTAGTTTGTCTGCTCAAAAACCTCACTCAAGCAAGTTTCCCTTTTCACTTATTATCCTTTTGTGCTGTATATTATCCTCTCTCTCTCTCTCTCTCTCTCTCTCCCCCCCAAAAAAAAAATCCTTTTAACCCCACATCTCCCTTCAAATTCTCTCTGCAGTTTATGTAAAAACTCTTCAGAAAGATTGTTGCTTCTTCTCTCTCCAGTCTCCCTCTTATTTTTTCCTTAAGCTCTTTGCCCTCCGGAGCTCAATTCTCCTCACTCAATGCCCCTAAAAACAGCAGGGCATAATGTACTGGCTACAACTCAAGGGTTTTGCAAATGGTTTCCTCGTACTATAACCACGTTTCTTTGGATGTATTTATTAGTCATACCCAATATTTTCCATATCTTTACTCAATTTTATCTTCTTCATTGAAGGCATCCTTCACCACCCTATTTAAATGTTAACATATTGTTCTTTCTCCATAATTGCTATATAACGTCATTAATTTTTATATTGTATGTATTTGCTTGTTAGATAGCAAGTTTGATTAAAACAAAGATTTTTAATTTATTTTGTTTATTGATATATCTCCAACAATCTCATTTGAATATCTACATGGTTGACCTTGTTTTCAGGTTCCATGCATAGGTCTGTGCTTTGACATCTAAGATTTTTAAAAAACCTACATAATCATGTGGCATTGTGTTAAATTTTAATAATTATGAAAAACATTGAATTACTAAATTAGCATATTCAGGAAACGTTCATTAAATGAAAACTAATAAGATAAATTTTATATACATTTTATATATTAAGATTGGTCTTCACCAATATGAGCTAAGAAAAATTGTAAAATAAAACAAAATTGTGATACATTGGTATTGTATTTATTCCAATACTTGACAGAAGCTCTCAGATTTTTTGTTTTTTGTGTGTGTTTTTCTTTCCTCCTCGTATAACACTTCCATTTTATACATGAGCCAAAGTTTTACTGTCCGATAAAAAAAGAAGAAGGAATTATTTTCCGCACATTTTACCATTTACACAAGCCTTTCAAAATCAATTACCATGTATTATAAAAACAACACTAAAAATGGAATTACATACTCTTCTTTGTAGTTGCAAAAATAAAGCTCTAAGATGATAAGTACAACTAGTACAAAAATGCACTGCTACTTTACTGTATAACACACATATTTTTCTTATAATTCAACTATACTTTGCATTACACCTATGAGAACTGTAACAGCATTTCATATCTAATGACCAATATTTCATGTGTATAACATAATATCCTATATTGGAAAGAAAAGAAAACTATGTTTCTGTCTAGTCACAAAAATAGACTGTGACTCATTTAATTTTCCACTTTCAGTCATTTAAGTTTATGAATATCATTTGTTTTACAATAGATAATCTTTTCCACCAGCAAAATATTTTGTACTCCAGATTTATTTTTCTTATTTGAAACTTACAATATGAGTAGTGTTTACAATATTTAGGTGTCAATTTTGCTCTTGTGGTTCCATTATCTAGTCTGTTAAGCAACTGCTGCTCTGCTCAAATGCATCGTTACTCTCTGGGGATATAAGCCCATCCTGTCAAATATTCTTACTTTTGGAAAGAAACAGAAATGCATGTTTTAATGTGAAATAGCTGGGTTTTTAGTGCTGTTAATTAATTTACATTTCTAAAAGACTGAGTGCCAAATAGATTATGAGTGGAGTGTTTTTCTTTTTCCATTCACAGGGAACTAACTTTCAAAATGTTATAGAACAAATGAGGATGCTTGTTCCACTTGATGTCATTACTAAAAGTACGGTAAAGACATTACAACCATCTGCCAAGTGATAAGATCATTATCTGAGAATTTTAACAGAATGATAGGAATTGCAATGCTATCTCAGTAAGAGGATGCTTCTGTTAAGGATCTCACTATATAATGGTTGAGATTTAATTATGGTATAGTGTTATAAGTACAGTCACAAGGCTTGATGCTGGAATTCTTTAGACATCCAAATAATCATTTAGTGTTCGGGAATGGTGACCTCTATTTTGGGGAGTTTAAAATAAAGGGATATTTAATATTTCTAAAAGAATAATTAGAACAATAACATTTTTATAACATCATTAAATATGTTATTTTCTTTAATTTGTCCGTATATGTAAGATGTTTTTAAAAATATTCAGAGAAGTCCACACAACTGTTTTTTTTTTTTTTCTTTTATGTTCAATTCATGGTAGCGTGTGTGTATGTGTATGTGTGTGTGTGTGCTTGGTAAGTTCATTCTATGACAGTAATGGGAATATCATTGAAAATATATTATTAGCATTAATAGTCACAGAACTAAAAGTTTTGTCGGCCAAATAATTATTTGGAAAACGCAGTCTTTAAAGTGTTAAAAATGTTCAAGTATTTCAGACCTTATCTCTTTGATCCTCACTTAGTTGCTGTAAAGCCAGAGCTTTAGCTCCACTCAAAAAAGAATTATGTTTACACTGAGATGATAATGTAGTAATCATATTCTGTTTTTCACTTTATTATTCCAACAGTTCTTTTAAATAACACAAATAAAATGCTTTATTTTTTTTTCCTATTGACTAAATAGCTTGATTCTAAACCTATTGTTCACTGCAAGTCTTGTCTTTATTCCTAGGCTTACAGTGAGAAGTAATGATATTGATTGGGAATTTGTTTTATAGAGTAGCTATGAATCCTACAATTTATTGTAATTTTTATCAAATTCTCCAAAACATAGCTATGTAAATACCAGACATGACCAGTGGCAGGTAAAATTCTACTCCAAAGTGTGTCTAGATATATGGAACAATGAAATATAAGGTAATGATACCATACAAAAATCTTAAAGCATTTCTAAATACTTGAGTTATTAGCATATATTGATTTCACAAAGGTTATATACTTGAGAAATACTAGAAAATATTAAATTTCGTAAGCAGAATAAATTTTTCATTAAGCAGAAGCGTAGACTGCACAGTAGTTAAATGAGAGTTAACCATTATAATAAAAATTCAAACCTATGGTTGTAATTCGGTCAACTAGTTAATTCAAAATATGTCTAGCAAAACAATGAAGTATATTATATCCTTTATATAAGTGACCACTCTTTTAAAAATTGCAAATTATTTATACAAGATGACATTCAACATGACTATTGACTTTGAGGTCAGAAACCCAACTGAAATTAGCCATTGCTAAAATGGAAATTCACGAGCCCCACAGTCATGTATGACTGCAAATTTATAGATTTAACCCAATCCAGAATTCTCTCCTCTCTTACTGCTTTTTTCTTGAATGTTAGTTTCAATCTCATTTACATTTAGTCCTTTGACCATTGACAAATCCTGAGGTATAAATCTAACAGTTCAACAAAAAATTCCTAAGAAGATACTCTGACTGGTAACTGATAATGTGTTACTATCTAGTAGAAGAAATTTGAGTCACCAGGCCATTGATTCCACCTATCTTGTATTTGAGATTTAGTATCTGCCAGAAGTTTCACTTGTTAAGCATAATATTGCCCATCTTGATGAGAGGGTCTGCAGTATTTGCCCTCTCAAGAATAACTGACCTATTATGCTAACCACACTGCCCACTTCCATGCATGAATCTATAGTTTCAGATACCACTATTAAAAGCACACCTGAAAGAGAAAGGACAATAATATTTCCAGGTTCTTATTAATTAAGTGGAAATACTTTGTTAAAATAAATACAGATTGAAGTATAGTGTACAATATTTCTATCAACTCTAATTGGATCAAAAAGCATCGAATATACAGAGGGTCCCCCCAAAAATGTATACACATTTTAAGAAAGGAAAAAACTATATTAAAATTATGTTGATTGTAACCATTTTGAGCACCTCTTGTAACTGCAGAAGTCAAACATGACTTGTATTCATCTTTTGTTATCGGTACATATTGAGTATTACAAGTTTAATAGTTTTTTTTCCTTTCTTAAAATGTGTTAAGGTATATAGCAAAAATATATACAGGAGGCATTTATGTTAAGATAACAATTTCCTTTGGATAACAAATAAGAAGAAAGGAAGTTGGTCTAGATTTAGTTTTAGATATAATGGTAAAGAGGTGGACAAATAATTTTTTTCTCAGTTTTTGATGATTTCTATTATTTTGTGATTTCCATTTTTGTTGATATGAAATTATCTGCAGTCTAATTGTATTTGCTTTGTTGAAAATTTGATCAGTAATGTGTAATTTAAGTTATTACTATTATTGAAATTTTTTTACATGCACATTATCGTATGTTTGTGTACCTGCTTAGGTGCATTATATTTCAATAGCAAGGATTCTTGTTATTGATCAATACTGAGAAATTTGTAATCATTATCTTTTGCACATTGCTTTGTTCATCTATTCTTGTTCTATGGAAATGATATTAGATGTAACTGTACTTATGTTCACTGATCTTATTTTTACTTTTCTTTGTTAACGATTCCCAGAGATTTATTTGTTTTTCATATGTGTGCATTGAAACATATGTTTACTGTATTGTTTTAGTCACTTGTCTTGGGAGAGTTTTATGTCACTGAGACTGCCATTTTGTCTGGGATGTTATTTAAAAATGTGTTATGCTCATGAAAATTGTTAATTGAGAAAATATTCTCAAAACAGGTTAGTATCTTATTAGCTTTAATTATTTTTTGTTATGTTCTTGTACTTTCCTAATAAAAGTAACATTTAATCAAACCATTCAAATGTATAAAAATTCTGAAATTTTGGAAGTGAGCAGTTGTTCTTATCTGTGCATATATGAAGTCTTCAATCTTATACTTAGGAAATTTGAATAATATTAACATTTATTATTAAGTTTATTAGTCTTGCAATGAATCAAAAATGTATTTGTCTGTTATTTACACTATACTTTGATTAGTGCTATAAAGGATGCATTTTTTTAATACTTAATTTCTGTCATTTTCACAGGGAGCTTACCATTAGGTGACACAAGCTGAATGAATATATAAATACACACACACAAACACACACACACACACATACACCCCCCTATACACACACAGAGAAATTTATGTATGATAATCACATAAAAATTAAAGATAGTATACATTAAGTAATTAATTATTTAATATTTTCTTTTATATTCTTTATTGTATACATTAATTTATATTTAGGGATTGGAATTCATCGCTTTGATTTATGTTTCTACAGTCATACATATATATTTCCATTGCAAGAAATATTTTTTAAATTCATTTAAGAATTATAAAGTGGAAATTTTTGAAGGAATTCTTAAACTTGTAATAGCAAGGAAAATAAATAATAACTATACATTTTTTGTAAAGCTAATAAATCAGAACTTATTTTTTACCAAAAATAAAATAATTTTATCATATGCAATTACATTATAGAAATTTATTACGAAGCCAGTCAATTTTTCTTTTAATCTTAATTGGTGGCAAATTTTACTAGATTTTAAATTGAATGTAATCTAAATCCTCATCCTGATGGAAGACCTTTAAAAAAGGACAAACATTTCATATATAGAGCTTTAGGCTTGTCAGGAAAAGATCTTAACATTGTAACAAACCAGATAAGGAGCAGAGATTTACTACTCTCAAGGGACCCACAGCCTTTTTTCAGGTGACTTTTAAAGGTCTTTTTTGAGTGGAAGATGTAGAAGACGGAGAAATAAAGAACTGACGGCTCATGATTCATACTAATAAAACAGTAGAATCCGAATGCATGCACACATTATAAATGCACAGAAAGCAGCTCACCTAATTCCTCCAAGGTGAAATTTATATATTTCTTTGCTGAAGAAGACAGCTAGGGAGTGATAAATTACAATGCTCCTGGGAATGAGAATAGAGTCCTGGTTCCATAGTCAATTGCCAAAGTTTTTAAGATCTTTGTGCAGGTCCTTGAGCATTTTTCTGTGAGTAGATTTCCCCTTTCTGATGCTATAGTATAAATCTCAGAAACAGATACACAGTGTTATACTTGGATGCCATGTATAGGTCTCTAGCACTGGCAACTCAAACCCAAGCAGAATCTTGAGTTTTCTGAGGTCGGTATAAATGGAGTGTATCCACTATACAACCATCTCACCACACCTTTATCTCATGAACACATGTTAATTGGCAAGAACCCATTTGAGTAGCTCATAGAAGGAATTGCACAAATGTTTCTCTTACATCATTTTCAGACATTTTGTTGAATCGCTGACTTAAAAAAAAAAGACAAATATCTTCACATATTGGGCCTAACATAATTTTCATCTAAAATTTTTAGTTTAACATAATGTTTACTGTGTTTCCCCGAAAATAAGACCTAGCCGGACAATCAGCTCTACTGCGGCTCTTGGAGCAAAAATCAATATAAGACCCAGTATTATTTTACTATAAGACCAGGTATAATATAATGTAATATAATATAATATAACATGACATGACATGACATGACATGACATGACATGACATGACATGATATGATATAATATAATATAATACCTGGTGTAATATAATGTAATATAACATAATATAATATAATATAATATAACATAACATAATATCGGGTCTTATATTAAGTTTTGCTCCAAAAGATGCACTAGAGCTGATTGTCCAGGTATGTCTTATTTTTGGTGAAACAGGTAATACATTTACACTGAGAACAACAACAACAAAAAATTAGCTTACAGAAAATTTTCTTTGATTTGCTTGAAATGAGTAAAAATGGTGATAATTAAGCGTCAGGAAATTAAATAGATCAACAATTCTCAAAATCATGATTATCGGAATGTCTAACTTCTTTAAATACTTGGAAACCTAGTGAGATGTTTATTTGGTTTATAGGTATTAATAGCAAACATATTATAAAATATTATATTTAAAAGTACTTATTAATGAACTTACTTAAAACAATATTGACAAAGCTGACAGATTAAAAATACATTTTCTCTCAGAATATCGATGAGTGAAACTGTTTTACATTTTCTAATTAAAAAAAAAAAGAACAACAACAACAACAAAAAACAGGGGACGGCTGCATGGCTCAGTTGGTTAGAGCGCCAGCTCTCAACAAGGTTGCAAGTTCAATTCCTGCATGGCATGTTGGGCTGAGCCCCCTGCAACTAAAGATTGAAAATGACGACTGGACTTGGAATTGAGCTGCGTCTTCCACAGCTAGATTGAAGGACAACAGCTTGACTTATTGCCGATGGGCCCTGGAGAAACACACTGTGCCCCAGTTAAAAAAAAATTAAAACAACAACAACAACAACTGTGTCTGGCTTGATAGAAAATATTTGAATTCTTCTTTCTGCCTCTGGATTAAATCCACTGAGATATGTTGTTTTTGTTGAAGTGTGGCAATGGGGGAGAATTTTCACTTTTACAGTAAGAGCAACAATATTCCAATAGGCTTTTCAGCAAATTGTGGATATCCTTTGTTAATATGCCCAACTGGACAAATGGGGAGGCATATTTTCCTTGTTCATATTATTACATAGGGAAAGGGTCCCAGAGATATGTTGATGGTTCCCTTGAGTCTTTTCTAAACACCAACCAGATAATTCATGTGAAGATAATTCCTGACTGTATAAAAACATGCACAAGAAATTCACTGAGAGAACAATCCTAGTAGCTCACACAAGGCCCAGAATTTTAATTTGGGTGCCCACCAACCATAGTAGAAAAACCTCATCATGCATGAGACATTGGTTAAATTACTCAGTGTGATATTGTCTAAGTAACAGGGAGAGTGGCCCTAGAAGTCCAAGCTGTTCTGGTCCAATCTGACAAAAAGTAAACGCAAATTTGAAAAGATCAAACAGTTTTTATATAACTTAACTGCATCCCACATAGTCTCAAGAATATTTAAAGAAATATGAAAATAACCAGCACCGAACAAGTTATACATTATGATGTCAGGCATCCTATCAAAACTCAAAGGGTGTGCAAAGCAGCAGAACATACACCCATTAATAAGTAGAGAAATCAGTCAATAGAAACAGATCCCTGACTATCACATACAAAAACAGATTTTTTTTTTCTTTTTTAATTAAAGTTTATTGGGGTAAAGGCGATCAAATATATGGTGATGGAAAGATAACTGACTCTGGGTGGTGAACACACAATGTGAGATAAGATGCTGTATTACAGAATTGTACACCTGAAATCTATGCAACTTTACTAGCAATTGTAACCCCAGAAAACATAAACAATACATGATTCAAAAAAGACATCAAAAGGGAAATTAGAAAGTCTTATAAAGATGAAAATACAACATACTAAATAAAGTCTTAGGGATATAGTCAGTAGGGTACGTGGAAAGAAAATTACAGCAATAAATAATAATATTAAAAAGAAGAAAGGTCTCAAATCAGTTGCCTAGTTATCTTCCATAAGAAACTAGAAAAAGAAGAGAAAATTAAAACCAAAGTACAGAGAAGAAAGAAAATAATAAATATAAAGAAAGAAATTACTGAAACAACCAAAATAAAAAATTGGAAGACATGGAGAAAATTATCAAGTATACAGAGAGGCATTGCAAACTAATAAGGGATCAATTCTCCATGAGGACATACTTGTTTACCCTATATTTTTTTTATGGAAGGCTGGTTTTTATTTGAAACTATTACGGATAGTACTCTGGATCACTAATACAGCATATGCAGAATTACCAAAAGATTATTAATTATAAGACTTTGATGAAATTATTTATTTCTGGTTATTATTCAAATAATTAATAAATGTTACTAAATAATATTGTGTGGATCTAACTTCAACAAAGCTTCAGTGCAATAACTTGGAAACAGGATAGAATCCTTGTGACTTAAGACTGCTCACTGAATAAGTAAAAAATATATAAAATTAACGGCTTCTAAATATTACGCATAGAACCATAGACATAGTAATTCTTTAAATGTGTGTGGTATAGTATGTAATTCAATTGTGGTTCAAAATGACTACGAGATATATTTATATTTTTATAGTCATCTGTAAAATTAACTTTTGTGAAAATTCAGTGAGATAAAATAAGACCACCTAGCTCAGTACCTGATACTATAGGAGAGAGAGAGAGAGAGAGAGAGAGAGAGAGAGAGAGAGAGAGAGAGAGAAATTTCAAAGAATTAACAAATGAATGGCAAAAAAAAAAGAAAAAAAGAATGATGTTTGCTGGCAAATGTCATTTGTTTTTCTGTTGCTATTTGTACAACCATTTATGAAAGATTTTATGAGTACCATCAGATTCATTGAGAAACGTACTTTGTTGTCACTATACTTCTCCTTTACTGGTCTTAGATTTAAGAAATGCTATCAGAATGATAATAAAATACTAAATAAGTGGAATACCAGAGTGAGAAAATGTGTTAAAATAGGTTGTCTTCAAACTGGGAAAAGATCAGGCTTAATATCCAAGTTGACAAAAACACAAATCCAATTACAGTGAAAAATTAAAGAAAACATGTTATAAAGAAAAAGTGAAAAAATAATTGTAGCACAAAAACCTGGAACAAAACATGGTTATGAAAATATAGTAGCTGCTGTTTTGCCCAAAATTGTATCTACAATGTAATTAGATTCAGCTGTGGTGACATTTTTTGATCCCACATGAATATATAAGCATTTAAAAATTTCCTACAATGTCTATTGAATATTTCACAATATAAACTTTATAAATGTCATGGAGACCTTCTAAATTTGGAAACTAGTAAGTACACATTGACCAGTTCCATCTGAAAGCAAGCAAAACATATTGTTCTCAAATTGAGTTACTATCTTCCATTTCCACAGAGTGAATCTTCAGTGAAGGGCTTGGATTGTTTCCTGCATACTCAGTGCAGAACAATAAATTTAAAGTGACAAAGGGATACACACAAGGAAGGCTTCTTTGCCCCCACACAAAAGTACAGTGAGTCCTGTGTAAGAGACTCAGGTCATAGTGAAAGAATAAAGAGCCCTACAAAATGTATCTCAAATTGAGCTCTTTGCTTTCTTATAAATGAATCTGGAAAACTTCCCAGATTATTACTGCCTTTATAAGGCAATATCTGTTTGAATGGTGTGGCTGAAATTGGAGTAAGAATAAAAGAGCCTAGTCTCATCACCAACAAAAGGCTGTGTATGTTGATTTCTTTCTAGTGTTTCCAAAGTATTTTCAAGATTTTTTTGCACCTTTCTTGATCCACCTATAAAAAACTCTTTGATATCTTACTCAGTAAGCCTAAAACGTTTCACTATTTTAAATATATCTGTAAAAAAAAAAGTCACCTTTGTACTTTAATTCAAATCTAAGAATAATGAAATAAATTGTTAAATAATTCTTCAAAACTTTCCAATTACATAAAACAAAGAGAAAAGTATTACTGGCTCTTAATTCTATGTTTGACTTCATTTTTTTCCCCTTCATTTTTAACATTAGCAAGAAAATGATCACATCATCTGATAATTTGTTTTTATAATTCATATCTCTCTCACAACATTTAATTTATGAACAGGACATAAGTATAGAAATTTAGAAACAAACACATTTGTTTGGCATGGTAAAGTTGGCAGTCATGCAATAAAACAAATCCTTAAGACATTAATGATATCTTTGTTTCCTTTTTTTTCCCTTTTGACTAGATAATTTTATAAATATAATTGGATGATTCTCATTGTACATATTCGTCAGTGTTTTGGTCTTTTTTTGTTTTGGTTTTTTTTTTTGGGGGGGTGAGGTTATCAGAAATTGAACCCCATATGATTCCTGCATGAGAATAATTGTTTACTTTGTCAAAAATATTGGGCTGCTTTTTTTTTTTTCCTTAAAAAATTAGTTGTATCTATCTGAACTTTCTTCTTCTGTAAGCATTAAAGAAAGTCTTCTCTCTCTTCAAATAGTTCAGAGACTTGGAAATGAAACATTGGACATTTGGTACTACTAAGTGAGATACTGGAATTATACCTACTCTAGACAACACAGAGAATACAAGTTCCGCCTTATGGATACAGAGGCTTGCCTGCTTTAGCCAGTGGTTTACTCCCTCTTGACAGAAAATCGATGTAGAACTCCCAGAAATGCAAACTCTTTGGCTTAATGTCAGAATCTAGACTCACTGAGGTACATCAGACTTGTCTATATAGAAGATACATGGAAGGGGAAGACATTAGAATCAAGACCCATAATAATTAAGTTGTTCTTTAAATAAATTGCTCAGCATAAATCTATAACAAATTGATTTTATGAAAAAAATCATCTAAATTGCCAAAATTCACATTTATTTCTTAATTGAAAATGTTATTTGCTGTGGTTTCCAGAAAGAGATGTCTTTGAAACTCAACTCTTTCAAACTTTGGGGAAAACAAAACAAAACAAAACAAAAAAACATTTATTGTCCACAGTGAAACTTCTAGGAAAATACGATAAATGAGAAATAATGTAACACTCCTACAAAAAATAAAAATAAAAAATAAGAACTCTGTCAAAGATATGTGTGTGTATTACATTTATTGAAGTGACATTGGTTAATATAATTACATAGGTTTCAAATGCATAATTCTATAATACAGCATTTGTATATTGTATTATGTGTTCATCATCCAAAGTCAAATCTCCTTTTGTCACCATATATATGTGACCCCCTTTACTGTTTTATATATCCTTTTATATACCACTTTACCCTCTGGTAACCACTAAACTGTTGTCTCTGTCTTTAATTTTTTGTTTGGCGGTTTGTCTTATCCGTTTGTTCCTTTCAGTTTTATATCCCACACATGAGTGAAATCATATGGCTCTCAACTTTTTATGACTTATTTAGCTTAGCATGATAATCTCCAGTTACATCCATGTTGTCACAAATGGCAGTTTTTCATCTTTTCTGATGGCTGAGTAATATTCTATTATATATATATATATATATATATATATATATATATATATATATATATATATCATATCTTCTTTATCTAATTATCCATGGAAGGATACTTCCGTTGTTTCCATGTCTTGGCCACCATGATAATGCTGCAATGAATATCAGAGTACATATACCTTTACAGACAAATGTTTTCAGATTTTTAGGGTAAATGCCAAGAAGAGGTATTGCTGGGTCATATGGTAATTCTATTCTTAATTTTTTGAGGCACCTCTGTACTGTTTTCCATAGTGTCTGTAACAGTTTACATTCCCACTAGCAATGTATGAAGGCACCTTTTCTCCACAACCTCTCTAATATTTGTGCTGTTGTTAATAGCAATTCTAACAGGTGTGAGGTGGTATCTCATTGTGGTTTCGATTTGCATTTCACTAATAGGCAGTGAGGTTGAGCATCTTTTCAAATATTTGTTGGCTATTTGTATATCTTGGGAGAAGTGTTTGTTCATGTCCTCTGCCCATTTTTAATTTGGATTGCTTCTTTTTTGTTGTTTTTGAGTTGTATTATATTTATATATTTTGGATATTAGCCCCTCATCAGAGGTGTTATTTGCAAATATCTTCTCCCATTTGGTTGGTTGCGTCTGTGTTGTTGATGATTAATTTTGCTGTGCAGAAGCTTTTCAGTTTGATATAGCCCCATTCATTTGTTATTGCTTTTACTTCTGTTGCCTTTGGGACCAAATTCATAAAATTCTCCCTATGATCAAGGTCCATAATCTTACTACCTATCTTTCCCGCTATGCAATTACTCTGGTGCCATATTACTCTTTCTGATGGAGTCAGAAAGTTTTTGTAGTTTCATTTTCTTTTCTTCCTTCCTTCCTTCCTTCCTTCCTTCCTTCCTTCCTTCCTTCCTTCCTTCCTTCCTTCCTTTCTTTTTTTTTTTTTACTCTCAAATCTTACTCTTCTTGCATCTGTATTATTTCCAGATTTCTATCTTTAATATCACCAATTCTTTCCTCCATCAGCTCTATATCCTGAGATCACTACTTCATTCTTCATCATTTACTGAGCTCTTCAGCTTCAGAATTTCTATTTGGTTATTTTTGAAAGTATTTTAAACCTCTTTAGCAGGTTGATAAAAAGAGGTATTTGTTAATTTTCCAGTAGGTAGCACACGAGTTCAAGTGTTTTTCAAGTGTTTTGTTTTCCTTGCTCTGCTCTAGCTTCTGGGATCTCTGCAGGGCAGTGGAAAATTCCTTGTTTCCCGCGTGTGATGGGTCTCTTCTTTGTGACTACAGTACCTGGGTCTCTGGGTACCATTCTCATAGTAGAATGTGATGAATTATATGGTTCCAAACCCATGAAATCCTGGTGGTTGCCCTGCAGCCCAGTGCAGTGCTACACTGCCTGAAGTGTCCAAGGTGTTCCTGGTGGGATCGTTGCTAATGGGTGGGTGCAGGGTGTGCTAGGAGAGGACACTGGTGTGTTTTTAGCTTGTTTCCCCTCTCAGTAATTGTGACTGCCAAACCTCAACTGCCTCACCTCTGTCTGTCCACCCCTGTCACTGGGGTTAGAAGCAGCATGCATCTGCCACTCAGGAACTGTCTCTCTAGTTATCAGGGCTGTAGATATTCTGCTTTGCAACCCAAAATTCACTGTTACAGTATTTTCTTGGGCCCACTGCTAGTTCTGGGAAGGTGGGGGCAGGTGGCCAAGTTTCATGGCTTTGTTTTATGTCCAGCAATGGTGGCTACTAGAACACAGCTGCTGCACTGCTGTGCTCTGTCACTGCCTGGGTCACTGTGTTCACCACAGATTGTGGTCGTCACTCAGACAGGAATGTTCAGGGCCACAGAGAGTGCCCCTGCAGTGTGATCTCTCCCCTCTCCCAAGACAGCAGTGAGCTCCGGGCTGCATGCATGGCACTTGTCTCTGCTCTTGTCCCTTCACTCATCCCCTGTTCATCCCAATACACCCACCTTCAGGTGATTTGATGCACAGATCTGTCAGATGTGTGGTGCAGGGAAACCTTTGTTGAATTATAGCTATTCAACTTGTAACTTCTGTAACTTCAAGGGGAGAGATCAGGTGTACCTCTCATGCCATCTAGCTTCTGACTTATATATATATATATATATATATATATATATATATATATATATATATATAGAGAGAGAGAGAGAGAGAGAGAGAGAGAGAGAGAGGTTCATATACATATATATATGTGCTTAATCTTGCTCATTTTATTGATCACATTTTGATACATATAATAAGTGTATGCATGTTGAACCTATTGTAATTTATTCTCTTTTAAAATTGTCCTATTTAGAAGAGTGATGTTCTAAGTAATGATATCATTGTATCAGTTAATAGTCATTAATCAAAATTTTGACATTATTCCCAGAAATTCCATTTTTAGTGTTAATCCTTCCAGTAACTATGAAAATAATATTCATATATAATTATCGGAATAAAATATTTTGTAAACACTTCAAGGTCACAGCCAACAAAAGCAGGAAATCAAAACATGTGTATCTTTTTACAAAAATCAAAGCAACTATTCCTTATTATTTTTCTGTAAACAAAAAGAAATAAAAAGGAAACTAAGCTTATTAATATACACATAAACTTGAGTTTCATGATTCAACTTTAGGCATTTGATTATTGGCAGCACAATTTCATAAAAATTGAAATGTATTATGAAATTCTGTTTTCAAATGTACATAATGCCAGGTTTACCTTAAATATGTCAAAATACCAAGAAAGATAGTTTGGAAAAACAGAGGAAGAGATGAATGAAGATAAAGAAGTACATTAAATATTATATCAGTGTGTGAAAAAATTCCCCAAAGAGGTTCATATGGTACCAGTTGGAAAACAACTTATAGACTATTTGTATTGCATAAGACTATTTCAATCTTACATTTATGCAAGCTGTGGAAAGCAAGAGTACATTTATTGGACAAAAAATAATCATTTTGCCTTGAATTATTAGTTTTATCTGTAATGGGACTCCATGATGTATTGCCAGTAGCCTGAATATTGTGTTTGGTTTAGATGTTTTAAAATATTATTTGCATTTTTTTATCCTATAGTCCAAAAATTACCATTCCATTAGTTGATCTGTTTTCTAATTTTCTCCTGACTACATACATTTTACAATTTTCTGAAAATAAATTTATATCTTCTTTCTTCAATTTATTATCTGTTACTATATACACTAATCATAGTTTTTCCAAACAGCTTCTCCCATTTGGTTGGTTGCGTCTGTGTTGTTGATGATTAATTTTGCTGTGCAGAAGCTTTTCAGTTTGATATAGCCCCATTCATTTGTTATTGCTTTTACTTCTGTTGCCTTTGGGACCAAATTCATAAAATTCTCCCTATGATCAAGGTCCATAATCTTACTACCTATCTTTCCCGCTATGCAATTACTCTGGTACCATATTACTCTTTCTGATGGAGTCAGAAAGTTTTTGTAGTTTCATTTTCTTTTCTTTCATCCTTCCTTCCTTCCTTCCTTCCTTCCTTCCTTCCTTCCTTCCTTCCTTCCTTCCTTCCTTCCTTCCTTCCTTTCTTTTTTACTCTAAAATCTTACTCTTCTTGCATCTGTATTATTTCCAGATTTCTATCTTTGATATCACTAATTCTTTGCTCCATCAGCTCTATATCCTGAGATCACTGCTTCATTCTTCATCATTTACTGAGCTCTTCAGCTTCAGAATTTCTATTTGGTTATTTTTGAAAGTATTTTAAACCTCTTTAGCAGGTTGATAAAAAGAGGTATTTGTTTAGTTTTCCAGTAGGTAGCACACGAGTTCAAGTGTTTTTCAAGTGTTTTGTTTTCCTTGCTCTGCTCTAGCTTCTGGGATCTCTGCAGGGCAGTGGAAAATGCCTTGTTTTCCCTCGTGTGATGGATCTCTTCTTTGTGACTACAGTACCTGGGTCTCAGGGTACCATTCTCATAGTAGAATGTGATGAATTATATGGTTCCAAGCCCATGAAATCCTGGTGGTGGCCCTGCAGCCCAGTGAAGTGCTACACTGCTGAGGTGTCCAAGGTGCTTCTGGTGGGGTCATTGCTAATGGGTGGGTGCAGGGTGGGCTAGGAGAGGCCACTGGTTTGTATGTAGCTTGTTTCCCCTCTCAGTAATTGTGACTGCCAAACCTCAACTGCCTCACCTCTGTCTGTCCACCCCTGTCACTGGGGTTAGAAGCAGCATGCATCTGCCACTCAGGAACTGTCTCTCCAGTTATCAGGGCTGTAGATATTCTGCTTTGCAACCCAAAATTCACTGTTACAGTATTTTCTTGGGCGCACTGCTAGCTCTGAGAAGGTGGGGGCAGGTGGCCAAGGTTCATGGCTTTGTTTTATGTCCAGCGATGGTGGCTACTAGAACACACCTGCTGCACTGCTATGCTCTCTCACTGCCTGGGTCACTGGGTTCACCACAGTTTATGCTCGTCACTCAGACAGGAATGTTCAGGGCCACAGAGAGTGCCCCTGCAGTGTGATTTCTCCCCTCTCCCAAGACAGCAGTGAGCTCCAGGCTGCATGGATGGCACTTGTCTCTGCTCTAGTCCCTTCACGCATCCCCTGTTCATCCCAATACACCCACCTTCAGGTGATTTGATGCACAGATCTGTCAGATGTGTGGTGCAGGGAAACCTTTGTTGAATTATAGCTATTCAACTTGTAAGTTCTGTAACTTCAAGGGGAGAGATCAGGTGTACCTCTCATGCCATCTAGCTTCTGACTTTATATATATATATATATATATATATATATATATATATATGTATATATATACATATATATATATATATATATATATATATAGAGAGAGAGAGAGAGAGAAAGAACGAGAGGTTCATATACATATATATATGTGCTTAATCTTGCTCATTTTATTGATCACATTTTGATACATATAATAAGTGTATGCATGTTGAACCTATTGTAATTTATTCTCTTTTAAAATTGTCCTATTTAGAAGAGTGATGTTCTAAGTAATGATATCATTGTATCAGTTAATAGTCATTAATCAAAATTTTGACATTATTCCCAGAAATTCCATTTTTAGTGTTAATCCTTCCAGTAACTATGAAAATAATATTCATATATAATTATCGGAATAAAATATTTTGTAAACACTTCAAGGTCACAGCCAACAAAAGCAGGAAATCAAAACATGTGTATCTTTTTACAAAAATCGAAGCAACTATTCCTTATTATTTTTCTGTAAACAAAAAGAAATAAAAGAAGGAAACTAAGCTTATTAATATACACATAAACTTGAGTTTCATGATTCAACTTTAGGCATTTGATTATTGGCAGAACAATTTCATAAAAATTGAAATGTATTATGAAATTCTGTTTTCAAATGTACATAATGCCAGGTTTACCTTAAATATGTCAAAATACCAAGAAAGATAGTTTGGAAAAACAGAGGAAGAGGTGAATGAAGATAAAGAAGTACATTAAATATTATATCAGTGTGTGAAAAAATTCCCCAAAGAGGTTCATATGGTACCAGTTGGAAAACAACTTATAGACTATTTGTATTGCATAAGACTATTTCAATCTTACATTTATGCAAGCTGTGGAAAGCAAGAGTACATTTATTGGACAAAAAATAATCATTTTGCCTTGAATTATTAGTTTTATCTGTAATGGGACTCCATGATGTATTGCCAGTAGCCTGAATATTGTGTTTGGTTTAGATGTTTTAAAATATTATTTGCATTTTTTTATCCTATAGTCCAAAAATTACCATTCCATTAGTTGATCTGTTTTCTAATTTTCTCCTGACTACATACATTTTAAAATTTTCTGAAAATAAATTTATATCTTCTTTCTTCAATTTATTATCTGTTACTATATATACTAATCATTGTTTTTCCAAACAGCTTCTAATCTGTCCTTTTACTCTTTAAAGTCTTTTCATTCCCGAAGACAACATTTCTTCTTAATACCAATGTATTGTGCATTAATACCCTCAAAATAAAAATGGTTACTTCTAACATATAATAAAGCCAATAATCATATTTTCCTTGACTCCATAGTGATTAAATATGGAGGATGCCAAAAAACGGATACACATTTTAAGAAAGGAAAACTGTATTAAAATTATACTGATGGTAATCAGTTTAAGCACCTCTTGTAATTGCAGAATTCAAATGTGACTTGTATTCATCTTTTGTTACTGGTATATATTGAGTATTACAATTTTAACACATTTTCTTTCTTAAAATGTGTATACATTTTTTTTCTTAAAATGTGTATACATTTTTTGGCACCCTCTGTGTGTGTGTGTGTGTGTGTGTGTGTGTGTGTGTGTGTGTGTGTATTTCCAGGTATAAGTTGAACATATGAGGTGTGATCTAAAAATACAGTGTCTGTTTAAATAAATATAATTATTACAGTAAAAGACACATTGTCATTAATACCCCTCAAAATACACCCCCATGCTTCAAAGACACTTACCCCTTCATTCTTGCCACTTTTTGATGCAGTTCTGGAAGTCCTCTTTCGTGAGTGTTTTTAGTTGCGCTGCCATGGCTGCCTCAATGTCATGAATCAATATAAAATATTTACTTTTCATGGTCATTTTGACTTTGGGGAAGAGCTAGAAGTTTTAGAGTGACTGATCTGGTGAATAAGGTGGATTAGCACATGCCCCTTGCTGCTACAACACCATAATGCTTCTATTTGACAAATTTTAGCTTCCCTGTGTGTATATTTGTAAATATGATAATGAAAACAAATATCCAACACTAAAAATATATTAAATAAAAGACAAAACTAATTTACAGTCTGAAATTATGCATTGGGAAATAGAGGACTTTTACGTAAAAATGACAACAATATCACTAAATGTCAAACTTGGATGGTAGAGTTCAAAAAAGAATTACTGGGGATTTTTTAGAGATCAATTCATACAAGCAAAAATAAATAAATTAAAAATCAAGAATTGAAGCCTAAAATTCAAGAAGGTAAATAAAGAAAAATATAGTAAACCCAAATGAGGACATACACAGTAAAACAAAAGTAAAACAAAGTGTCAGTAAATCCAAAACACAATCCGATAGAAACTCATCATTTAAGACAAAAACCAGTGCCCAAATAAATATTAGTTAAAAATAAAATACAGATATAGTGAAGAGTGATAAAAAATATAAACATCTTCCTGTTGATCACTGTAACTAAACAAACAATTTTCGAGGAAAATATTTCTTAATAGTGATAATACATTTTATTGAAATCTGAACACACACATCACCAGTAATTAAAGTCCACCCATTTTGTAAAAAAAAAAGAAAAAAAATCAGCAACCTTACCCAATATTTTAAAGAAGGTTAAGGACCATATTTCAAAAAATGCCATCTTATTTTCCACAATATTCTGAAAAAATTATAAGGAATCAGAAAAGGCTCAAAATCATATTTTGGTGATGCAATATTCATAGAACAAATAAAAATTAAAGTATGTAAAAAGTACTTTGTGTGAAAATACAGTATGAACTATTTGGGCTTATTAAAGAAAGGTAAAATCATTTATATGTGTGTGTGTGTATATATGTGTGTGTGTACATATATATTTATATATATATATTTATTTATATATTTATATATACACGCACATATTGGTTTGATGTGTGTATATATATATATATATATATATATATATATTTATCCTTTTATAAATCCCATATATAAGAAAAAAATGTGGTGTATAGTCCAACTATATATATATATATATATATATATATATATATATATATATATACACATACATAAATACAAACCAGGGGTGCCCAAAAAACGTATACAAATGGACACTTTGGTCAACATTGCTCAAGTAGTAGTAGTTCATCGTAATCAGAAGTATCTGGATACTGATGGTAACCACTTTGAGCACCTCTTGTAATTGCAGACATGAAACATGAATTGTATTCATCTTTTGTTATTGGTATATTACAATTGTAATACAGTTTTCCTTTCTTAAAATGTATATACTTTTTTTTGGCACCCTCTGTGTATATATATATAGAGAGAGATTATAAAATTTCAACCAATCAAGTAACACCACACGTATTCCAGTTGAAATGCAGACACTAAATAAAAAACAGGCAATTTACAAAAGTGGGATTTCAAATGGGTACTGTACTCGTATGTGTGAAATTATGCATACAATTTCAAATTATTAGGAAAATGCAAATAATTAAAAATGAATTTTAAGTGCTACTCCTATGAGATTGACAAAAATGAATCAATTATGACATGAATTGTTGGTGATTACTGTTGAGAATATGGAATGCTACATGTACTTAGAGAGCCACCTGGCACCCCAGTAAAGCACCACATAATGATGCTTTGGTCATCAACAAACTGGATATACATTGGTGTCCCATAAGATTTTGGGGGAGTTTAAAAATTTCTATCACATAGTGACGTAGCAGTCATAATATGTGGCACAATGCATTACTCACATTGGTGGTAATGCTGGTGTCAACAAACATACAGCCCTGCCTGTCATATCACAGCACATAAAACCATGTACCGTACATTATAATGATAATAAAAAGTACATTAGGATAATGGCAATAAACAACTGCTACTGGTTTAGGCATTTACTGTACTATATTTTATGGTTCTTTTAGAATTTACTCTTTCTATTAAAAAAAAAAAGTTTGCTTTAAAACAGTGCCGTATTATGCCAGGTGCAGTTTCATACATCTCCTAATTATCACCTCTCTTGGTCATATAATTTTCTCTTGTGCTTGATTTAATCTTCAGTTCTGTTCATCATGACCCTAAACCATACAAAACCCACTTCTAATGTTGCCAGCAAGAGGCTAAATCAGTGATTGACCTGGGACAAAATTAAGAGTGATCAAGGGTTACGAAGGTGGAAAATCAGTGATATTTATTGTTTGCCATTCAGGCACGTCCCACTCCACCACAGCTACAACCTCAAAAAACAAGAAGAGTGATGGAAGCTATTAAGAATCTGCTTCATTGAAGGGAACGAGACATAAAAGTCTGAGAAGGACTTTGATTAGACCTGGAGAAACTTCTAATGACCTGGATTGAAGAACAACACAGAAGCTTATCCCTCTCAGCACTACGACAATCATGGCTAGAGCAAAAAGTTTGTTTGTGATGCTGAAAGAAAAAGCTGGACTCAACTAAGATGTTGAATTTAATGTTAACTCTGGGTGGTTTAAACAATTCAAGATTAATGTTCATTATGTAACGTGAAAGTGAGTGATTAGTCTGCGAGTTCTGATGTGAAAGCAGCTGAAGAATTTTGGGAAATTCTAGATAAGCTTATTTTGGAGTAAAATTATTTGCTAGAGCAAATATTCAACATGGATGATACCTCCGTATTCTTGAAATGGATGCCTGAAAAAACTTTCATTCTTAAGAAAGCCTAGTCAGTGCCAGGTTTCAAGGCTTTTAAGGACAGGATAACAGTCTGGCTTGGGGACAACGGTGCAGGCTACAGATGGAAACCTTTGTGATCTGTCACAGTGAGAACCCAGGGCTTAGGATACCAGTGAGCACACACTGCCAGTGTCCTACAGCAGCACTAAGGAGTCGTGGATGATCCGGCTCCTCTGCCAGGAAGCCCTCCTGAATTGCTGGAGAAGTGCTGCTGGAGAATAAGACACTTTTCAAGATTTGCTTTTGCCTGATAATGCTCGCTGACATCTTCCTTTTATTAGTGACCTTCATCCTAATAGCAAAGTGGTGCTTTGCCTCAAAAAGCCACCTCTTCGATCCAACCAAGGGCAGCTTTTTAAGTCCTCTTACCTGAGGATGACCTTTCCCTAACCTGTTACTGCAAGTGAGGAAGACACTGAGAAGACACTGATTAGAGTCTGGAAGCTTTACATCTACGACTGTGTCAAGAACCTTGCTTGGACTTGGGGTGTTGTCACCAAAGAGCATAACAACATTTGGAAGCAGACACTCAAGAAGTTTGTCCATGACTTCAAAGGATCTGCCAAGTAGAGGATGTTGCACAAATCCACAGGCTGTGGCTGAGATGGGAAAGAACTTGAACCTGGTGTGGATGACAGTGACACCCAGGAGCTCCTGGAGGGGGGGCCGTTCCTGAGGAAACGGCTAATGAGGGGGTGTTGGGCTGCAACAGGAATGCATAGCTGGAGGAGAGGCAATGGGAAGAGAAACTGCAGGAGAGAAAAAGAAGAACCCCCAGAAAATGCACAATGAAAGGGTTAGAAGCTTCTGCAGACCTTAAGAAGCTTCTTAAAAACTTTGACAGCATGAACCCAAAACCAAAAAAGAGGAATGTTCCTGGTGCATTATCTCCTTACAAGCAAATCTGTGATGAGAAAAAGAAGCAAACCAAGAAAACCGCCATGGACATGTTTCTGAAAAGAGTGACCCCTCCTCAAGAAGAGCCTCAGGCAGGTCCTTCAGGAGGTGTTCCAGAAGAAGGCCTTGCTATCGTAGGAGGTGACAGCTCCATGCGTGTTCTTGTCCCTGCAGACCTTCCAGTGGGACAACATGTGGAGATGAAAACCCGTGGAGGCCTCAGCTAATGCGTGGGTTTGTGTCTCAGTTTTTAATAAAATAGTTAAAAGTTATTTTTTGTTTTTAAATTAAATATAAAAGAGTTTACAAAACAAGGATATACAGAAAATATTTGTGTACAGCTCTACAAAGTGTTTATGTTTTAAGCTAAGTGTCATTACAAAAGAGCTGAAAGGTTAAAAAATTGAAAAGGTAATAAAGTAAAAAGTTACAGCAAACTAAGATTAATTTATTATTGATAAAATAAAAATTATGATAAATTATGTGTACCTTAAGCAAACAGTGTTTATAGTCTGCAGTCATGGGACAGTCACATCCTAGGTCTTCACAGTCATCCCAACTCATCACTGAATCACCTAGAGCCACTGCCATTCCTGCAGGCTCCAGTCATGGTAAGTGTGCCGTACAGGTGGACCATTTTGTATCTTTTATATCATATTTTTACTGTATCTTCTCTATGTTTATATATGTTTAGATATTGCAAAAAATAGCAGTGTTGCAATTGCCTACATGATTTAATACCCTGGCATGCTGTATAGTGTGTAGCCCAGGAACAATACGCTATGCAATATAGCCTGTGTGTGTAGCAGGCTGTACCATCTAATTTGAGTATGTGCAGTCTATGATATTTGCACAATGATGAAATCTCTCCAAATGCTGCATTTCTCAAAACTGAAAGTATTCCATTGCTAAGTGATGCATGACCATATCTGGAAAACTGGATGATATTTATCTTATAAGATCTATTAATTTTACATCTAATTATCCATACTGGAAAAACTCATTCAATGTGCATGAAGATATTTATAACATGAGATTTGTGTTTATATAAGAAAAACTGTGGAAAAAATTATTCTTAGTATATGATGGCACACAGATGTTGTTTATTCATGCTTTGTTACGGTATATATTTTTTTGAATCAGTGAACTACATTTTATGTATCAACATGAGTTGCATTTTATAGTAATAATATTCAGCAATAAATAACATTTGTAAAGAGTCTATAAATATAATAGAGTATGATAGAAATTTTATAAATTTGACAACATAGTAAACAGTAGTATATAGGATGGGAACATATTTTCATATTAAAAAGAGCACAAAAACAATCAAAGGAAGAAATATGTAGTTCAGAATAATAATAGTTACTTGTAGTGGGAGGGGAAAGGAAGGTTAGTAAGGTTCGTAACTGACCATAATGGTTCATAACTATTGATATGTAACAGAGAGAGAGAGAGAGAGAGAGAGAATTTGTCTGTTTTATGTCTTTTGAGCTTTCTATATACTGGATATATTTCACAATTAAGAAATTAAAAATATTTAAATATGATTGCAGACATTCTTTAGATTGCTCTATTCTTGGGTATGTTCTGATACACTCTTCTTTTAAAATAAAGAAAATCATTCTCAACTCTATCAATGAACTTATTTCATAGAACAAAATATGATGCTGAGGGCATAAATTCCTAGACACAAGAGATCTTAATGACAAAGGTCTGAAAAAAAATCCATCTCAAAAATTGATTTCAGACCTGCCCCCTTGATGCCAATGTACAGGAACTTGTGAAATAAACTGATGTATCTAAATGACATAATACTGTGGCTCCCTCACCCCAAATAGGGCAAAAACCTCACATACTCCTGTGTAATGATCTTCCCAATATACTGAAAAGTTAAAAAAAAAAAAAAAGGCAAGGTGCAACATAGGTCATTTTATATCCAATTTCATATTGAGAAATAAACTAATGAAAAATAAGTATAGAACCTGATTTATTTTATTATGGTTTATCAAAGGCTGACTTGTGGACTATTAAAAAAAATAGATGAGATATGTTGAAGAATGTAACCATCTGCCTTTGAAAATCTAACTTTGCTTGGTAATTTCCTGGTGTCAATGTCTCCGGTGATATACTAAATTATAGGAGATCTGAAGTATGGAGATTTAACAACACTCTAATTAAAAGTACAGCATTTGTGAAACAGATGAAGACTATTTCAGAATAAATTAATATCAATAAAAAACAAGAAACTAGCCAGGGTGTTTTGTGGAAAGTTGCCAGAGCAGTCATGAGGGGTAGAATAATTTGCTTTGTGGCAACAGCAGCACAAAAAGTATACATTGAGTACCAGTGTCAATTAGAAGAAGTTAATGAGATGTAGAAAACAACATAATAAAGCAGGTATCCTAGGACCCTCCAACTTTTGATTAGACTGAGAGAAACTAAATTCTTTGTGGTGAATAACACAGACAGTGTGTTAAAGCTTAACGAACAAGTGTACTATGAAAGGGAAATAAATTAAAAACAATTACTTGCATATGATCAGAATGCAAAGGGTAGGAAAATCTATTTAATAAGGAGAGCACTTGTATGCTTAAATACTGAATATAAAATATATTTTGATTTTTTGGCATACATGAAAGTTGAAAATTTTTCATAAAGTTCCTGTGTGAAAGCTTCTATATTATTAAAAGCTAACAACTTATTCTCAGACTTTGTAAAATGCAATATACTATTGAACAATTTAGTTTCAAAATCACAGTAACGTGGATTGAGTTTATAAATTTTGAAATGTAGCTTGTAGTAAAGAGATGTCTTGACAATTAAATATGGATCTTGCACTATATTTTTAACTTTTAAATGTAGGATGCATTGAATAATTAAATTTGCGTGGTGCTGTATCACATTTTCTCAGCAGCATTTTTACGATAAACATTTTAAATGATATACACAAATAAAATCAACACTGATACATAGTAAATGTCAGCGTTTTAAAATCTCCATTGAAAACTGTTAAAGCAAAGCATTACAGCAAAGAGTTTATCATACTTTTTTCCAAGATGTGACTGAAAGTATGTTCGAAGTTGTAATGATGTTTAGATAAAATACAGAGGATCTACAAATGCTCCCTGACTTATGATGGGGTTATATGCCAATAAATCATAAGTTGAAAATATATTTAATTCGCCCAACCTACTGATATTTAAAGGAAGATGTGACTCTATTGGTGACGAAAATTTCAAGTAAATGACTAAATTTTAAATAAGTAGTTCAATGCAAATCACTCTTACCATAGAAAAATTATAGAGATAGATTTCTCCTATGCTGTACTCCCTCTTTTCCCTATTATAAACATATCGATACACTTATCACAATTGATGAACCAATACTGATACAATATTATTAACTAAAATGCATTCTTTATTTAGAAATCCCTAATTTGTCTGTATTGTCCTTTTTCTGTTTCATGGATAGAAACATCTGGGAGATCACATTACGATTAGGTGTCATATCTCCTTAGGCTCCTCTTGCTTATGACACTTTCTCAGCCTTTCATTGGGTTTAATGACCTTGAAAATTTAGAGGAATACTGATAAGTATTTTATGGAATGTTACTCAATTGGAATTTTTCTGATGTGTTTCTCATGACTAGACTGAAGTTATCATTTTTTGGAAGAAAGGCAATGGAGGTAAAGTACCATTTTCAACACATCATATATCAAGAGGACATACAATCTACATGACTTAACACATTTGGCAGGTTTCTCCATCATGAAGACACGCTCCCCCGCCTCCACACACACACACACACACACACACACACACACACACACACACACACTTTCTATATTGTACTGCTTGTAGAGAAGTCACTGTATGCAAGCCTAACTTAAGAATGGTAATTATGCTCTATGGAGCATAACTAGAGCATACGGATAGAGTAGCTACATGAATTATTTGGAATTCCTCTGTAAAAGAGATTTCCCTCTTTCCCCCCATTTATTTATTCAATGATTTATTTATATCATGAATATTTTTATGTGAGATTATAATTCAATACCTCTTTATTTATTCATTCTGTTTCTCAAAATATCCCAGCTTTGTGAACACTAGCAGTCGGCTCCTGTTTTCCTTTGAAATCTATCCACCCCAAAACGGAGGGTTTATTGTTGTTTGTTTATTTGCTTATTTGCTTATTTTAGCACTTTCCTTTTTTCTCTCTCTACAGGATGCTCCAGACTCCGTTTGTACATATTCTGCTGCAGACCTATAATTACTCATTTCTCCAAGATTTCTTCTATTGAAACCAAGATCTGTGCACAAAATATTAGTTTTAATAGAATATTCTTTAAAAAGAGTTTATTTTACCCCTAGAAAGTTTTTTCTTTTACTCTTCTTTGTGACTTTTTGGAGTATTTGTTAATACTCAGCTGTTAATATATGTTAACATTATAAATATTTGAATCGGTAAAATCCCAATGAGTACATATTTCATGGGTATTGCCTTATGCAGTTACAGAAATTATGCCTTAATTCCATAAGCTTAGACTACAATGAGAGGGTATAGAGAAATTCTTCCTTTTATTTCCAATAGTGTTTTAGATCAAGCTCTTTCTTATTCTCTTACACACAGATGTATTATCACAAGACTGTTAGGGATTGTCTTTATGTCCCCAACGTTTTCCCCTGCATGTATACAGAACTCAGATAGATTCTGTAAGAGTCTAGATTTGTAACGTATTGTGATTAATGTGTAACTTTAATTAAACATCAAGAGAGACTTCTAGTTTAAGTAGTGTTTTGTTAGTACCTGCATGTTCAGCTCCTACTGATTTCCAATTAAAGTGAAAAAAAATCTGCTAAAACACAGAGGCTGCCAAAAAACTGTATACACATTTTAAGATAACATCTCTTAAAATGTGTATACATTTTTTGTCACTCCCTTTATAAGCAATTTGGAAAATAATAAATAATCTGAAAACCAGAACGTATATTTTATATAATGTTAAAATACAAGATAAAACTCCATTAAGTATTAAGACATTTGAGAGAAGTTGAAAATAAAACAATATTTTGTTCATTTTATATTTAAAAGATTGTCTAAAAATAAAACACGTTTAAAAAACAGCCTCCCCATTCTCTTTTCATTACCAAGAGAAAAATTATGTTATGGCCTGAGAATTCCTGGGAATGCACTCTTATCCTTACTAAACCTATCCTTTTATTCTTCTTACATTTATTAAGTGATTTATTAAGTAGTTTTGGACTGAGTTCAAATTGTGTCTTCTCAAGGAGAGTTGCCCAGATTATCCTCCCTCAAAGAATAATGTAGATATTTGTTACTATTTTAAAGTATTTCCGTACAAGTATTCATCATAATCTAAATTATCATGCTCATTTAATACCTTTCTCCTACTACTAGAGTGTAAATTCATTGAAGAGAACCATCTCTATGTAACTTATTCACTACTGTACAGGTTGTGTAATACAACTTGTTACAGATCACTCAACTTATTCCTGGTATACTTGATGAATGAATAAATAAGTTAATGAATTAAAAAATCAGCATCTAGATATTAAACAGTATTCAAAATTATAATGTATGCATTAATAGCATAGACCATTTATAAGGCACTCACTGTGATCTGGTTAATTTACCCCTAGACAGATCTCTTACATTACAAATTTCTATCACTTTCTACTCTGCCAGAAATATTTAAGCTTTGTTTCAAGGAATACAGGTTCCAGGAAATGCTATATTGAAAGACGTGAATTTTACACTTTAAATGAATTTGAATTTCTACTTAATATCTTTCCCTTACAGAGATTCACAATTAATATTAGCAAAAATAAAGTCTAAGACTTTATTTTGTAAGTAAACTTCTTTAATTTTGTCTATCCTAGCAGTGTTTTAAATGAATTCAGTCACCAACTGTTTGTCTTCCTTTTAAAATTTGTTGTCATTCTCTTTAAATAGTGTATCCCAGAATCCAAAGTAGGGCTATGCTTAAAGTGAAGATCTTATTCTTATATGGTTATTTTTTTTTAAGTCCAAGATCATTTTTGAATCTATTTTTTTTAATTTACTTAATGATTTTCAAATAATCCCTCTGTTAGCTATTTTTTTTTTTTTAATCCATTGAACATGACTATCCTCCTCAAATCTATACATGCAGGGAAATTCACAAGCATACTTAATTTAACTTATTGATAAACCTATGGAACAGAAAACTAGAAACAAAGAACAGATCAAAAGGCATATCGATAGGACATTTCCTCCAGTTTCATACTGATACATTCAAAATGAGAAAACATATTTCTGAAGTCAAGAAACATGTTTTTCTTTAAAAGGCTCTATTGATGATGTCACAAAAAGGAAATGGCTTTTTAAAAATATTTCTTGATATTAATCTAAGTGGTATTTTTTTCCTCCTATATATCCACTCACCATCCTTATAAAAATATTCATAATTTTTCCATTCATTAATGTCACATTAAAGGTGGCACTTAGACCACATCTCTACTGGAGTGAAATTTTAAATAGATAATTCCATCTCAATTTAGCACCATCATTCACTTAGGACTTGTGAATCAACATAACTTACTCCCTTTAATTTCTGTGCTATATGACCACATTTGTTTTACTGGGTTAAATTCTAATTATCATTCAAATTTCTTGCATAAGTTTTTGTATTACCTCCTTGCTCAAGATTTCCCAACATTTTCTCTATTGGTAAGTAAACACTACCCTCTACTTAATTGCATCCGTGCCTATCTTTATCTGAAATGATAATACTATGTTTGAATCATTTTCACATGTCTTCTTCTTGCAAAATTATGAATTACTTGTGAGTCAAGTCTGGGAAGATAATTTTATGAGAACTGATATAATGTGAGTTATTTTACTAAGTGTTTATCTAGTTTACATTATTTAATACAATGATGATAAATGATATTTTACCTCCATACAGATGAGGCACAGGATTGTCGTGTAATTAATTTGTTCAAGGTTAAACAGCTGGTGACTTAGCACTTATATTTGAAGTGCTTGAATCACACAACATATGATTCCAGAGCTTACACTCTTCATCATCAGCTGCACATTTTGTTTATAGGTGAAGCAAAACACATTTACATAGGAAATTTGAAAAGAACAAGAATTATTGCATTAAGTGATGACAGGCTGAGAATGAATAATACTACTTCTATCAAAAAGCAGAATTTTCAGCGATTTTCTGGTTCATTGAGTATTCTAGCAACATGTGAGAAATTTTCCAGGGAATTCATTTTAGAAGAAAAAATTAGAGGAGATAAAGAAGTAATCTTAAGAGAGCATCTGTCAGACACTAATGTATGTATTACTTCATTTTACAAACATTTCTGATTTTAATTTATCTATTTTGTTACTATTAAATTTTTGAAAATGAAATTTGTGTTATGATAGGATAAAAATAAAGCATAGTATTTAAAGTATTCTTGAGAAAGGAAATCATGAGCAAACCCATCCCTAATGAGTTGACTAACTCTCCATATAAGGGTACTGACTCCATTATCACAGAATCTGGAGGCAAATAGAAATTAACAAACAAATAAAACAAAACAGACAAACAAGCAAACAAAAAACATAATGGATTCTGAAGGAGATTGTACAGTTAGTGAAATAAGTAATTCCATTAACCTGATTTAGAATTAGGTTAGAGGAAGCATTTTTTTTTTTAATGCAAACAAACAGAAAAATATGCTTCATGACTCTCCCATTTTATTTTGTGGTATATTACCTACCAAGTAAGTTTTCTCTCCATTTTTAGGGACCCACTACAACTGGAAAGGTACAGTAACACCCTTCTTCCTTTATATTACTGAGATTTGTCTTAGGTAATTTGGGCTGCTATAGCAGACTATCATAGACTGGGTAGCTTATAAACAATAAATATTTCTCTCTGTTCTGGAGGCTGGGAAGTTCAAGATCAGGCCACCAGCAGATTCACTATCTGGTGAAAATAATTTCATTGTTCAAAGATAGCCATCTTCTTGCTGTGTCATCACATAGTCCAAGGGGTGAGGAAATAATTTGGGTCTGTTTTATAAGGGCACGATCCCACTCATAAGGGTTCCATCTTCATAATCTGATTACTTCTCAAAGTCCTGACCTCTAAACATCGCTGCTGTGCAGATTTGCTTTCAACATAGGAATTTTGAGGGACACAAAGATTTAATATATAGTTTTCAACCCTAATCCCTCCCCCCAAATCATGTCATTTTGCATACAGCATACATTCATCACATTCCAGTAGTTCCCATATTGTAACTTGTTCAGCATCAACTTTAAAGTCTAAATCCAAAGTTGCGTCTAACTATCATGTAAATCATATATGGATGAGACTCAAGGTAAGATTCATCCTGAGGCAAACTTTTCTCCAGATATGAACCTTGACACCCAACATGTTATATCCTTCCAAACCAAAATAGTAAGATAGGTATAGATACACATATCTATTTCAAAAGGTAGTAATAAAAAAGGAACCAGTGACACATCCCAAGGAATTCCAAAGCCACATGAAGGTTTGAGAATAATTCTCTTTGGCTCAGTGGAGTGGAAGTTTTGGGTGGCACCACTTTAAGGACCATGGACAACCCCGCCCCCCACAGTTTTGGATGGTGACTGTCTGATCTGTTGAAAGCAAGACAATGAACTGGGTGGCCTTTTGAACTGAGGAGCCAGCCTGATGATCTCTGAACCACCTTCAGAGTCATACTTTCCTTGCCTTAAAGGCTAGCATTTGCAGCCAAGTTGCTCTGTGGTTCCTTCCTGTAAAATCTAAGAAACCTGTATTCTTCCTTCATTCCTTCCTTTCTTCCTCTTCAGTTCAAACTGGCAATTTTCTTTCTGGGGTGACCCCTACTAACTTCCTTATCAAAGAGTCACTGAGCCACACCATCTCATTTTTCGCAATAGGAATAGGCTGAGAATTTCCAAATCACTAAGTTCTGCTTCCTTTTTGCTTAACCATTTCAAGTTTAACTTATTTCTCTAGTTTTCTATTAAGCAGTCAGGAGGAGCCAAGCCATACTTCAACAGTGTGATCAGCTATCTCTTCAGCTAAACATCCAATTTCATCAGTAGCGAGTTCCACCTTCCACAAAACACTAGAACATGAACACAATTCAGCCAAGTTCTTTGCCAATTTTATAGCAAGAATCACTTTCCTACCTGTTTCCAATAACATGGTCCTCATTTCCATCTGAGACCGCCTCATAATGGCCATTATCTTAAAATGTTTTCTATCTCTGTCTCTCCCTCTCTCTTTCCCTCCATTCCTGCCTTCCTCTCTTCCTCCTTTTTTCACTTTCTCTCTTTCTTTCTATTTTGTTTATCAGCACAGCAAATCCCTAGGCTGCAGAGAGCTTCTGGGAAAGATTTGGGGTAGGACAGCTGGATGGGCAGGTCATCAGCGGCTGCTTTTGGTAGCAGCTGCATCCTCGCCCTGCCATGTATCCCCACCCTGTTTGCATTGACCTTGGGGCCCAAAGCATGTCCAGCCATTTCCCACCTGTGCACCCACCTCCCCCCACCATGCTGTGTGGTGCAAGCCAGGGCCATCACCTGAAACAATGTCAAGCATGAAACCTACCTGTCCAAGTGCCTCTGCCTGGGATGGGGGTTTTAAATATTTCCACCAACAGTTTTGCCTTCCACAGTTTCAGTTATACTTAGTCAGCTGTTGTGGAGACAGAGCCCCAGAAAGCAGTTTCCAGGCTCTCGGCCTTACATAGAAAGGTGCTGGCTCAGGTAGTAAATGGCCATCAACTGTGATTGCATGGCCATCAGCTGTAACCAGTGAGCCATTGGCCACTAATATAACTGCCATGGCTACGCTAGCAGAAAAGGGGGTTAGCAAGAAGATGGTGGCTGAGCTAACAAGACAGGATTACAGAGAGGCAGATGCCGTCAGCGAGAATATAGTGGTATGTCTCCCCTACTTATGGCTCTGTGGGTGTTCCTTTTTGGCCTCACCATGTCCTGCATTTTTATGTGGGGAGCGGGACCAGAGACCCCGCATGACTCCCTGCATGACAGCCACGACTATAACTGCTGTGGCTACGCTAACAAAAAAATGGGGGCTAGCAAGAAGATGGTGGCTGAGCCTGCAAGCGGAACAATGAGGGTTGAGAATTGTGTGGCTGCTGTTTCCTGTTTCTCCAACCCAGCCGCCAGCGAGAATATAGTGGTATGACTCCCCCATCTATGACTCCGTGGGTGTTCCTTTTTGGCCTCACCATATCCTGCGTGCCTATGTGGGGAGCGGGAGCAGAGACCCCGCAGGACGCCTCATATGACAGCTGTGGTCTGAAAATATTAAATGAAAAATTCCAGAAATAAGCAATTCATATGTATTAGATTGAATGCCACTTGAAGCAGTGTGAAAAAAATCTCGCGCCCTTTGGAGCAGCATGAGGAAATCTCAAGGCCTTTGGAGTGGTGTCATGAAATCTCATGCACTCCACACCAAATGTGGGTACACAGTCCCAGAGAGCAGTTTCCAGGCTCTCGACCTCATGAGAAAAGGTGCTGGCTCGGGTAGTAGATGGCCATCAGCTGTGACTAGTTGGCCATCAGCTGTAACCAGTTAGCCATTAGCCACTGATGTAACTGCTGTGGCTAAGCTAGCAAGCACGGATTGCAACTAGCAAGTGGGGTTGGCTGGTTGGCAGAGAAGCAGATGGCAGGTTGCGGATCACGTGGCTCCTGCTTCCTGTGTCTCCAACCCAGCCACCAGGGAGAATATAGTGGTATGAACCCCCTATCTGTGGCTCCATTGGTGTTTGTTTTTGGCCTCACCATACTGCGTGTCCACTCTCTGAGAGCAGGACCAGAGTCCCTGCATGACACCAACCCACCCAGGACATGACTTATCCTTTGTCCAGCATTTCCGCGATGTACACTCTCCGTCTCACAGTATTTTGGTGCCTGTGCTAAGTCACCCTTATTTTACTTCATAACGACCCCAGTGCACAAGAGCAGAGAAAGGAAGAAAAGTTACATGCTGCATTTACTGACATCTACAGTAAGAACAAATTTTCTTTCTGTGAAATTGTGAAGAAGGGATAGAATATTGTGCTAATTTTGTTGTTGCACCTCAAACTGAAAACATTATGACCACAGTGTGTTGTAAGGGCTTAATTAAGATTGGAACAGGCATTACATTTGTGGGTGGAAGATATGCCATCAACATGGCTTTATGATCTGCCTCCTGACATATTGTCAGAAGGTCAATAGGTTCCTAACAGTATGTCACAATGCCGATGTCATTCACCTCATTTCATGTCATCAAATCTGCATTGCATCATCTCACACCATCACAACAAGGGTTTGTCAAGTTCAATAAAAATATTTTGAGAGACAGAAACCACATTCATATAATTTTCATTACAGCATATTTTTATAATTATTCTAGTTTAGTATTAACTATTGTTAATCTCTTACTGACCTAATTTATAAATTAAGCTTTATCATTGGTATATATGCATAGGAAAAACATAGTATATATATAGGGTTTGATACCATCCACATTTTCAGGCAACCACTGGGGGTGGTGGAATATATCCCTGATGACAAACAAGAACTACTGTACTTCGGTTTTCTGTAAGAAGATGAAAGCCTCTTCTATAGCTGTCCTTTATTTGTGAGCTCTTACCAGAATTACCTTCAAAAGTCTAATCATGGCAATGTAGGCTTTTTTTCAGCATGCACCTCTAAACTCTTCCATTTTCTATCTATTATCCAATTCCAAAGCTGCTTCCACAATTTTAGATATTTGTTATAGCAACACCCACTGTACCAGTGGCAATTTCTGTCTTAGTCAATTGGGTTGCAATAACAAAATAGCAAAGACTCGGTTACTTATAAACAAATTTATTTCTCACAGTCAGCAGCTGAGAAGTCCAAAATCAAGACGCTGACAGATTTGATGTTTGGTGAGAGCCCAAGGAATGCCCACTTTGATATCACATGTTTTTAGGGAGCATAAAGTAATTCATTGTTTTTCATCCCCTTTAAACAAGGATTTTTCTATCCTTTGATTCTGTACACACACAGTTGAAACAATCTGGATGTATCAACCATCTCTTATGGGGAGGTCTTGTAATCAGTAGGGTAGACATTGCTTTGCATGGCTTTCAATACTAATTTATTTTCTACCCATTACCTGGATAAAGCTGAAATTGCTTATGAAGAACTCATTTGGCTTTCATGGGCATGAGCTACTGTATTTATTCAGTCATTTCCCCAAATTCTCTTGCTTGAGTTTCATTCTATTCTAATAACAAACTGTATCACCTTTTATTTGTCTGTGTTCAAGTTATCACCACTTGTTCTATAATTCGTCCTAGCCTTTTATCATCTTAATTTCCTAATCTCATTTTTATGTGTTTACCTAGTACAAGCTTTACTTAAAAGCTTTGCTTTAGAAAAAGCATTTTTAAACTATATGTTTTCAATAAAAAGAAGAATGGCTTGACATAATTGCCAGTCAATAAAATTTTTTGAGCCATTGACTAACAAAAGCCCTTGTTATGTTAAAGGTAAAATATCATCTGGGTGCAATAAATTCTGAAGCCACAATTAGTTATTCATATCTAGAAACTTTAACATAACCAAAACACACTTTTACCCAGTTCTGTTATATTTTACAAGATGCTATAATTGGGTGTAGATAATACATATTACAATAATAAGACCTGGAGTTTGGAACCCGCCTTACTTATAATTTTATATCTTTGAGAAAATTATCTTCCTCAATTTTGTGTTCTGCTTAATTGGAATAATAGTAACAGCATCTAATTTGTGTACCAGAGCTCATACTTAGAGGTGAAAATACATATGCATCTTACTTAACATATGAAACATGTTTACATATGTAAGAGTACTTAAAATTTAGAAGAATGTATGTTTATACAAAACATTAAGAAACAAAATATTATACAAATTTAATGTGACATTCAATCATATTACTCCCAATTCTAACACATTTAATTCTACTAAAATTCTTTCTGATAATACTTTCTGTCAGTTGTTATTTTATAGATGTTTATAACAAATATTTTAATGCTCTCCCATCAAGTGCTCACAATAAATACCTTTTAGGTAGCCGTTAGCAATATCATTGTTTATAAAATAAAATTGCCTCCTTTAAGGCTTAAAAATCACCTATGAATGTGAATTATAATGTTTAACTAGAATATTGCCTTGACTCCACTTGTCTGATTTTTTGAGGAGAAAAGAACTTGAGCAATCTGTATATAAGTCAGTTAAATTTATATCCCCATGTGACAAATTAGTTGGGACACTTCTATCTATATATTTTTTGCCCTTATGATGCTTTCAAGTATGTCTAGTTGTAGTATCTGACATTTGATTCAAGCTGTTATCTTATTTATAAACCCACACTTCATCAGTTGACTCAAAATCTCCCTGTCAGATGCTTCTGATATCTGTGGAGATCCCAGTGAAATCCACTTCTCTGATGAGACTGCCAATCCTTGTGCTAGAAAAGCCTGTTCATTCATTCATTCGTTCATTCATCCATTTCTCTATTCAATAACTTTATCGAATGTCTACTGTATGTCAGCTGTTGATTGAGCCATTTAAGAGAGATTTGTAAATTAAGCAGTCAGATCACTCTTGTACAGTTTGTATTCAGGGACATCTCTATTTGATGACACATTTGGTAGTTTTTTGGTACTTTCTATTCAAGTGATTCTGTAGCTGTAATTCTATTGCCGTTGCATTTACTGGATGGCTCACAGGTGGTACTTACCTGCTCCTGTTCCTATGGAGCATCTCTGGAAGACATATGGAGATTTCAGATGGTTTCCAGTGGGTGATTCCCATGACCCAATGATCTCTTCCAAAGAAGAAGTCCTTTCCTTAAATCATACCGTGTTTTGAAAATAAGACCTAACTGGAAAATAAGTCCCAGCATGATTTTTCAGGGTGACATCCCCTGAACATAGCCCTAATGCGTCTTTTGGAGCAAACCTTAATATAAGACCTGGTCTTAATTTCGGGAAACACGGTATTTAGCACTTTCAGAAGGAGACCCCATTACAATAGGGAAAGATGTATATGGTTATATCTTTTATTAATAATTGTTCTTCACTTTCCTCCCTGAACTCATTGGTACTTGAAAAATATAGATTTGGAATAGACTTTATCTTGGTGGATAAAGGAACTCCTCCTTGCACCTGGGGCCACTGTTCCTTCCTGCAACTTAGATGTGGGTTGTAGCAATAGCCCATTGGAATGAAATTCCTTAATCATTCATGGTAATTTTTTTTTCTCTCATTGAGTTCCATTGCCCCGCATTCTGTACTGAGTTTTTCAGGAATGTCAGAATAGGTGAGGGCAGGATTTATGCTTCACCCCACATGGATCTCAAACTCTAAGTAACTTAGAAAAGCCGGGACACCATTTTCAGTTCCCCCCAAAATCCCAAGAAAGGTAAGCAAGGCGTTAAGGGCCAGAACTTGACCTCTGCCAAGTTTTACCATTACATATATAATAGATATTAATACAGTTTGAAAAAACAAGGCAGGATATTGGTAATTTAATGGTTGTATTAGTTATCTATAACTATGTTACAAACATTCCAAAACTATGATGATTTAAAACACTTAACCAATGCTCTCTCAGGCTGATTCTGTGGTTAAAAAATTTGGTACAGCCTAGCTGAGTGTTTGTGTCTCAGTGTCTCTAATGAAGTTGGCTGAAGTCATCTGTACACTTGACTAAGGAACAGAATGCAGTTTACAGTTGGCACAGTCACCTGTCTGTGGGCTGGAGGCCTCTCCTCTCCGTGTGGACTCATCCATATTGTTGCTTGAGTGTCATCACCGTATGGCACATGGTTTCTCCCAAAGCAAGTGCTCCATGGTGCAATCCCTTTTGTGATTAGCCTTAGAAGTCCCACTCCAGCTTTTCCTCAGTCTCTATGGGTTCCATATTTCAGCCCTATTTAGTGTGAGATGATTCTGTGCAAGGGCCTGAGGAATAGGAGGTAAAGATCATGGGCATCTACCTTGTAGGCCGCTTACCTCGAGGGTGGTATCGTTTTATAACAAGTCTTCTAGAACATACCACTACATGATATTCTCAACAGATTGCATTGATCAAATGAAATAAGCTATTAGTTGCACCTTCTTTAATTTAGCTCTCATATGAGATATAAGATTTCAACAACCTTGAATTATCTCAATCTTACAACTTACTGCAGAGACCGCAGCCATGGCTAGTTCTGCAGAAGGTTGTGCCGAGATTTACATCTGGTCAATTGTACATCTTCTCACCTTTGTTCAGAACAACAAAATTCTGACTTTATAGCAACAAAAGACTTTCACCTGGGCTTTCTTTAATAGCGTTCTGACAAAACTATGAATGAGTAACATAGAATTGTAGAGGTAAATTTGCATGGGCCTAGCCTTAAAATTTGAGGATCAAGTTATATGAGTTGATGTTTCCCCATTTGCTCCTCCATGTAGATATTTATAAAATTTATTTCTGTGAATTATAGAGACTTCGGTAAGATCAAACCCAGTTTGACCAACACAGGCCAACCCAAGGGTAGATGTTTTCAGGAATGAGGAACTAATTCCTGCAGCTTCTGGCAATGTTGGTTTCTGGTAGTTTACAGATTAGTCTTTCAAAAAAAGCTACCTCATTCAAAAGTATGTCTCTTATTTGGGCAGACTTTATCAAGTACATGCAGGACCACAGAGGCCCACATCCTTTCCTTGATATGGGAAATTTAGGAAAATCTATTACAGCTCTAGAGCTCATTGTGGGATTGCCTGAGGCCTCTGTTGCCACTATATTGGAATTCAGACACTCTCTCCACCCAATTCTCCTTTGTGGGTCAATTCTCAATAAAACCACTGCATGCAAATTTCAGAATTTCAACATCTACTTTCCAGAGGACACAACCTGTGACAGTTTTAAAACCAGGATTAGTCTGAGGGGGCAGATTCTTAAATGGAAACGGGATCACCCACTGGGCATCTGGCAATGAAACTCTCACTACTAATGAAGGTGGAGCAGTGAGAGCTCCTGGTATGCAGTTGGTTGCAATTATTAAAACTTTAACTGAAGTTGTACTGGGATGGGATATCGGTGGTGGGAAATATACTTGAAGGTGGAATATCTCAGGGTTTTGAGAGGTATGAGAAAAGTGGTGCTTACAAGTGTTGAAATAAACTTCTAGGTCCAAGATGGATCCGCTCCTGCCCAGGTGCCACTTAGATAACTTTCAGGTCCCTATAAACACTTGGCTTGACTGCAGATCCATGCCTAATGCCTAGCTGATGTTTAATTGTCATGCAACTCTGGGCTTTCCCACCCCCAACAAGGTTGACTATGTGGCCCAGCCTATCAGGTATTTTCTATTAGTCCCTTCCTTGTTCTTTATTCTTTATCCAGAAAAGATTCCTACCTTCTACCCCTGTTGGCAGAAGTCATTAAGAGAACATGACTGCTGGTTGATTGAAGAACTGGCCCTAGGCAATAAGCAGTTCCTCACCCCTTCCCCTGTCCTTGGAATGTATGTTTCCCCTCCATTCCTGTGTTAGGACACTTTCAAATACATAGCTTTGAGAGAGAGAAATGTGTTGTTAAGACCATCTGGGATGAATACATAACTGAACACAGTTAAGGCTTCTGTATAAGCTTTTCAAATTCTGGCGGGCGGTTGTGCAGATTTATTTGTCTTGCAGCTGCCCAAGAAAACCTCTTATGTACATTCCCTTGTTTATTAAACCTTCCACCTACCAATCTGGAGTGGTTCCACTTTCTTGGGTCTCATCTTGACCTTTGTGTATGGGGCCAGTTTGTAAACTAACAGCCTCATTTTTACTGTTCATTGAAAGGAGACCACTCCCTTCAAGAAGTGTTAAATAAAATTTGTATCATGTAATTTCTTTTTTTTTTTAAAATCCCTTTAAACAGTATTTGGCAATGAGGAATGAAATCGGAAGCTGACTGCTAACAACCTATGGTACGACAGCAAGACACCTGCTGAACGCTGTTCTTATCATCATTACTGAGGACTTCAGGTGAGTCAATCTCGGATTTGAGCTCTGCTCCCTTGCATGCAGCTCTCCGAGCCAAACAAACTTTATTTATTTATTTTTAATATTTATATATGTGTGTGTATGTATAGATATTCCGAGAATCGTTTTGGGTCCCGGAAAAGTTCCGAGGTCTATTAAAGTTCCCCAAAAGGCTCTGGGCTTTTGAAATGATTCAGGAGTTGTGATATTAGGCGTCTATAATGGGTGGAAGCTTTTAGGGGATTCACAAAACCTCAAGGTCAGTCCACTGGTGAAATTTAGAAAATAAATTGACAAGAAATCCAAAATATTTAGGCCATCAAAAATCAAAATCTAAGTAGGCACAAGTAAGACAAACTATTAAAAGCCATCAGGGAATCCACCACTAAAAAGACATATACTTGTGAAAGGAATAATAGATCTGTTGCTAACAGGAGTCTCAGAAGCCAAAGCAGTAAAATTGGTAGACACTGATCAAACACTTAAAAGGTGTTAGAACACTTGCCACCTAACTCTAAGACTCACATACTAGGATAAGCTAGTCATGGAATGGGTTAGATTGACACTAGGGCATCTGCCAACATAAGGAAAATTTCTGTGAAACAAGATATCCTGTTAAACACCACAACATCCCCAACTCAGTAACGCATCCCTCTAATGCATTAGTTTGGCCCCACAAGACCCATGGCTTAGCTAAAGAAATATGATCCTCAAATGTCAAAGAATTGAGAGTGCCACCTTCCAGCACACCTGCATGTTTTATGTCTAAGAACTGTGATCACAGAAGCTGTAGATACCTACAAAAATTATAAAATCTTGCTAACACAGAATTATAGTAGTCACTTAAGAGGAATGATCCAATTAGACAAGATCATTTAAGAAGTGCACTTGAAAGCAAGCATTCCCAAATCAAACAGAATAGTAACCTATTTTAATTGGCATGCAGAAGGCTTACAAAGGCGTCAAGAATCCACAATAGCTTCATTGATGGACTTATTGAAAAAACCTAATGGAAAATTAAAGATATATGAGGTACATAAAGGAAAAGACTGTAAAACTGATATGGCTCCTATGATCCCCTCTACCTACTTTTACTTGAGCAGTCATTCCACTAATCCTCTCTCTGAATTGCATTTCCACTCCGAAAGGACCACAAGACCATAAACAAAAGCCCACCAAGTGAGTGGTTTTACAACTGCAACACTTCAAAGCCAGAAACCTAAGACAACACCTGGATCTCCCCCATTAAACCCTCCTAGGATCCATAATCAAAACAGTGGCAGAGAAATCAGGATCTCATATGCAATCAACTGAGACAATGAAAAAAGTTTTCCTTGAAAGTTTTGTCACGTCCTTCCGTGTCCTTCCGGAGGTTTACCTTCAAAGGAGGCCCCTGTATGGGCGCCCCCAGGGTTCACCAGATGCTGAGGGATTCTCAGGTAAATCGATACCAGTTATTCCCTTAAACAGCCAGAGAAAACTAGAATTACAATTAATGAAAAACCTTGCCAATTTTTAGTTAGTACCAGGGTGACACTCTCTTCTTTAAACCCCACTTGCTCTGGAGACTGCAGATGGGATCTTACGAAAACTGGCAGAAACCAAAGAAGGGTGAGAATTCTTTAAAAAGTCAGCGTTCCTAGATATCTGTGGTGCCCAGGAAAGAGAGGAAGTTAAAATGTTGTATTGTTTCTTGTTTTCCAAATCCATACCCATTGGTTATTGAGCCTGTCTCTCTCTCAGGGATAGCTTTTGCTTTCTTGTTTTTCTTATTTTGCCTCCTGAGGTCTTGGCTTGGCTTTCTGCCTGCCTGCATAGTCATACACTTTACTGGTTGTTATTTGGATTATGCAATGGGATATTAATCTTGAGCCACAGGTCTACACACACACACACACACACACACACACACACACACACACACACACACACAAGCACATCCCAACCCCTGCGGAGTTTAAAACTTTGTGGTGAATAGAATTGATATATTAATTGCTTTACAAATAAACTGACCATAAAATTTACTGTTTAATTTGAGATAACTAAGAATAATGGAACACTAGAAACAATAATTTCAAGTCATAGGCATGAATAAATAAATGTAATATAATATAATAAATAAATTTAGGTTACTAATCCCAAACCTTCAGGTTTATTACTGTTTCAATATAGAATATAACTTGTCAGTTAAAATATAGTCTTTTACTCATATACATTCTCTTTCTCTCTTATTCATACACTCATTTTAAAAAGCAACAACAAATCAATATATTTTTATCACTTACACTTATACAACTTTATGTAAAGAAAATACAAAGTGAAGAGTTTTGAACCAGTTTATTAAAAAAAGTTTTTAAATCTGTGTTTTTAAATTACATTCCATTTTTCTATTCATATGTACTCTAGTTTTTCCTTCTTCATGGGAATCAGATATTTTTATTCAATGTCTTGCCTTCTACTCTTTAGGGTATTTTCTTTTCAATTATTTCTGTTCTAAAAGAAATAAAAATGTATTTTGTTTCAGTTATATTTCCTAAAGATAATTTTTATAGCTTTTTCCTATCAGTAATATTTATGCCTTCTTCCAAACTAGTATCACCTCCAGACTCAATGAAATTACTGTTCATAACTTATGTAGGGAATAAACTTGTCTGTTGAAATTAGTTGGGATGCCAAAAAATTATGACAATGCTTTTCAACTAAAGAAACTTTCTGTCTAAATGATTTAACCTGTTTACCCAGACAATTGAGTTATTCTTCAGTACACATTTAAGTGAATTCCTTACAACTTCTTTTTATGCTTAATGAAATTCGATAGGCTCTAATAGTTGGCATATACAAAGAAACCCCTTCCATAATTCATAAAAATAACTCACTAACGTTTTATAATTTTGAATAAAATTTAGAATCTGAGTCTACATAATTATGGGACAACCAGAAGTGAAATGTTTTGTGGTTTTACATCACTATGATACATGGCATGACAAGAATTCATATTTCTAAGCTTTATATAATCAAAGTCAGGGCTGTCCTCACATTAGCCATAGGGGAGATCAGTAGAATTAAAAATCTGTCATACTTGTCACATGAAGGCAACACATAACTATAATAGTTATTTTCCCATTGTTTTATTCTTCATTGCTGTGTTTAATATTTTATTTTTGTTCATCTCTTTCATCCTTGCCACTCTAGATTAATTTATTACTTCCTAATTTTTCTCTTTGGTTTCCAACTTTTTGATTTTTTTTTCCAAAAGGTTTATGATTAACCTAGTATGTCCTGTTACAAAAGTATTCAACAAATTCAATCAGCAAAGATTTACTATGTTCCTATTTAATGTGATTATATAAACTGATGTGTTTATAAATTATATAAAATTTACTATCTTTTGGAAGAGGTGTGTATGTATTCAGGCAGTCATGATATTGTGATAATTATAATAAGAGAATTATAAATGCAAATGGAGTAAAAAACAGGAAGTGCTAATGCAGTTGGGAAAGTTGGATGGATGTTTTATGAAAGGTTTCCTAGAGAAGATAACTGTAGCACAACTTTGGGTTAATAAGTTGAAATGAAGTGAAAGGGAATGGTGAAAAGAAAAGAGAAAGTTAGTATTCTAAGCAGAAAGAAAAATCGTACAAATACAAGATGGCCTAAGTGTTCATATCAATTTCTACTACTTTCAATTATTTTAATATTGGTTAGATTTTAACACATGACAAAGAAATATAAACAATAATGTTGAGATAGAACTCAATGGGAAGCCATAAATAGGATTAAATAAAATCCTGGAGATTGGAGTCAGTGGTATCAGTTAGATATTGTAATAATTCACAAAATTATTGAAAGAGCATGAAATAAGACTGTAAAAGTAGCTATTGTGAAAAAAAACACAAGCAGACAGACACAAAACAATGGATAATTTTCTCTTTAGGCCAATCAACAATATGATTGGTAATTTATGTGAGGTGAAATTTTGCAAAAAGAATAAGTCCAGGGAAACCTTAGTTTTTTTTTTGCTTCGCCCTTTAGATTATGGGATGGATGATGGTAAGACCTGTAATCTACTAAGAACCATAATAATAATGTGATATTAATATTAAAAAAATAATAATCCTTTAACAGAGCAATGACTATATTATTCTCAAATGTGCCAGAAACAGTGCTATGGATTTTGTATGCATTCTCTCATTTAAAATTCATAAGAATTCTATCAGGGAGATTCTATAAATATTATTTTTTTACATCTGAGGCTCAGAGATATTAAATTACTTTTTCAAGTGTACAGAGTTTAGAAAATTTAGAATCATACTTCCACATGCTTGTAATTCACACTCATGAACGGTAGACTTGACTGGAAGATTCATTAATATGTTTTGCCTGAAAATGATTAGCTCCATTTTAGATCATGTTGAATTTCAGATGACTGTAATTCATTCATGTGCAGAAAACATTTTTTCATTTTAGAGCTAGAGAGAGACAGATGAATCTGCCTGAGATTAAAAAAAAAAAAAAAAAGAAGCACCAGCCCTGGAAGTGTCTTCTTTTCACTCTTTAATAACCTCCCTTGTATCCATTGTTTTAGTTCCAGTTTTGGAATTTTAATAGCATTGATGATGGATCTTTGGATCTGTATTTATTACTGTCATTTTAAAATCAGATAATATGTTATAGTAGTTTCTATATATTTTTAAACTTTCCTTAATTTACCTTATAAATAACATTTTATTTTTAGGGATATAGTTTAGATCACTCAGTCAAAATATGAAGGCTTTGTTTTTTAATTTAAAAATAATTTTCAGAGACTGCTTCAATTTTTATTTTTTTCTTTTAAAAAAACTCTATTATATATTTTGAATACAATATCGTCTCAAACCTCTCTGAATACATATAAGATGTTTAAAGTATTTTCCTATTCTTTAAGTATTTTTGTGCTCTCTTGTAGACAGTAGTACTGTTTTAAATTTTCTGAAAAATTAAAAAAAAAAAAAACTTCATAAATAATAACATAGTATTAATGTCAATGTGTTTATCACCAGCACCAATAATCAAACTATTGTGGAAAATTATTTTTTCTGCCTCTACACTCAGAACTATTATTTAATTAGGGATTGTAAACTGGATATATTCTAATATAATTTCCCTTTCACTTGTTGGCTAGACTATTTCTATGGGTTGGAAATTCTCTTCACCAGCTCTTGTGTTACCTTGAGGTAAGGTACTTATAATAACGGGAGATAAATACCTGCTTCTCCACCATGCTTACCTTTAATTTATTAGTATTCAAAATATCTAGTAATATCACTAACGTTGCCTAAAAGTGACCAAGCAGGTTTTATTTTGTTTCTGAATCACTGTAAACACAGAGACTTAACTAATGTACTATAGTCCATCCATTGCAGTTACTGCTGTTATTGAAAATGATTCTAGTTTTGGCCATTTTGACTTTGCAAATTTCCTTATATTTCTTAGATATGATTCATTTGTTTTCATAACTTTTTTTTTTGCTGTATTTTATAGAACATATTCTATAATATCTTCACTCAATATGGAATTTAGACATCTCTAATGGGATTTCTGATGTAATTGAAAATGGTATTTAAACATCATAATTAAGACCCCTGGAGTTATCATTGCTACTGGCTTACTAGGCCTTTGTAGGAAAAAGTAAACAGTTATTGATATTTAAGAAAAAAAATACATCATTAATTCATTCTAATAATTCCTATTCAAATTTAGGATCATGGGAGTTTGATAACATTTAAATTGACATTTTTATTTTAAAATAGAACACTGATAGAGAAAATCATGCAAAATAAATTCATAGTTTAATGGGAAAACATCTTCATGCAAATGGGTAGATGCCACATTTTATGGAAGTAAAACAAAATACGTGGGAGAAAAAAATTGTGAAGTAGATAGTAAGTTTAGTTGAGTTGGAGTTGCCACTGTGATTTTCATGTTGAGACCTCTCAGGCAGAATTAAATAATCATCAGAATAACGGTGTTTATAAACATAGACATAACAGCGGTTCAAAATATCTTTTGAATTTGAAGAGCCAGAGGGAAAATGGTGAGTTTCTGAAAATTTGGGTTGTTTTAAGAGGCCAGTAAAGTAAGTAGAACCAACTATAAACATTAAAGCTGACAAAAAGGGAGGCATACATTAAGAACTTGTAGTATAAAGGAAACAGGAAGAAAAATTGTAAAATCCTTGCAAAAAAATAGTCTCAGATGTCATAAATGTGACAAATAAAAAGGGAAGTGAAAAGTGCCCAGGAAATGGCGAGTAGGTCCTCATCCATGATACTTTTCAGAAGAGTTGTATTGGGATGGCTGAGTGAGAAATCACATTACTGAGGTTGGGAAAGTGAATAGGGATAAGAAGAAATAAACACAAAAGATAAAAAGTAAACTTTAAAATTAAAAAGAAAATTCCAGCCTCCTGATTCTGCTTACTTTCTCAATCATGATTGTTTTAAAAATTAGTACTCAGAGGCCCTCAACAGTTATAAGAGAGGCCAGACTGACTCAACTTTGAACAAATTGGTATATACTAGAGTTTTAGTGATAATGCTGTTTAAATAAATTGTTGTCTGACTTAAAAACTGAAAATGTAAAAGGCATTGCCTTCAAATCACCTTTTTATTAAAAGATTATTATTTTTTTTTACTTCTTTTAAAGCTGGCCAAGAAGTATATGACTTAAAGAAAGTTATACAAACACCTTAACAAATAACATATTGTGATTTTTTTCATCCTTTTCAAAGAAAAACTTCATTTTCTTCTCATGGTCTTTGTGTATTATTATATTATGTGGTATAATGTAAATCATACGATGTTTTGTAAAATTTAGAAAGTCAAACATATAGAAACACATTATATATTTACTAGATAATAAAATTATGAATTTCTGTTAAAAACTAAAATCATTTTAACTTCTCACGTTTTAGGAGTCAATTTTCTTACAGGTTCCCAAGTACTAAAGTAGAATGTTGTTCTAATGTTGTCATTTGCAGAAATAATGTTTGCTAAATTTACTTATTTTTGAATCAATGGAAATAGCTATTGAAATTTTTCATCTCTATTACTATTTTTTATATATTTTTATCTTAATATAAAACAAAAAAGTATATTAATCCATTTTGAAAACAAATAAAACATGCCTTTGTAAAAATCAAAACTTTGGTTTAGTTGATAAAAATTACTTTTCATAAAGTATTTTAGTAATATTCTTTAGAAAAGCACAATTGCTCTAGAACATATTTTATATGTACGAGTTATTTGAAAAATAAAACTTTCTGAAAGTTCCCCATTGAGAAAATGACTCAATTTTCTACCAATAAGAAATTTACCTTCCAATTATTATTTGAAATAGTAGCTTCGCAGATTCTTCTGATAGGAATGATTTCCTTTTCTTTGTGCTAGATGTAGAAGTGCTCCAAACTTTTTTTTTCTTGTGTATTTGCTAGTTCAGTAGTATTTTTAAAATACTGAATTGCTAAACAAATATATTATAACACAGGTGTGCCCACTCCCTTCCCTCAACAGATGGTTGACAGCAGACGGTGCAGATGATTGTTCATATATTTTCTTAGAACAGAATAAAAAAACCCAAAAATCCAGGTGCGTTCGTTTGTTGGCACTACACCCAAATTTAACCTATTAAATATGTTCAAAAAAGTGTCTGAATTTAACCCCACTTATATCGCCCTAAGTAAGATGTACACTTACAGTTTTCTCTTCATCGATTCAGCCAGTTTCCTTGTTACTTTAATTCTCAGTTGAAAATCATACCTTCTTGTTGGTAATTGTACATATTAATATGTTAACAGTAAAAATTCACTAATAATGCATTAACAGAAATAAAAAAAGCATGAACAACAACAAAAAAAAACAGTACACTGCAGTTTACAATGAAACTTCCATTTTCCTCCTAGTCTTCTTTTCATGTTTAGAAAAAGTGTGTGTTTATATATGAATATGCATATTCATAACTATGCATATATAGGTACATGCACACATATATAGTGTGTGCCATAAGTAACTTGCTTATCTTTCCATATCCACACCAAAACATTTACCTCATTGCTTTATTTCATCATACAGATACTTTTAGTACTTACTGTTTCTTTAATCATGTTTGAACATGAGAATTATGTAGTTCTTTTGTGTGTTCTTACTGTTCTATAGGGATGTTACAAGGCAAAAAATAATAATATTGGAAACTTTCCAAATTCCATGATGCCCTAGAGCTAGTTAAATAATATTGACTGATACTCCACTTGAAATTTTGATAGATGTTACTTATACAAGTGCCTATGCTTTTCTCTTGGTTTTTGCAATTTTAGCACATGTGGGTTTGTGTATGTATATAGCATTTATTCATGCAGTGACTAACTTATCAACTTTCTTTTCAATGGCAAACAGTGGGCCTATTTAATTACTTGGTTTCCTTCAATTTCAATTTTTAAATATTTTATAAGGAAAATTTATTTTAATATATATCTATATCTATATCTATATCTACATCTATCTATCTATCTATCTATCTATCTATCTATCTATCATCTATATCTATCTATATGAAATAAAATAACATATCCATATACAACTACCTAGGTGAAACTGATATGAATTTTGACTTTTTAATTTTAAAAAACATGTACATTATAAATGTATTTTATGCCTCATGTTTTTTTTTCCAGAAGTAACAAAATTCTAGTTTGTGTTTCAAAATTACAAAATTTTAAGAACTGCATATATTAAAAATCATACATATTATCATAAGTAAATCTAACTTCTTTAGTTTAACTGTTAAATAAATCCATTTTATTTCATTTATGTTTCCTCTGTGATCTGTGATATTAAAGACTATATTTTTTGTATTTTATTGATCTCTAATTTCATCTTCATTGCTATTTTATTTTAGTCTTCATATTGTTAATTTTACTAAATTGATATTTAAAGTACTTTATACACCTATTTTATATAACATTACTTTGAAAAGTTATACATCAAAGCTTGGCTTTATTTCATGTTCTGACACGAGTTTTTTTATCTTGTTTTATAAACATTTTGCAATTTTAGTTTTCATTTTTTTTCTGCCATAATACTTTCTTCTAATGTTAAAAGTTATTTTTTATTTAAATTTCCAGGAATTAGTTTCTCTTCCTATCTGATTAGTGATATTTTTTTCTACATTGTGATTAAGGACAGATATTTATTCTTTCTACTTTCTATGGAAATTAACTGAGCTATACTTCACGATTTAGTGTATGATCATTTTTAGTTAATATTTTTTCAATTAAGATAACCCATTTTTAAAATTGTTACATATTTTGTTTCCAGGAAATAAAATTATCTATCTACCCACCATCTATCTAACCCTATACCTATCTATTAGTTTTATTAGTAAAGTCATTGTTCAGATAATATAATAGTCCCTATACTATGAATATAATTTCCACTTCATTCCAATGGTAAAGATTTCAAGCTTCATGTGTAAAAATAATTTACCCTTTGCCAACTTGGCAGTGTTTCAAGCTACAGAGCTTTCAGTTAATGAAGAGGATATGTTTGGTTTGTTTTATTTATTTCTTTATGTTTTTAGCTCTACCCACTTATTCCCCAAATGGATTACCTCTTGTTCCTTTTGGGATCCAACTAGGAGAGAGAAGAGCAGTACAGATAAGGAAATATTTATTTGACTAACATTGTCTTTATCTGTCATTGGTAGTTTAAGGATTTGAAGAATATTCTAAATAATTCTCCCAGGATGCAATGGCATATTTCCTTCAGAGATTTCTTTCTGCAGACATATGTTTGAAGTAGCTTTTTAAATAAAGTCAAAACTGGTCCTTTTTTCTAATTGTATGAAGTATGATAAAAAAATATGGTGAATTTTTAAATTTAAAAAATTTATTACAGTAAAAGACACATTACCATTAACCCCCCTCTCATGACCATTAACTCTCCCTCACTTTAAACATACTTATCCCATCATTCTTAGCACTTTCTGAAGCAGTTCTGGAAGTCCTTTTTAGTGAGTGTCTTTACTTCGTTCTCCATCATAACAATGTTCTGTGTCACACAGCACTTCTGGTATGGCAATTTCTGTCAAATAAAACCATTATAGTGAGTCTTCATCCATCTTATTCACTGAATTTGGTACCGTGCAACTTCTGGCTCTTCCTAAAATTCAAAATGACCATGAAATGTAAACGTTCTGAATCAATTCAGGACATTGAAGCAGCCATGACAGCACAACTAAAGACATTCACGAAAGAGGACTTCCAGAAAGTGGCAAGAATGAAGGAATAGTTTATTTGAAGTGAGGCGGAGTATTTTGAGGGAGATTAATGGCAATGTGTCTCTTATTGTAATAATATTTTTTTAAGAATTAAACATTTCCTGTATTTTTTATCACATCTTTTATATGCTGTTATATTAACTTCTCTACTTACCAGTGTATCTCCAGTCTTTCCAAACTGTCATCACTTCTTACAGAAAACATTTTGGTTTGGTCATACTTAAAATAATTCTCAAGCCAGGGCATCCTGAGTAGCCCAAATCCTTCCGTAGCCCTGAGAGGGTGGAATTAAGTAAGGTGTTAACCATAAAGGAAATATTTTCTCTCCCTTTCCATCAATACCTATAAATCTTTACGTATATTCTTCCTCCGTTTCTGAATGCAAATTGAGCTATTTTCACAACTCTTAGAAAAATGAAATTACCTGGTCATATCTGGTCACAAAAGCACTTTTACTTTGGTAATTAATAAGTTTCTAGTCCTAAAAGGTGGTGACATATGGTGATTTTTGACATGGGTTCTCCAGACACTGTCTAGGCTCAGATCCCAGTGTCAGTGCTTAATAACTGTGAGTTAGTAAAAATTCTTAACATATCTGTGCTTCAGTTTTCTCATAAAATTAAAGAAAAATAGCAATCACACCATGAGGTTTTGTTCAGGTACTTATAATTTGCTTAGAACAGGGCTTGCAAAGACCAAGGTTCATAAAAGTTACAGTTCATAGAACTTGTAGGTAAAATATCTTTTTTCTTCCAGCTTGGGTTAATTCAAGTCTGCATCCTTAATTTGGAAGTTGTAGTGGCACCTTGAGAACTTCATTTCTATATCCTTGCATTCCATTTATCCTCTTCCTCTAGTAGATAGCTACTGTTTTTGTCATGGTCTTGGGTCATGGTGAAAGAGAAGTAAAGAAATACAAATGTCTTACTTGGCTTGATTTGCAATTAGCAGTTGCTGGGATTGACATGTGTCTATTTTGCTCCTACTGTGCCTATATAACTGTAACTCCTTTGATGTTTCTTCACTTACTGCTTAAGAAAATGTCCTTAAAATCTTGAAAATAGGATTTCATTGATGATTGGAGTGTATATTGGTTAAATTATTTTAGAGTGAATTTAATTACACTAGAAAGTTGAATGCATGTACTCTGTGACCTTTACATTTCATATCTATAGCTCTGCTCTAGAGAAACTCTGACACATATCTACAAGGAGACTAATATAAGAATGTTTATTGAAGCACTGCCTGTAATAATGAAAAAAAAAGAAACTGCCTAACTAGCCCTCAGTTGATATTTAAACTAGTCTATTCACACACATTACCTGCACTGTCAGAATAACTGCTCAAAATTTCTCTACTAATTTTGATACCCCTTCTTTCTATATGATTTCATTTGAAAGCATTAACTTCTCAAGTTGTAATGTCTTTCCCACATCTGCCTTATTTACCCAGTTTATGAATGTCATTCTGAAGGATACGTGGAAGTTCAGGTCTCCAGTTTGGAAAGCCACAGTCCTAAATAATGATTAATCTCATGAATATTAAATCTGAACATTCTAGATTATCATGGTCAATAAAAATTTAATATCATTTCTACGCATATATTCACTACAATAAAATCAATCAATCGCTTTTTAATGATTTTAACATGACCTATGAGGTCTAAAATGCTTTGCATCCAGCCTGGATTCTTCATTTTTATATAAAATACTGTCCATATTATTATCCTTTGTTTTTGTTTTTTGTTTTGTTTGTTTTTTTAATGGACCAGTGGCTTTTCATGTCATAGTCTAAAAATATATTTCCATGCCAAAGTCAACACTGTCATATGTTTCCTCATGCCTCTCCCTCTCTTTCTCTGCCCCTCCCTCCCACACATTCACACACTCCATACATGCCTACAACCTTAACGAAGTTTGCATACATTTTATGTCAGTGTTTAGCATTACTTCCTTAAGGAATTCTCCCTTGATGACATACATGGCGATAAACTCTTGTTGCAAACTACAGATTATTTTCATGGTCATTACAACTACCATTGGATAATTACATTTCAATTACTTTTGTTTTATATCAATTTCTCCCACTAGACTGTGCACATATTGTTAAATAAATGGACGGATGCATGTATGAATGATTGAATGGATGGAATCAGGCCTACCTAAATTAGAATTTCCAATGAATATCACTAAGCCACAGGTTTCTTCTTTGAAAAAAACTTAGAGTAATACCATACATTTTACAGAGTACTGAGGATTAAATTATATACCGTGAAGTATATAATGTATATATAGTAAATTGATAAATCACTCTCTCGTGATCTATTAGTATTAATGTCCTTTGTCTCTATTTAGAAAACTCTTTATGAAAAACGGAGTCATTGATTTACAAGTAAGTGCTATGAGAGAGATTGGATAATATGAAAACTCTCTTATTACAAACATTTAGAAATTCTTTATAAAATCCCATTAAATGACTAGATAATTTTCAAAGAAACTAAGGAAATTACCAGGAGTTAAAATCAAGTAAAATGAAGCAAAACAAAAAGATTAAATACCAGGGATATTTCATGGTTTAGGTTGTTAATTTTAGGAATTTATAAACTTAAATTTTGATACCTCATTGGGAATGGGAACTGAGATCTTGAACATGAGAATTAAGTTAGGATTATATCTATTTGTCATCTTTGAAAGGCTTCATAACCAGCATGGAGCTGGCTGGGGAAATGAATGAATTAGCACACAGAGAATATAAGGAAGATGGGAAGACTTGATAAGAAACATTTCTTTCCGTTTTTTGTTCCGTATTTGTTTGTTGTTGTTGTTGTTTTTCTTCTTCTTCTTTGTTCCACAATGTGGTCCAAAATAAAGAGCTCACAATCGAAAAGTATTCAACAAAGGAGGGAAAAAACCTACTCTGGATTAGAGTTAGCACACATATCAAATAAATCAATGGGTAGCTGATTTATTTTAGGTGTTTAGCAACACTAACAACATATACGCATTTTTAATATGAAATGAAATAGAGGGAAGATACATAAAGGCAATAGTATCAGGTAAAATGCATGTTTGTAATTTTTGGAATACAGGATTATTAAACACTGGAGGATCTATACCCTAATCACCAGAACCTATCAATATACTTTCATTTTACATGGCTAGTATAAATTAAGGTTTCAGAGGGATATAAGAATTAGTTTCTTACAGAACAACTAAGTCACTTATACAGTTTTTTTTTTTTTTTTTTTTTTTGCCTTCACTCCCAAAGTGGCACAATGCATCTTTGTCCAGATTTTTTTGGTGTATCTCAGTTACCTCACACACAGCATTTGCAGGTGAGATCTTAACCCCATCCAACTTCCTCCAGGAGCACATATATGATATCATACTGATGATGGCTTCCTTGGGAAGGAATCATTTGGACACTAATTCAGAATATACACATATTCCCAAAGGAATATCACTAGAAGGGGATGGACCATTACCCCATACATGGCACAAGGCCCCAACATCTCTGTTAAACTCCTAAAAATGATTTAATCAAATCAGGGCTGCTCCATCCGTGACACTGTCAGTTAACAACAACTGAGACTCTCAGCATCCACAATGTTAATACAAGCCCAACATATTTTGGTCCTTGTAGCATTCAAGAGGCAACAAACTCCTCATCAACAAGTTTTCCGTATGCCCATTCATTTTCTGTAACTTGCAAATATGCACAACTCTCATAGGGACCCCTCCAGCAAAAGGCTCTAAAAATCTGTCCAAATTGCAATCCAACAGGCACTCCCAGAAAGTGGCTTCCCTTTAGAGGCTGGAGCAACCTGCTGTCATTCCTGCTAGAGCCTGGAAAGGCATATATTATATGAATAGGAAGATCCCAAGCATCAGTTTTGCCTGGGATAGACTCAGTATGCACCGTTTTCCTGGCGTGTTAATTAATAGCTCCCCTTTTTTGTTCTAAAAATGTTCTCAGTTTGGGCAATAAATTATTAATTCATCCTATCTATGACCCTGCATTTATACTACTAAATATACCCTTGAGAAATACACATACATGTGTGCAAAAATAAATGTACAGGAATATTATTGGGGGTACTAATTTTCCCCCCAAGGAAAATTGTTAAAAACATTATTCTCTCTTTCTAAAAAATATAAATTGATTTTATTTGGTGTCATTGTGCTCAGCCGAAAAAGAAAGTAAATTACCGATCCTCAATTGTTAGCGGAGTAACATATGGCATAGCACTGGTTAATATATATGTGGAAAGCTTGGGATTTTCAGGAAAGCTCTTAACAAGTGAGCTCGATCATCTGGCACGAACCTTTACGGACTTGTCCTTCTTCATCCCCCTCCTTTCAAAACCACCACTATGGCTGTAGTTTTAGCCTCTATGAGTCACTTAGCGGAGAAGACCAAGACAATGAAATAGACTTCAGTACTGATATCCATGAACTGTGGATTAAATATTAGCAACCAATGAACTCCCTGTGGTAGACATTACCTAGAAAAAGTAAATCCCTTTTCAATTAGGTTAATATTATGTTTTTCCCCATTGCATGTAACCGAAATATTACCAACAATGAATTACAACAAAAAAGTGGTATTTTCATAGATAAATCATTATACAATGATTAAAATGAATAAAGTAGAGTTGCTTTAATGACATGGACATATAAAAATACAAACTGTGGATGATAAATCTCATATTTATATAAAATTTAAAATATGTAAAAGTGTTCTGTTGTATTACTTCGTGTATTTTTATATGGATAGCATATAGGTATATTCAGGAAAACTTATCACCAATACTACCATTGTTATCTGAGGATGGAAAGAGAGGAAAGAAATTGGGAGAGGTTAGTGATTTAATTTAAATTGACGATTTAATTTTATACGGAAAATTCCTAATTTCTTTAAATATAATAATAAAAGTGAAACAAATATGGGAAGACATAGCTGATTCATCATTGCATAATGGTTAGTTATATTATTCATTGTGTTTGGTTTTTTGCCTGCAAGTCCTGATGTTAACTGACAATTAGACATGTATAAAAACTATGTAGGAGAGACATAAGTTAAAATATTTGTCTACTTCTATGAGATTTTCTTGTGGATCGAATATGTTATGTGATACAATTAGAGAGGAAATGTTAATGTTTCTCAAGGTAGGGTTTTGGTCAGACTATTACATTTAAATGGAGTTCAATTGAGAACCATATTATTTTATGGAAATACATATACAAGGAAAACTACAGATCGTTTTTATCATTGCTAATTTTGAACTTATTAAATCTCATGTATTCATACATATCTTGCTTTTTCCTGGAACATCTGACTTATGTAATTTCCCAGGGCCACCATGTAATAAATGCTATACTCAATGGCTCATTTACATATTGATAATTATCCTGCTTATTTTTTCTAAAGACATTTTGCTTGTCAATTATCACATGCTTTTTCTTCTTCAATGACTTCTGAAGTTCCCTATTAGGTGAAAAAAAGTATAAATATAAACCATTACAAAGAGATTTTATTCATTTTAATTACTTTTGTTATATAAGCAATTACACATTTTACATTAAATTCATGTTATTAAGTAAGTAGAAACTGTACCAGGGTTGATTATTATTATTATTATTATTATTATTCATTTTTAGCTAAATTTCCATGTCAATATTATGCTGGTAAATATCAGCTATTTCAACAGATTTACCTCAATTAATACAAACAATAATGCTTCACTAGCACATAAAATAGAATATGAATTAAATAATAATGTCATTCAATTGTTTCTACCATGCTTCGTCGAAAATAAAACCTAATCAGAAAATAAACCCGAGCATGCTTTTTCAGGGTGACATCCCCTGAACATAAGCCCTAATGCATCTTTTGGAACAAAAATTAATATAAGACCTGGTCTTATTTCGGGGGAATCATGGTAATATGTATCCCTTTTACAGTATAGTATTTACTTTCTGAACTGGGAGCATACATTTTTTTATGAGTCGGTGGGACCCTACACTTTCTTATATTTAATATTAGTAATTCAGTACCACTAATGTTGTAGATACATGCCCCCTTTTGTGTACTTATTACTTATTAATATATACTTATTAATATAATATACTTCTTAAAGAATATCATAGGCATTGAGGTCTAAAAATTTTACTTGCTTTTTTGTTATTTTCTGGTTAATAATTAGTATTAATGGGTTTTTCTGGTAAATGATATACTGTTTTTTTCTTTCACTGCTTTTGAGAATTTCCTTTTAACTTAGGATTTAAGGATTTTTGATGTTAAATGTCTGGGTTGAATCTCAATTTACCCTTCTTGATATTTGCTGAATTTTCTGGATATGTATATTCATGGTTTTCTTCAATTTATGGGAAGCTTTCAGCCACTGATGTTATTTCTTTGCACATTATTTTCTGTCAGTTTCCTTCTCATCTCTCCTTATAATATTCCTATTACCCATATCTTAGAATTAATGGTGTTCCACATTTCTCTGAGGCTCTGTTCATTTTTTCTTTTGTTCTCTTCTTTTTCAGATTGCATAATCTCCATAATCTCTGTTGGTCTATTTTCAAATTCACTAATTCTTTTCTTCTGCCAGCCAAAAATCTGCTGAAACACTTTGGCAAACTTTTCCTTTCACTTACTGTGCTTTTTAAACTATAGAATTCCTATCTGTTTCCTTTCTTTTATTGCAATGTCTTTAATGATATTCTCTATTTAATATGACATTATTACATATCTCCCTTTATGTTTTTAATTGTTTACTCTGCTTCTTTGAACATATTTAAAGTTGTTGGTTTGCAATGTTGGTGTACTAAGCCCGCCCTTAGGCTCCTTTAAGGCCGGATTCTATCACCGGTAATTTGGTTCTTGTTTGTGGATCACATTTTCCTATTTTTGTTTTGTTTTTGTTAATTGGCTTCTTTGTTTTAATGTCTCAATTTTCGGTTTTACAAAACTCGACATTTTAATAACATATAATGTAGCAATTCTGGATAATGACCCCCCACTTCCTCCCAACTCCCCATGGCAGTTGTTATTCTCATTTATTTAGTCATCTTATTTGTTTAAGTGACTTGGCTCAACTTATTCTGCAAAGTCTATTTCTCATGCGTGTGCAGCCTTTGGTGTACCTGGTTATGTTTTCGTCTCTTTTATCTTTCATCTTATCGACCGAAGTGTCACTTCTGGGTCTGTATAAGCAAAGATTGAACTTAAGTCCTTTAGTTAGTTAATTTTTTCACATATACATAAATATGTGTGTAGTTTGGAGGTTGCTATCAGTTTAGGGAATGTAATTGTTGCCCTGTGTTCAGCCTGGGATTAATAGTTTAAAGGTTCCCTCACCCATTGTTTATGAAAAAGTGCAGTCATGGGGAGGCATCCAGTTTTCCAGACTGACAGAGATAAGTATGATTCCATTTTTAAGCCTCGTTTCCTAAGAGTTGCTAGGGGTCAGAGTAGCTGATTTTCAGTGTTCGGTCTGAGGTTCTGTTTAAGCCCCTAGAGTTAGTAAGACATCTCTCTGCCTTGTGATGAAATATTCTGGGTGCAGCTTGGGGAATGCTTTCGTGGCTGCCCCTGATCCCGTTTTGATTGCTTCTCAGCGGGTGCAGCCTAATGCACAGGCACAGCCTTTCTGAATCCCAGAGTTGACGGTGATCACAGGAGGGAAATTCTGGACTATCAGTTTTCCTGAGCATCTGTCTGTATTAAAGTTTTGCCTGCTTGTACCAAGGAGCTACCAGCTTCCTCTTCTTTTTTCTTCATGTTTTCTATTGTTTTCAACTCTGCCTTTAGCTGCGATGTTCTCTAAGCTTTGTTACAAATAAAGTTAATCACCTCAAGCAAAGCCGCAAAGCTCTTTGTTTTATGGCTTGCCTCCACATTGACAGAACCCCTGCACCACTGCCTGGAATATAAGGACAGACCCTCCCTATTCCCCACTCTCAGGAAGCACTGGTGTGGGGGTCTAGTAACCCTCATCCTTTCGCTTCTTTCTCCTTTTGTGGACACTTCTGCCCTACAGCAAGCTGGGGGCCATGGTGATTGGAACCCCCACTAGTCTCAATCTGCTATGGTTGAGGTAGAGCTTCTGCCCTACAAGTGAGAACGAGATGGGGCAAAGAAGCCACCATCCTCATAGCTGCAGCTGCTTGCAGGACAGCTTCTGCTAGATGCTGCTGGCGGGTCAAGGTGGGATAAGAATGTCAGAAACTTGTCCTTCTCAGGTTAAAATATAGTTCCCAACTGGAAGCTGAGAGGTGAAAGAGACCTCATATTCTTGTCCACACCTACCCAAAGTGGAGCACCTGTTGCAAAGCTTTCATTACGGAGAGGTAGGGTGGGGGTAAGGGAGTGGGCCACGCCTCACATGCCACAGACGTTCTTGCCGTTCTCACTGATATTTTGTAGACTGAATGAACTATTCTGCTTTTACAGTATTCCCTTAGGACAATTTCCACTGCTTTTAATCACTGTATTTTTACTATATTCACTAGTGAAATCTTGTTTTTGGACAAGAAGAGGGTCTACTGGGCTTTTGTTCTGTCATTACAGAAGTCCTACACCAAAAGGTATTAATCATCACAATATAAAGAAAAAGATATCACACAGTAGATACTTGTTATTAGCTTCTGCTATTTATTCGATGAGCTTAAATACCATGTTACCGCAGCAAACATCTCCACACATGCCTAGTTCCCTTCCTTAAAAATACATCAGTTATTTCTCTTATATCACCTGTTTTCACTATCTTAGCAATTATTACAACTTATTATAACCTATACCGGAGGTGCCATAAAGATGTATACAAGTGGACACTTGGGTCAACGTTGCTCAAGCAGTAGTTGGCCATCATCAGAAGCGTCTGGACACCTATGGTAGCCACTTTGAGCACCTCTTGTAGTTGCCAAAGTCAAATGTGACTTGTATTCATCTTTTGTTATCAAGTATATATTTAGTATTACTATTTTAGTACAGTTCTTGCCTTTTTAAAATGTGGATACATTTTTTGGCACCCTCTATGTTAATAGTAACCATTTTATGTGTGTTTTCTATCTCACACAAGGACTATATTCATATATTTACCACTTATTCAGGGTACACAATATGTGTGAATTTAGTGTTTATTAAGTGAATGAATGAATAAGTGAATAAACAATTTTTATTATAAATCTGAATTATCTAAATTTATAATCTATATGATAAAATTTCATAAATATGTTTTTGCTTCATTTTGACTAATGTGGTAACATACTAATGTGGTCTCACCATTTGTAAGAAAATTGTTTCTGGCATATCTACCTTGAAGGTAATGAAGCTTAAGCTTCGGGACCTCTCACATGTAAGGATCCTATTAATTTATAAACCATATGAGCATATACAGAGGATGCAAAAACATGTACACACATTTTAAGAAAGGAAAACTGTATTAACATTGTAATATTCAACATATACCGATACTGAAAGATGAATAAAAGTCTCATTTGACTTCTGCAATTACAAGAGATGCTCAAAGTTGTGACCATCAGCATCCATACACTTTCAATTACGGCGAACTATTGCTTGAGCAATGTTGACCGGAGTGTCCACGTGTATACATTTTTTTGGCACCCCCGGTATATCATGTGAGTATATAAACTATATAGTGTATGTAATATGTAAGTAAATATATATATATATATATATATATATATATATATATATATATATAACCTAATATTTCTATATGTATGCACTATCATGTCAATTTTAAAAGGAGTTTGAATTACTTTTCTATGTCTTATTACCTGACAAAATTTACTTCTTTTTTCAGAAATACTGATGATGAAACATTAAAATGTAATTGAAAATCACAATTCTAGTTGAGACCCAAAGCATAAATTGAAAGAAAGACAATTGTATATACTTTGAAATGTCAAAACTCCTATATAAGAAATATTTGAGCCCATGTAATAAAAACACGTGAAGTTTTCCTCTGTTTGACAAGTCTAAAAATGTACATGATGTTACCAATAGAAAGTTGCAAAGCTGAGGGAAATTTCTCTATGCTGTCAATACTCATAAACAATATTGATCAGCCGTACTAAAGAAAACATTGTATATTATTCTGATCACTCTATAAAATATTATACAAATTTGTTGTCATCTAAAGTGAAAATGAAAAATAGACACCCAAAAAGTAGGTAAAATATAGTTATTTCACAAAATTAATTGCTATATTTTGTTTTCTTCTAGATTCCATGATAGTCCCCCCTTATCTGCAGTTTCACATTCCATAGTTTCAGTTACTCATGGTCAACTGCAATGCAAAAACAATACATAGAAAAGTCCAGAAATAAACAATTCATAAGTTTTAAATTGCATACAGTTCTTAGGAGCATGATGAAATTTTGCATTGTTGTGTTCCTTCTGCCCTAGGATGTGTATCATGGCTTTTTCCAGTGTATTCATGCTGTGTATGCTACCTGCCCGTTAGTCACTTAGTAGCTGTCTTGGTTATAAGAGACAGAGAGAAACCACATTTACATAACTATTATTATTGTATAATATTAATGTTACAATTGTTCTATTTTATTATTAGTTATTATTGTTAATCATTCCTGTGCCTAATTTAAAAATCAAACTTTATCATAGGTATGTATGTATAGGAAAAGAGATAGTATATACCGGGTTTGATACTATCCGCGATTTCAGGCATCTATTGGGGGTCTTGGAATATGTCACCCTCAGATAAGGGAGAACAACTGTATATCATAATTTGTAGTTTGTTGTAATTAATTTGATTAAGTATTCACTTTCATATCTAATTTAACATTAATAATTTTGTGAGCTTATGAAACTTTCTAAAACTAGAGTCCTACAAAATCTGGATATGGCTCAGTGTGGTGTTAGATATTTAACAAATTATTGTCTTTCACTCATTTAATATGAAACAGCCATGTAAAAAAGACATGCCATGTGTATTTATAACGTACTGATAGCTCACTTTCTCTGCATCTGTAAGCAATAGAATATTAGAGAGCCCCCTGCTGACTCCAAAGTCACTACATTCTCAAATGTCCACATCAAAGGGTTTTATATCCTGACTCTTTTATGAAATTCCCATCACTCTCCAAGTGCTGATATAAACAAAATAACATTACGTTCAGGAAATTGATGAGGTCCTAATACCTGAGAAGGTATTAGGTGATGAGGTCCTAATACCTGAGAAGGTATTAGGTGATGAGGTCCTAATACCCGAGAAGGTTTGGGAATTTGAAACAGCTGGTAAAATGCAAAACGCCACATGATTGTCTCTCGAGGAAGAGTTGGGTTGGTCTTGATACATACCACCATGAGATAGCAACACTGATGACAAAATTGCGACATTCGCAAAGGATATTAATACCGCTATAACCAAGGAGAGGCATCCATTTGCTCACTGAAAACACCCATCTGTGCCTTTTATAGCATCACCAAACCTAAGTCAGATCGGACACAGATGCCCTCTCTAATGGCCAGGGGTATTTTGTCTTCATGATTGGAGTCAAAGTGAAGGTGAGAGGAGGAAGGTCTGAGAGAAATCAAGGTTTGAGGAGTGATGAAAAAGAGTGCGTCCCTATGGAATTGTAAGTCACTGAAGATATAAGTCTATCTGGTGCTGAATGAAGGGCTGAGCTTAAAATCAAATATGAAATTAAATCTTTAAATTCAAAATACTGAATCACAGAAAGTGAAAGAAATTATACAGAATTTCCCTGAAATATCATGTTTAATCTCATTATTCTGTGGAAGCAAATAGGTGATTCCTCAGTGTAATATAGTGGGTAGTATATGCTGAAAAAAAAAAGCATTTTGTGTTTATAATTCAATAAATTAGCAACAATAAATACATCATACAAATCTGAAAGCATTTAGGAAATCTCAGATTTCTAGTCTTTGGATACTTACCTCATAAAAATAACAGTAAATATGCTTCCAAATGTTATTTCAATAAATGGTTGTGTATTAAATAATCATGTAGAAACACAGATAAAATATTATGGCATATTAGGGGAAGGAGATTATTTCGAAAGATAATTTGTGTGGGAGACTAATGTTCATGAAGAAAATATACCTAACTTTACTCAACACAAATTCATGATACTATTTATTTATTTGTAGTGTAAATGATAGAAATAAAGATATGTATGCTTATCTCAAACAATTAATGCATCTTACATGCTTATGGTTTTTATTGCACCATAGTAAAAAAAAAGAAAATGTTTTATAAATTTGATTTGTCCTTTATATTGCTATCTCATTCATAAAGCAGCAATATTTTTATTTAAAATCATCTTTTTTTAATGAACTACTATGGAACGTATAGCTTTACTATTAAACTTTTAAAAAGGGCATGAAATCAGATGAAAATGATATTAACAAGGTCAAATCTGTCAGAAAAATTTAAATCATTCAGTTGTTTAAACTGCTGCCTGTGTTTCTCTCTTTTATGTAGAAACCAATCTGATCCCTAGGCAACACAAAAGATAAATTGGACTATTTCTACTTACTTCCTTTATGGGATGTTAGAAGTTTACTTAAAAGAATCCCTGGGAATGAACAGCAAGAATTCTCAATTATTTTCTAAGCATATGCATAAGAACCTTCTGTAGGGTAGAAATAAACTGAGTAAAACCCATTTTCCTTGAAAACAATCCTTAGCTAGAAACAGAGGGTAATTTCCTGTGACAAAATCACTCTTGTACCACAGAAAAAAGAAAAGCAGTTATTATCTTCATATACTGGTTTTGTTGGTTTAAAAGTGTTTGGCAAACATTTTGAACATAGTAGAATTTGATTCAAACAAAATTATTTTAAGACAATAAACTTTTTCCTTTGACTATGTTTTAAGGAAAATTGTAAATAGATAGAACAGTATCAAAATACATTTTATTCTCTCCTTGAGTCAGATGCAGGCTTCACATTTTCAAAGGTCACTTCCTTGTTTCAGAATATATATTTGAAAAATGTAGAGATCTTGTTTCTCTAATTTCCTTTTATTAGTTCATAATAAAGCAGGAGAAATTTAGGTTAAATTTCTAAAATTATTGTATAGGCTGTTTATATGAGTCCAATACATTTGTGTGCCTTAGGAAAACAGAAAAAATTTGTGAATCAGACTAATGTTTATGCTACATGATAGATATATGTATCAATGGATATCTTCTGTTTTGCAAAGTTAGTATATATGTGTTTCATCAATGTGCGTCACAATTTTATTTAAGAATATATTTTTGTTAAAAACTGTGTATACATACAGTTAGAGTAATTTCTCTGGCAGAACTTTGAGTTGACAGAGTTTGAATACAACATAGTGGTTACATTTGCAGTTAAGAGATAACAGGTAATGAATTTACATCTCCCTCAACCAAAGAAAGATCAAAAATTGCTGAAATAAATTGCTGAAATGTGCAAGAATTTCATACCTAATAGAAATAAGATTGTATATCAAAGTAATTATTTTACAAAAAACAATATTTTGAAAGGTGCACAATTAATTAGTGTGATAACTGTGGATGCACTCACACACACACGCACACACGCACACACTCACCCATCCACTCACCCACCTACCATGGGTTTGCATTGTAATTGTTGCTGAATGCTTTAGTGTTTGAATCATATGTTTTACAAGTTTTCTGTGAAAAAAAATTTAGGGTTTGAAAAGGCACTCAACACAAAGTTGCTATGTGTTTTAATATTACGTTAGGTAAACATTACACTTAAGTATTGTATAATATACTATTATATAGCACAGAGAAAGGTACATAAATCATAAGTGGATTTTTCCGAAGTGAACACATTGTAACAGGCACTAAGATCTAGATGAGGACATAGCAATTTCCCCAGAAGTCTCCTTTCTGTTCCCACCTCTTCTCCAAGAGTAAGTAATACAGTGATGTTTTAAACCGTGAATTATTCTAAACTGCTTCTGAATCTCATCAACATGAAATCATACAGTATGTTGCTCTTAGTATCTGGCCTCATTAGCTCAATTTTGTTTTTTGTGAAAGACATCATGTTATCAGGTGTAGCAGCAGATTGATATTTCCATCGCTTTATAACATTCTATGGAATGAATATATACCAACTTATTTCTCCAGTTTACTGTTAATAGATACGTGGGTTGTTTCTAGGATAAGGCTGTTAAACATAGTGCTATAATAAACATGCTGGTATATGTTTTTTTGTGAATGCAAATAAGAATTTCTGCTTCATATATATGGAAATATGAATGTCTAGATCATAACATATAAATACTTTATGTTTCAGATGGTATTACCAAAAAACTTTCCAGATTTGTCGTACCAATTTATATCCCCGGGGTGAATGAATTTGATTAATGATTAGTGATTAATGAACTTGAAACTTTTCACGTGTTTTTTAATGATTTCAATACCCTTATTCTGAAGTTTCAACTTAAGTTTTGCCCATATTTGTTGGATTATCCATCCATTTGTTATTGATTGTCAAAGCTATTTTTTGTTTGTTTGTTTTAATTCAGGACACAAGTTCTCTTTCAATAAGATACATGTATCCAATATCATCTCTGACTCTGAGGCTTAACTTTTCATTTTCTAATGGTGTATTTTAATGAATAAACACTCTTCCTTTTAACATGACTCAAATTATCAATATTTTGGTTACTTTTTATTGTGTCCTGTATGTAATCATAAAATTACTTTCTTAAGTTATGTTCTAGAAACTTAAATGATTATCCTTTCACATTAAAAACCTTCAGGAATTATAATTTTTGAATGTGGCATGGGATAGTTTTCAAGATTCATTTATTTTCCAAATGGATATTCAATTGACCCAGCACTATTTATTTAACAAGTTATCCTTTACCCATTGTGTTATTAGAGTTTGTTATAAACTATATTCTATTCCATCAGCCAATCATTATTTACATGTGCCAACTCCATGCAGTTTTTCTGAATGTACAAGTTCTTTATACCTGTAATTATTGTAAGTCCTCTAGGTATTTTTATTTCTAAATATTTCATTAGCTATACCTTGTCTGTCTGTCTGTCTGTCTGTCTGTCTGTCTGTCTAGGTAGCTAGCTAGATTACACAAAGATCTGCCTTAATCATATGTGTGCGTACGAACACACACATACACACAGGCGGACAGATCTATATCCCTCATTTGTTTTGACCTTTAAGTTCCTCAGTAATGATTCATGCATTATGGTTTTAATCTTAGATATGTGATGTTTTTGATGATATTTCAACTGGTGTGAGTTTATATTTGCTTATTGCTGGTATATACAGATATAAACATTTTTTTTCAATTTAACAAATTATTGAAGTATAGTTTACATTCAATAAACTGTACGTTTAAGATAAAATTTGATGTGTTTTGACTTTTATAAACATCCATAACAAATCACAAGGATGCCAGAATCAGTATTTTATTACCCACAAAAATAATTTGTTTTGTTTTTTTTTTTGGACTTTGCAAGGCATTGCTCCCTTTCCCTCACCATGAACTTTGTTGAACACTGATTTGAATTCTGTCCCCACATACTAGTTTGATGTTCTAAATTTTTATATAAATGAAGTCAAAACAATGTTCTTTTTACTGACTTATTTGCTAAGCTTATTTGGAGATTCATCCATGTTGTTGCATGTATCAGCAGATCAGTATTAACTGCTGAACATCATTTAGCAATATAGCATTGAATATTACTATATGTGTACATCATAAATTTTTGGTCCATTTATCCATTGATGGACATATGGGTCATTTTGACATTTGGCTATTACAAAAAGGCTGATATAAATATTGGTATTCAGGTCTTTGTGTAAATGTATGCTTTTATCCCTTATGGAATAAGAACAATAAAATCAATAATCAGATCAATAATTACAAAAACAGTAGCTAGAGTATATTTTGTACTAAGCATATATATTTTATTATTTAGCCTAATGATATGGTGAATTATAATGATTGATTTTCAAATTTACACATATCCCCTCCCCCCACAAAAATATGCCCCTTCTTATTATTGTATCCATGTTAAGACAGAAAGCCAGAAATCTGGTTTAAGTTTTAGAAATCATTAATTTTATTTCTTACTACCACACACAATGAGTTACTACATCCTAAGAATAATAAAATAAACTCAAATCTTTTTACTACAAACATAATAAATGTTTATATTCAATTAAATTGAAAATTAAAAGAAAAATATAAAATGATTATACCACCTAGAGTTAAGACATAACTATGATTAACTTGCTTCCTGTTTTTAATACATATTTTTGATAGGTATGATATTACAGGCCAAATAATTTTGTGTTGAATTTATATTATTAACATATATGATGGTTTTTTTAAAATTCTGCATAACAATGTATTTAACCACCTCCACTAAATTGAACATTTAGGCAATTTCCATTTATTTTAGTAATATGAATAATGTTTTATTGATCTTCTTTAATAAGACAATTTTATTTACAGTTATTTCTATGTGACTGAGTCCCAAAGTAGAACGTGTGTCAAGGAGCATTAATAATTTGAAGACTCTTCATACATGTTACCAACTTGTTTCACAAAAGAAATGTAACAATTTATACAACAACAGTTATGTCCATATCTCTCTAGCCTGGATTTTATTGACTGTTTTCATTTTGAACATAGCAAAACACATCAAAAATAAAATATATGCTACCTTGATATATATGTTACATTAATTCCACTTCTTAACAGTGTATCAAATCAATCAATTCCCAGTTGTTATTGCTGCAACTGGCTCCAGTTTGGCCCTTGCAATTTGTCTATCAGCTAACATTTGCCCCCTAAATGGTGTTTCTGCCTTTCTCATCGTCTTCCCTTATTCTTTTATCAACACCATTAATAATGAATTTCTAAAATTATAATTTAATTATCTCATGGGTATAATATGATTTCTACACAACTGTGTATGCACAATAAATACACGAGAGACTGAATCACAGGATACAGAATTCAGAAGCGACCTCGTCTCAAACAAAATATTAATACGTTTCTGGCCTTTGAGTTGCTGTAAAATGCGACCTTAAATTTCTTTCTGAGAGCTTTATGTTCTCACATTACATTTTTTTTGACTATTTGTTTAATACCTTTTCTGCACCTACATTCCCAGTCCTTACTACTTTGAGTGTAAGCACTATGAGCACCCGGACACGTCTATCTTATCTGTCCACATATCCCTAATACTAGGCCTACTACATAAAATGGATACGACACCATTTTACAAGTGGATTGTGAACAAATTGTCCCTCACTTACCATTTCAGTTTAATTCACACAGATTTCCAAAACAATTATTCGTGATATCAGTCATGTACTGACGTGCAAATGACTTCTGGGTATATTATGCTTTGACATTCCTCTTTTCTCTGAATATGTTTTTTTTTTAATACTTTATGTCTAACTAAGAAATCATTTTTTATAATGAAGTCTTAGATGAATTCTTCCTCTGTAAATCTTCATCACAGTAATGTTCACCCTTTTAGAATGACTGAGGGAATCCCACTCTCTAGGCTCCCTTACCCTTTTTGAGAACCTCTATTTTACCAACTATCTAGATTTCCTCGCTCCTCCTACTTGTCAGTGTCTTTCTATTACTGAGATTTCCTTGAAGAAAAGGAGTTTGTCTTATATATCTGTCAATCCATTACTGCTTGACATTGTTTGTTCCATTACGAGAAAACAACAACAAAACAAACAAAAAACCAAAAACAAAAAAACACACACAAAAACAAGATTGAACTCCTTTATGTATTTTGGAAGGAGAGTGACTATTAATAATCAGCCTAAAAAATAATTGATGTGCCCAACAGGAGCAGAAGCTAGAGTGAGATCTTAGATGACAAAACCATAATTTGGAGAAACCATGAATTTACTTCATATTTTTCTATAACAGAAGGCTCTTATACAGAGACTGTATTTGTTTACGTCACAAAGTTCTGGTGAATGAGAAGACCCTGAGCCAGACTGTTTGTTCATGCAGTGATTTAAAATTGCACCCTGCATCACCAATCACTGGAAATTATTTCAATATTTTGAGCTGGTACAATCACCTGTTATAATCACCTGTTATAATATAAGCCATGAGCTGATACAATTTTGAGCTGGTACAATCACCTGTTATAATTACCTGTTATAATATAAGCCATGAGCTGGTATAATCACCTGTTATAATATAAGCCATGAAGGCTGATATTAACCATACAGCTAAACCTTGTAAAATTGGGCCTTGCATTATTCCTGAACTTCTATTAAAACTGACTGATTCATAAGCACTATTCCAGGTACAGCTATCTCTTTATCTGATTCGACAAAGCATCGTGTGAGCTCACAGTCGTGGTCTGAGTTGACCAGATGCCTGACGCCTTAGGTCATTTCTGATGTTAGTCCGTTTTAGGATTTTAGCTACTCTCATTAGTAACAATGTGAATGATTGTTTTGAATTTGGTGCCTCAGCCCACACTAGTTCATGAAGAAACTCAATTCAGTCTGGCCAAGCTCAGCCCCAGGGACTTCTTTACTGTGAGCCATCATGGATGTGCAAAGGACACGCAGGGGGAAAGGGTGACTACCCAGTATCAACTCAGTTCTTTATTAATGTCTCAATTCAAGGGCTATGTCTTAGACTGCCAGGACAAAGGGAAAGTTTTAATATTATTTATAGACAGTCGTCCATCAGTTAAGGCTACTTTTAAGATTCAGAAATGATAATATATACAGATCCAAAATAAGAACTCTTAATGATAAATTGAAAATAGCACTTTTATCTGAATAGTATTAAAACCTATGGATTTTTTTAAAAACATTGTCCTTAAGAATATTTAAAAACCATAAAAGATGATAAAAATATATACGTAGATAGTTTTTAAGTAATGGGGTCTAGGCAAATTTAGGATATGAGAAAATAGAAAATAAATGAGGCTGCTTCCCAGCAGAGATATCGATATGTACATTAATGTGTTACTGCACTAGGACCAGAAGCAACAAAAGAATCAATCTGAGTCTGGTCCCATATTTTAAACTTTTTTTTTTTTTCCTTTACAAAAGGTAAGGAATAAGCATATATCAAAAACCACCCTTAAATTCTTATTCTTTTCATGTTCATTTTTCCAGATCTTTATCTAGAATACACTGGCCTCAACTAGTTTTGAGTCTCAGAAGACTTGTTCTTCACAGTCTTAATTGTTCTCAACAACAGGGAACCTTGCAATTTAAAAACTAAAAATTTCGCTTTCTGGCAGAAGTGTACATTGTGACAGACATATGGGAGTTCGGATTTCCATTAATAAAATACTAAATCACTTTACCTGAAGCAAAAAAATATAAGAAAATATTGCATGAGGTTTAATTAGAAAATTCACCTATCAATAGAAAATTTCAGTGATCCCGTTTTATATTTCGTAATACTATCATCATCAGGGTTTTATTACTCATGCCTTCTTTCATTCTTCGGGTGTTTTTTGGCCTATAATATATTAGGGCAATTCCACAAAAAGTGGCCAATTCCAAGTACACAAGGAATGTTTTCTAATGAGCATGCAAATATTTTACATGAATGCACTCTAAATAGTAAATTTACCTATTTTTTTTAAGATTTGATCTTAAGTTTTTGCTCTTTAAAAAAAAAAGTCTGTTGAATACTTTTGTATAAAATTTTAAATAAACACATAAGAAAATACACTCATGCTAGTTCAAAATATATTCCAACATTTTAAAAGCTTTGATATGTAGTGTGGTTAGCCTTATTATTTATTTGTCTAATTCATTATCACATTATCGTGTAAAATGATGTCAATTTTCTGTTCTTTATATTGAACATTTTCTCAAAAAATCCTAAAAATTAAGATCTTTTAAATTTTTGTGCTACCATTTTCATAAATTTTACTTAAGCATATACAATCTTTAAGAAAGTCTTTAAAAGATGTCCTTGAAAAAATCTGGTTCACTTTTGTTTTAAATAGTCAGTATTTATTTCTATTGTACTTACATATTTACCCTGACCCTCGTCCTCCTCTCTTCTTGCATGAAAGCTTTTTCCAGCTGAGTCAATTTCCTTCTGTTGAAAGTATATATAAGGTCAGGCCTGATGGAGACGTGTCTGCTGGAGACAAAACTTAATCAAAAAAGTTTCTATTTTGCTTTTGTTTGTCAGGTTTATTAATTTATAGGCAGTAAACTTCATATTTTAATAGGTATACAATTCAATGAGTTTTTGACAAGCCTTTACAGTTATGTAATCACCATCCTAATTGGGATTTAGATTCTTATCACTCCATCGCTCTCATGAAATTTTGTAGTGAAACTCGTCTCCCCACTCCCAACCCATGGGAACGCTGGGTATGATTTTCTCTCTCTCTCTCTTTTTTTTTTCTTTACCAGAACGTGACATATGTATTCCTGTCAGAAATGTATACAGTTCTCACTGACTCTTCTTTTTCACGAGCACTTTATATGTTAGATTTTGTTTGTCGCGTTGTCCTTACATTAATTTTAGGCATATTAGTAGACATGAAATAGTGTCTCATTAGAGTTTACAATTTTATTTACCTAATGGTTAAGTATTTGGAACATCTTTTCATGTGCTTGACATCCATATATCTTCATCAGTAAAGTATCTGTTTAAACACTTTGCTTAATTTTAATAAATTGTGTTTTTTGGGGTTTTTTTTTTGGTCTCATTTAATTGTAAGAACCCTTTAAATTCTCCATGTAGATCCCTTATCAGAGATATGTTTTGGAAATATAGTAATCTTACCAATGATCTGTCCTTTTATTTTCTTAATAGTGATTTTAAAGAGCAGAAGTTTTTCATTTGGATGGGGTCCAGCATATCAGAAGTTTGTATTCTGTTATTTGTTGTAAACTGTATTTTATCCTAAGAAATCCTTGGATGACCCTGTGTCACAAAGATTTTCTATTCTTATTTCTTTAGAATTTATTTTACGTTTTATATTTAGGTATATAATTCATTTTATGTGATTATTTATGATGTGGGGTAAAAAGTTCAGATTTATTTTTCTCTATTTTTGCTGGTAATATGTCCAATTGTTCTTGTACCATCTATTGGAAAGACAACATTTTCCCAGTTCACCTTAGTACTTTTGTTTAAAAAAATCAGTTGACTTTATATGTGTGAAGCTATTCTGTTCTATTTTCTGTTTATGTTTATGCTAATATTAAACTGGCTTGATCACTGTCTCGATTTATATACAGTAAATCATAATTTTAAGTATATGAGTTCTCCAACTTTGTTTTTTCATTTCCTTTTTCAAAATTGTTCAGCTAATCTAGTTCCTTTACTTTTACATATAAATTTTAGAATCTACTTGCCACTTTCTAGGAAAAAGAAAAAGTGACTATTAGTATTTTGATTGAAACTAAAAATCAATTTGGAAAAAATAATGTCTTAAAAATACTATCTTAAAACTATTGATTCTTTTGTTCCGTGAAGACGGTTTATCTCTTTATTTAAGTTTTCTTTATTTTTTTAAATCAATGTTTTATAGTTTTCAGCATGTACAGAGTATGTCAAAATATATATATACACATTTTAAGAAAGGAAAAACTATTAAAAGTATGCTAACGGTACCACTTTGAGCACCTCTTGTAATTGTAGAAGTCAAATATGACTTGTATTCATCTTTTGTTAGCAGTATAGATTGAGTATTACAATTTCGATAGGTTTTTTTATCCTTTCTTAAAATTGTATACTTTTCTTGACACCCTCTGCATACATTGGCCATGCTTTTACATTTATTATAAGACCTAATTCAGTACTGTGTTGCTGAATTAATCTGTTGGTTGACTCTTTTTATTATTGTTATAAGTATGACATCTATTAATTATAAACTGTTGGTCACAGACATTTTAATGTATTCACCTCAGAGTTTTTAACTTGTTTAATAATAATAACAACTCATATTTGCTTAGTGCTTATTATGTACTGAGTTGTTTCCAAAGTACATAAATTTTCTCAATAATTTAAAAAATCCTATAAAATGGATATTATCATGGTCCTTTTTTTATAGAAGTGTAAGTTTAGACGGGTTTTGATATATTGCACTAAAATGCATAGACCAATACATACTTGTACATATGTGTGTACATAAATACATGTATATATGCATATATGTGATTAAACACAATACAATTTACCAGTTAAAGCAGAACAAAATTGATAAATTGAACTTCATTAAAGTTAAAACTATTCTCTTCAAAAGCTCCCATTGAAAGAGAATGAAAGAGAAAGCCACACTGGAATAAGGTATTTACAATAAGTATATAATACAAAGAAGTTGTAGACTAACTATCAAAAGAAAATATATGATGCAATAACAAGGAGACAAATACAATAACAACGTTTAGAGTTAAACAAACTAAACATACACACAGGCACACACACAGATATGCATGTGACAAATATGGACAAACCCAGGACAAATGTTCAGTAACTATCCGGATAATGCAAATGCATATTAAAATAGTAATAAGAGACCACTGTACACTCACCAGAATGGCCAAAATTATAAAGGTGGATAATACCAACTTTTGGCAAGGATGTATAGAAACCAGAGCATTCATACATTGCTAGTGGAAATATAAAATTGTATAGCCATTTATGAAAGCAGTTTGACAGTTTCTTATAAATACATATATACTCTAACCATATGCCACAAAAATTCTACTCCTCGATATTTACCTAAGATAAATGAAAATATATGTTAAGAAAAAACATGTATAGGATTTTTCATTGCAGCTTTACTCTTAACTACTCCAAAACAGAAATATCCACATCTTCATAAATAGGAGAATAGACAAACACATCTAGATTTGCACATAAAATGTAATACTACAAAAAATTAAACTAAAGAAAAACAAACAAAAAACAAACAAACAAACAAAAAACCTTACAGGTATCACATCAATATGAATTAATCTCTAAAATATTATTCTATTGTATAATTATATGACTCCATTCATATCACTTTTTTTAAAATAGGCAACACTAATCTAATATGATGGTAATGAAATCCATGATTTTCTGGACTAGGGAATGGAGAACTGGCACTAGAAAGCTTTGGGGTTGATGGAAATATCCAATATCTTAATTGTAGTAGATGTCACACAGGTTTCTTGAAACCCTTCAATCTGTACACTTATGAGTGGATTTTACTGTAGGCAATTTATATTTTAATCATTTCAAACATTAGAAATAAACCAGAAATGAGATATAATAAACCCCTAATATAACTGTTGTTCAACAAGCTTAGAAATCAACTGGGTTAATCTCAAAATAAAAAAAAAGAGAGATTGCTAAGGAAATAGTTTTCATTAGATAAATGAGAAAAAACAGCATATGTATATATCTGCATATAATAGTATATGATTATGAATGTAAAACATGCTTATGGCTGTTATATACACATATGAGAATTAGGCATAGCTCTCTTATTAAGCAAGAACATAGAAAATAAATTATAAAACATACAACAAAAATGTGTACAGTTAAATTAACTTCAAAATTGTCATTATTTTGGAAATTTTTGGTGTTTTTGAAATTGCAAAGCAAGTTGTCACATTATAGACAGTGTCTAATACTCTAAAGTTACAATATATTCTATTTAATTATTTCCCTATTCATGTGGTTTTCATGTATTTATTTAACAGATTTTTCTGTTATGATATATTTTTATTAAGTAGTAATTCTTAAAGGATATGCAGAATTAAATGTATTTCTTCATTTTAGATTAAAAAGAATATTTGATGGTGTTTACTTTTTAACAGTCTTCTGATTTTTATGAGTACATTGGATAGTCTACTGATTTTCATAAATAGATTGAATAAATGTATAATCAGAGTTAGTCAGAACATTTAGTTTAAAACCCCTCATAAATATTCCTGTTCTTTATTAAACTTTAAAAGAATCTTTTTTGACATAGAGTACATTTCTTAAAGGAAATTTTCTGAACTTCAGAAACTCCTCTCCATCACTTCCAGTATTTGTTTCTATTTAAATAGGTACTTTGCTTCAAAATTACAAAGAAAATCATTTCACTTACAGTGCCAAGAAAAATGTTTCATACACACACGAAATATTTTGTTTGGGAAATAATTGATTGCTAGTACAGTATTAGGAAGACCTACAGAAATGCATGAAATTTCTAGGAATCGCTAATGTAAAAGCTCTCAGTATTTAATTTGTCGCATACCATATGAGAAAAAGTAAGTGAACATTAATAACCATAATAATAAAATAGCAACAACAGTAATAAAAGTATCTTGCCTATTTGTAGCTGACAAATGTGTGCTCATACTCACAGTACACAATTTTTGTTACTGTGGGTCAGAGAACAAATAATGGCAAGAAAGAATGCAAGAAGTCCAAGGAAAAAGCATGTCGAACAAGTCATGATCTTAAGAAACAAGTACAGTAGTTTTCAGTAAGTCACTGTTGAAAGCCCACAGTTACGAGACAAAGGAAAACATTACATAATAAAACATTTCCAGAAGAATCAAAGTGTAGTGAGATGTAAAATAGAAATAGCTTAGAATTGGACAAATTAGAACTTTTAGGTACTTGTGGCAGAGTTTTATACCATAATCTCTAATTCATTTACATGTCCAAGAGGAAGTATTTATGTTTAAATGTCAAATGCCTCTCCTTAAGACTGTAGTAAGTGGTCAGCAATCTAATCATATTCTAATTCTAATGAATGAATAAACAAATGAATGAATGAAAGATAAAACTTTGCATTCTCATACTTAGGCATTCTATACTTCTAATACTCTCCCTGGACTCCTCATTATGCAAATGATTCCATATTTGTTATTCAGTCTGCTGCCTACTTAACCTTTAGCTGTCAGCTTAGAAATTGTGTTTTCTGCATCAATTTACCGCAAACCTTACCAGGATGGGTTAGGTGACTTACTATGTGATCATATATCACTCCTCACACTGTTTTATTGTCCTCGGTATCTCATATTAGCCTTTGATAGAATGGATAACCAGGCATTGTCATTCTTTGAACATAAGCACTTAAACATTACATGGTTCATAGTAGGTTCTCAAAAAATATTGACTGAATAAATACATGAAAAAATAAATTTGGGGAAATGAGAATAGGACAGAGGCATGGGGATAAGACAGTGAAGTCTGTGAGCTAGGGAGCAGTGAACATCCATGAAAATGTTGGATATAAATGGAGTCCCTATGAGTCAGCCTAATAACCTAAGGATTTGCAGTGGTAGCACATGTCGTATGTCCATATTCTTAGTAAAGGTGTAATAATGTTTATGATGGAGGGTAACAAGCTTTTAAAGATAATAGGTGATGATCTAAGTATCAGAAAGTATATATAATACATATAGGTTGGAATATTGGAATTAGAAAGTAGAGGATTGACAGTATTTAATGGACTTTGAAATAAGGAAAGATATAACAGTATGCGGATGAAATGTTGGAGATGTACAGAAAGAGAATTGATAAAAATTAATAAAAAGATCTACAATTAAATATGAAAGCAATATGATTAAAAAAATTTAAACTTTGGTTTTAGGTACCCTGACTGACTCAGCCATCAGAAACCGCCCCCCCCCGCCCCCTGCCGACACACACACACAGAAAAGATCAACTTTCCTTAATATTGCTATTCTCTTAACAATGCCGATAAGTGACTAGTATCAGATCTGTCAGTGAGTGTGTTTGTATGAGTAAGATGTATTAAAAGTTACAAATGTGACTCTAACTGGAAGGCTGGTGTTAATTGTGCTACAAACAGTGAATTTGAAAGCAAAGAGTTAAGGGGAAATTTGAGTAACTGAAATTCTCAACAGATCTTTATTTTAATTAATTAATTAATTTTTATTTTTTCCAGCTCTATTGACATATAACTGACATGTGAAAGGCATGGCCACAGCTTTTAGACAATTGTATTTAGTAGCCAAACACAAGGAACACATGATTTTTTTCCTAAATTACTGGGAACAGGATGCTTTTATAAACATTGGCTTTGATCAGACAGATTTGATTTTTAATTATTGTTTCTTGTTCCTGCCTATTTCCTTGGAAAAGTCACTCACATAGCCCTGGGTTTCCATTTTCTTAGTTGCAATGTAGGGATTAATAAATCAGATTTCTTATTTTTGTATCTTTAAATGAGATAACATATATATAGTTATTCACACTCTTTGTGTATAGTAGACAACCAAAAATTATATCTCCTATTTTTATCGTTGTTACTATTATCATTATTGCTGTTAATTAAAATTGACACAGGAATCACAAATCTTGAGAAATAAATTATAAATTATATTGTATTAGAAGGATTATTTAGGATTTTTCTTAGTGGTGAATCAAGACAGAGTTTAATGTGCTTAAAATTAAATGTGACAATAAATGAGTAATTTATTCCACTACAAAATTGAATCTATTTTTCTTGGAAGGATGGATGTTCTAGTTATTTTGTAATTTGTGGCTTGCGATCGTTTTCCTAATCTGATTAATTGCATTTCCAAGTATAAAGTTCCATGTCCTCATTCATAGTAAATGTCAATGTCCACTACACATAAAACTTTAAAAATTGTTTTGATATTTCTTTCCTTAAAGAGTCTGTGTGGTCATTTTTCATCCAATAGTACTTTTTCCAAAGTTACACACATCTCGTAATATACAAATGAGGGGTGACCACTGGCACAAGGAATCACAAAATCAAAATTATTTCATCACAGCAGACACTAAATCATTTAAAGAGCTATATACTCTTTCTTCTCCCTTGCTTAGGTGGTAGTGTCCCATACAGTTTTGGAGAAGGATAGCTATATTATATATTATCAACATGAAAAATTGTCTTCTTTTATTCTTGTAGCAGACATAAAACAAAATACCTATCCTACTGAAGAAAAACTGCTCACCTAAACCAGAGTTTCTCCTGTGTAAGACACCTGAACTGAAATTAAAAATTAACTACATCACTCTTCAAAGCACTTAAATACAGTGCTTAATAATGCTGTTATTTTCTTCCTAGTGCTGACACAGTTTTTATAAATAGTTACTTCCAATTTGTATTGACATATCATCATCAATTATGTTTTACCATCTGTGGAGCTAATTAAGTTTATCTTTAAATTTGATTTTACCAGACATCATTCACAAATGAGACATGTTTACTAAACATCATTTATACAAAGAGAAGAAACAGAAAATCAGTTAAAATGGTCCCCAAATAATATTGATGTTCAGAAATTGGGTGTCAAATAACATTGCTTGAATTAGACTGTTGTAAGGTCTTGGTGGTGCCTGGTTATCCTAGGGGAAGGTGGATGATTCGAGGATTCCAATGGATACCAAGAACATTCTCGTATTTTATTATTTAGAAAAGTCAAATTGATTTCCTTTTTCCTTTCCACTTTAATATTCACTATGAAAAACCTGTAGTAAGTATTATTTTATTAATTTTTTTAAAAAGTTGCACCTCTGTAGAAATAATAGTAATGTCATATTTGAGTTTGCATTTTCATATATATGAATCCAGTACCCTACACTAAGTAGCTTCTTAATATAAAACGAATAGTTCAATAAATGATAAACGGATGAAGTTACCTGTTTTTTTCCATAGTTTATTTTAAAAATATACTTTAAATATGGATCTATTCACTTTGAGTTCTCACGATATTAAAGAAATGGGAAAGCATACAAGTAAACAAAAGTAGAGCATGAAATAAGTAGGAAAGCAGGTACATGATTAAGCATCATCTTTCAATTACTATCGGCTTACGAAAAATGTATTTCAGGCACTACTTGTCTATGATAAAATATATTATCTTATAAAGAGTACATTATAAAATATTTTCGACCTAGATAGGAAAAGCTTAAATAATCAGAAAGGAGAAAATGTGGCACAGGATGAGAAATAGAACATTTTTACTTCTTTAATTATAAAATTATTTTCCCAAAACAGGATAAGATAAAAAAAATGAAAACAGCAATATTATTTTTAGTAATTTAGCACTGAACTATATTTGCAGGTCATCCCTGCATAGGTTAATGTAACTTACATCCCTAATATTTTTTTGCAAAAGCAAACGGGGTTTGTTGGATGATACGAACATCCAACAAAAGACTATTCCATTCCAGTTTCTAGCCTAGATTATAGTAAAAAGAAATATGCAATCCGAAAATAAAGATATTGTTTAGTGCACTCCTCTAGTGTTCTGTGGAAATTGATAGAAGAATTGCATCTCTAAACCAATGTCAAGAAAATCACTTAGGTGTAATTTCAGTTTCAGCAGGTAAACTCTCAGCAATCAGAAGGAAATACACAACTACAATTAAGGATAGGTCCGTGAATAAATAATATATATATATATATATATATATATATATATATATATGAACATTTTTAATATTAACAAGCCAATATATGAAAAAATGGATGTGTACAAAATATTACACTATCAAAATGTCATGTGAATATAATAAAAGTCTATAAACCTGTTCACTAGTTTAAAATGTAATCTGGTCCCGATTATACTCATACCGTCAGAGAATGTGATCTTGAATTTTCTCTATCACACCATCATTAGTACAATTATGAAAGGCTAAAAATGATAGAAGTTGGACCTAGTGTTATGAATGTTTTAAAGGCATTGATACTTATTACCAGTTAACTAGATTTTTTCTACTTTTTGTATCAATTGACAGACAGAAATCAAGAATTATCTACATGAACATAGTTCTTAGAACTAAAATTAAACAAGTGGTAAGCAGATAAATGGTTGGGTATTTGATGTACACAATAAATGATTCCTATAAACCCATGTTCCCTTTGAGCAAAGGCACTGGCTTCACTAATTGTGCAGTAAGTCAACTCTCATAAAATTGCCAAACAGAAAATCTATATGAAAATGGCAATGGAGTGCCAAGGATGTAACCATTTAAAAGGCCTGTCTAGAATCCCTAGCAAATTCATATTTCAAAACACAAACAAATAAAGCAGGGTGATCAATATTGTATTGAAGCCTCTAAATACCAGTCCTAAAACCCATAATCAAGTGCTAATAGCTACACTGTAATCCATGTACCCTGGGGCAGTATTTCTCAAAGTGAAGGCCTGGTGGTTTATCAAGGGCTGTAAAAAGAAGTCCCATAGGTAGATGCAGGAGGGCTTTGTCCTGTCATTCAGACATGAGAGATCCCAGATCAAGCCCTTAGAATTACAGTGACTGTGTGTGTGTGTGTGTGTGTGTGTGTGTGATTTGTTTTATAATGGCATGTCACTCTCCCATATTGCTCGGGAATCCTCATATTAGTCTTACTGTGTCATTTTTCACTGTGTTTTGCATGTGTGGTGTTATATCATTATTATTTTAAAATCTTCATTGCAGTTGGAGTTGGAGAGGTGACGGTGTCCACTGCGTATTAAACTGTGAAATGCAGTCAGTAGTGACTTGCGGAAAACCATGGAATCCTGGGTACTGCTAACTTAGGGGAAGGACTTGAGGGTTAACTTCTTAATTTAAGGAAAAATATAAATAAAAGCAAAATAGCATATACATTACTTAATTTTAGATTAGTGTCTTTGGTAATCAGCTTATTCAGGTACTAATTTTGCTTTCCATTTTGGTACTCAGTTTCCAAATATCAAACTTTTTTATACGATGAGCATTGTAACAGCCCCAGTTATCCTTTACACCACAGGCTTCTGTTTAGAATGGAAGGCAGAAATCTCATTCACAAAAGCCATTTACCACAGCAAATATGTATCTTTTCCAAAAGATTTCATTCTTTAAAGTCATTTCCACATGATGTTTACCAACCCTGCTTACTGTATGCCAATCATTGTTTCAGTTTCTTTGATTTGCTGTATCATCGAATCCCTAATAACTTGATGAATTAGAGGCATCTTTGCCATTGAAAATGTGCTAAACTCAAGTAAATTACCTTTATTTTGTCCCTGTTATCTACCCATATTGCAAATAAGAGAAGGAAACATGGGTGTTTTCTTACACACACACTCGCAAGTGGCAGGGCCAGAATTAAAGGCCAGGCTTCCTGACTGCAGGATGCATGTGCCAACCAGTGTGCATCATCAACCAAGCATTTATAAAGGACAATTAACCACCGAGGCAGAGAACGAGAGCGGTGGATGGGGAACAGAGTTCATTTTTTTCGCTTCCTCCCAAATGGAGAACATGTTGGTGGACTTACCTCCTCAGTTTTGATAGGTGAACAAAGCATAGTGTTGTGAAAGCCAGTGGGGTAGAAAATGCCAGAGAAAGAGAGTGATCGATGTTGTCAAAAGTAGCAGCTACACCCAGATAATGGCAAAAGGATTTAGCAAAAAGTAAAGTTTTGAAAAATCTCAGCCTAAGGGGTAGAAATCAGATCTCTGTGAGTGATTGATAAAGGAGAGTGTGAGAAAGAGAAAATATGGAATTCAGACTATTTAGGGAGATTTGGATGCAATCTGAATAGCAGCTGGTTCAGAACATGAGTCATGACAGTGAGATCTTAGGCTTGCTTTCTAAGTTTGAAAAAGACACAGAAAGTTTCATAATGAAGCCTTGGGTAACTTGATGATCTCAGAATGAAGTCAGGATCCTGAGTGGAGTTTATAGATCTTAAATATGGGTTGGAAAACTATACTCCTAATATAAATAAATAGGGGCCTATCCTAACATAAAGCCTAATGAAATAATCTATCACTTTGAAAGCTTAGACTCAGGTGGAATCATCACAGACCTTTTATATAGTGTTGCCATTGTCAAATGCATTAAGTTTTACGAGATCAAACAACATTATTATTATTATTATTGTTATTATGATGATTCCTATTAAAATAGTAGGTTGCTGCAAAAGTAATTGTGGTTTTTGCGATTATTTTTAACCTTTTAAACCGTACTTACTACTTTTGTACCAACCTAATAGTGCACAGTACAAAAAAAAAAAAAACACAAAAAAACAGTTCACTTCACCTTACCACCTAAGTGCACGTAAATAGTTTGGTTGTTTTGAATAAGGATCTTTATAGGAGTTATTCCAAAGGGACCTGAAACTTGAATGGCACTGCCTTGTTTTGTTGGACAAAAGTTGTGAATTCAAAATGAAATTTCTGGAGAACACAATTTTCCAGGAAAAAACTATTTTAAATCAGACTCACACAGCATTAGGGTTATATACAATTAAAAAATAAAAATAAATAAAAAAATAAAAAGGAAGGGAGGGAGGGAGGGAGGGGGAGAGAGAGAGAGAGAGAGAGAAACAAAAAGAAAGAAACAAACAAACAAACAAGGAAATGAAAACCTGAGTAGTGATTTTGGTGAATAAAAACTACAGGTTCTTGAACATCTGCTTACAGGCGTGCAGTGGCTGTGGTACAGTTTGTTGTACGTATGTCTATACATACGGCACAATTCTTTTCTTCTTTTTCCTTCCTCTAGTATTTTGGGCAAAGAATGGTTCTGGCACTTAACTTTATAATTTTCAGTTCTTGGGTAGTCAGACTTGGACAGCTACATTTAGATCTGGAAGGAGGGATGAAGATACTGGACTTTGAGAAGGCTGCAGTGACGATGGGATGGTGTGTCTCCCTTTATCTGGGGGCATAAGGACAAATATGAATTATGCATAGCATGCTTAATTCTTATTGTTGAAAGTGGTTTCTCTCCATCCTTTTTTAAAAAAATAACACTTACTTTAGATAATTTGTAAATTTAAATTCAGTCTGTGTTTTTTTTTGTTAAACGAATGTGAAATGTGTTAAATTCTCAGTAAGCCTCTTGCCAGCTTCAAGACACAAGGCCATCTTTTCAAGGACCTGGGAATTATCTCCTTGAAATACAAATATCAAGGAGACGTGCCCCTGCCTCCCAGTTTCAGTGGGTAAGTACCGTGTTTCCCCAAAAATAAGACCTAGCCAGACAATCAGCTCTAATGTATCTTTTGGCATAAAAATCATAATAAGAACCAGTATGATATGATATGATATGATATGATATGATATGATATGATATGATACAATATAAGACCCGGTCTTATTTTACTATAAGATCAGGTCTTATATTATTTTTTTTTCTCCAAAAGGTGCATTAGAGCTGATTGTCCTGCCAAGTCTTATTTTCGGGGAAACACGGTGGAGCCTAAGTGAGGTGGGTGCCTTGTTCCTAGTGGCAAAATTACCTTCTGTCATAAAGCTATGAGGAATTCATTTTCCTTTGGATAAAGTCAATTAGCAAACAGAGATGACCACCGCAATTTTCAAGTGATTTTAGGATGGACTATGAGTGACAGATATTGTTGTAAAGCACTCTTACTTGAAGACTAGTCATATGTGTTTTCTTGAGAATAGGTGACAGGTTGTATCTGCTTGGATGTCTATATGAACTGTTGTGATTTCTTCCAGTCTTTGCAACCTCTTAGCAGATCATCTGTGATGTGCATCACATTCTGGTTCGATGCATATTAAATAGTAAAATATTATTTGTATCTTTATGGGGAGATTTTCCGGGTTGGGAGGAGATTTTGTTTTTGATTATATTTCTGCTACAGGGGATAAGGTGAAATAATATTCTTTTGTGCAAAACATAGTTACTTAATGTTAGGTGAAAGCACGAACATTTGCTTTGTGCAACATGGTTAGAAAGGTTAAACTTTATACTGATTAACATAATGTGTAGGCCCTGACAGTCAAGTCATTTGCCTTTCTGTTCTTAAATGGCTTCCCCACACCACACATGTGCCAACCACATTTTGAGTCAAATCCCTTGTTAACAGCTTTCCTCTGTGTTTGGATGATGGGAAGTATTGGCAGGCAATTAGAGTGCAGGAAAAAAGAGAGACCTGGGGCATTCCTCTCTGAGTTTCTGCCTCTGGCAGCTGCCCTGACCACGGCTGTCTCTCTTCACTGACTCAGCTCACTGAACAGCCCAGTTCTTGGGTTCTGTCCCCAAGCCCCTCTTACAAGTGTGTAGTATTTTCCAGCTCTTGCTATCTCTGGGGTTCTTCAAAATCCCGATTCAACTTGGTGCTTATGACATCCTTAAAACTGATTTTTTGAGTTAAAGTTTTATTATACTACACGACTCTTATGAGGATCTTGAGCGTAAGATTATTTATGCTTTTTGTTGTTTGGGTTTTTTTGTTTGTTTGTTTGTTTTTTGTTTTTGTTTTTTACTTTCAAGGAAAATAAAAGTGTTTCTCTCATGTTAAAATGAAATAGTCCACTATCGATACGTATTATTTTTAAAATTAGTATCACCTTAAATAACCTGTGTGTGCGTATGTGTGTGCATGTGTGTGTGTGTGTGTGTGTTCATGTGTTAAAAAGGGATAAAAATATAATGGGAATGGCATGTTTCTTACTTTTAAGCAAGCACAATACCTAAGCATTTTCAGTCATATGATCATGTGCAGTACAGCATAGGGAATAGAGTCAATGGAATTGTAACAGCTGTATATGATGTCAGAGGGGTAGTAGATTGGGGAAAGGAGCTCATGGACATGCAGGACCATGTGCTACAGACCAGGGCCGTAGTTCTGTTGGGGACACATGAGGGGCCACTACATTTTAGTTCTTGATTGGGTGGCAGTTACACTGGCATTCCATTTGTGAACAGTTTCTGAGCTCACATTCTGTGGACTCTTATATGTGTTCAGATTAAATTGTGTTCACATTTAAAATGTTTTAAACAACAAAAAAATATATGACACATTTTAAGTTTCATTATAGTATATGTATAGTGAATAATAATGAATAGTATATGAATAGGTTATAATCAATCTCATTTTTAAGCCACTGTGTTTTTCAACCATTTATGTAGTCCACAAATAAAACATCCTTCTGACAATACCAGTCACTTAAATTAGTTTTATAATAACTTTTTAGATGTGTTGTGCAGAGATTTTACAAAATGAATTGTCTTGATATGTAATGTTCAAAGGGCTTCATTAGAAGTGACTCTAACAGGATATTAAAAAGAATTGATGGTAATTGCAAATATATGGATTTAAATATGAATATGGTTTAATACAAAGTTCCATCTTAGTTATATATAGTAATTCATAAATGATAGGCAGGTGATAGAATTATTCTTTAAATTTCTAAATGGCGTTTACTTTGAAAATGTAGAAATTCTTATTAAAATAATAAAATTATACAATACAATACTGAAATAAATCATATTAAGTAATATTTTATGCTCAGTTATCATGTCACATATTTGTTCTCAAACTTCCAAGTACAGAAAGTACAAGTATAAAGGTTAATTTGATAATACAAGTAAACAAATATGGTATTTATTGCCATGTCTCTAGAAAGTGGAAAATTAGACCCTAAATCAGAAAATGAATTCCCTATCATTGCCTGATTCAGATAGTAAAACGTAATTCAACTGAGTTAACGTGGATTTGCAGCACTGTGAGTCAAGAGGAATGCACTATTTCATATTGAGAACATCTTTCATAGATATTTATGATTCAAATGCTTGAAAGTCTATCCTTGTAGATTAGAAGCATATACATAGTTACTCCAAGGAACAAATAGACTTGTTCTGACACTTTTATCATTCTAGATATCGAAGGAAAGTCGGAGAATTTACCAAATACGTGATGCTGTATAACCAAGTGATTAATGCCTTTAGGCAGATAGGATAGGGAAAAAAAAATGACCTCACCAAATTATCCTGGTGTTAGGTTTTCAACAAGTAACAGGGGAGATAATGTCAATTAACAGAATGAACAAACACGTGAGCAGCGCACTCTTAAAAAAAATATCGCTGAATCTAGTTTCAAAAGAGATGACAATTTAGTAAAAACCTGCAGAGCATGATAGCAATTACAACTTCTCCACTGCCATGCAACTTAATCAAGCGTGATTTCTTGTATAATAACAGCAACAAGGAACATGTTATGGAAGGACACGTAAATCCCAGGTAACAAACAAAATCATGGAAAGACGTATCCCATACATGGCATGTCACCATGCACATTGTTTGTTCAAACAATTCTTATGAGGGCAAACCAGAAGAGGAGATTATTTATATATATATATATCGTCATACATATCTTTTTGAAAACAGCCAATAAAACAAAATCCTCTATAGTATTTCCTACTGGAGATTAAAGATAATGAGCTCTGTTCACAAGGACTGATAATCTCTCTTTGTTATTTAAGAAATGTGAATAACAGGATTTTATATAATGATTTACAAGAGAACTTATGAAATAAACAGAAGTGACATTACATTTTCTTTGCCAACTTTTCTAAACAAATGCTGAACAGCAGGCCAAGAAATTTCCAATTAAGGAAAATAACCCTCTTATTAATAAAGGACCGTTATCATCACAGATGCAGGCACATTGGGGATACAAAAGACCTCCTAAGTCAGCCAGCCTATGGCGCTGCCACATCTGGAAGTCCCTTTTACAAAATAGTGTGGTTTATCTCATGTCATTTTAAATCCGCAGAACAATTTATCTTTACAACATATTTTTAATTAATCTGAATCTTTTCACTTAACTGCTTTATGAGAAGAATTCCACATGTGTACCCTTGGAAATATACATCCAGTAAAAGGTCAATAGAAATATAATATTATGTAATTATTTGTATAATATTTATTTTGATTCACTTTTAAAATGTGAGAACATAAAGGCTGAATATAAAAGGGAAAGATCACCAGCAAACTTATAACTCTGAGACTAATACTGTTGACATTATCAGGTATTGGGAAGGTTGTAAAGGAGTAGGAACTGTCATGCTCCATTTGTAGGAATACTCAGTGCAACTACAGTGGAAGACTGTTTAACAATATGTATTACAATTGAACACAGACAAGCCCTATGACACTGGTATCTCACTACTAAATATACCAGAAGAAAGTTACACATATGTGGATCAAGAGACGTAGGTAAGTATAGCCATAAGAGAATTATTTGTAAGAGTCAAAAACTGGAAAAATGTATTTTGATGTATATCTCCAAGTTTCCTATCTTTTTTTCATTTACATTTGTTAAGCACGGTATTAAAAATAGACATGTTTTATTATTTTGTGTACTGCTTTTTAAGTTTTAATATTAAATACTGATCATATTACATACCATTGAATGTGCTTCAAAAATAATTCTATTCTGTGCATATGCAATAATGTATTTAACTTAGTTCAATATTCTGTTACCTATACATTGCTCCTAAGTTTTCTTGTTAAATTAACACAAATATTAATACATGTAGAAATGTTGGTCATCAACACATGAACGCTATTAAGATTTCTGATATAGACTACAAAATTTCTTCCCATAAAACTTATTTAGGTTTCACTATTCCAAAAATATGTGCAAGTATGTCTACATTAAGAAAATGTTGCTATTGCTTATATTAATATAATTTAATATATGCTAATGTATTTTATTCGGTGATAAAAGCTTACTGAAAGTGTAACACATCATGAAAGTAGATGTAGAAACACTGACACCCATGACTTCATTTTTCCTGATAAGTATTTAATTATTTACGGTACATATAACATATTTTATCCACATATACACACATTGACAGTTTCAGGATACATGTGATTATGAGGCTATTTCGGCAATTAACCAATTCCAGCCCCTTTAACCTGCCTCTCTTAAGTAAAGGGAGGGGGAAAAACTCAAAGGTCACAAGTTCGGAAGTCAGATCCACCAACAACTGATATTTAATCATAAGATTAAAGAATATTTCTACCCTCAAGCCCTTACCACCACATCAACAGAAAGAAATAAAAGGGAATATTAGAAACAATAACAGAAAACATTGCAACAGAAAATAAAATGATTTGGTCTGCCCTCAGCAGACAGAAGAAGGTCAAGGAACAAATCAATGGGATTGAAAATATCAATAGAAACTTCCCAAATTGAAATGCAATTTAAAAAAAATGAAAAAGTTAACAGAATATCAAGGTACTGTGAGATAATTATAAATGGTATAACATATTTTATTAGAAAGACCATAAAACTGTGAAAGAAGAAGAAATATTTAAATAATAAGGGTTAGATTTTTCCAAAACTAATGACACATCAAACCACAGATTTAGGAAGTTCAGAGAATGCAAAGCAGGATAAATACTATAACTCTATACTGAGGTGCATCATAATAAATTGCAGAAAACAGAAAGGCAAAAGGATCATCTTGAAAATAGAATGGGAAAACCATCTTACTTATTGAGGAAGAGGATAAAATTACATCAGACTCTCATCAGAAACAACATAAACAAAAACAGAGTGGAATGCAATATATAAGTTACTAAGAAAGAAAAAAAAAAGAGAAAAAAATAGAATTCTGTATCCAGCAAAGTTACTCTTCAAAAGTGAAGACAAATAAAGACTTCCCTAGACAAACCAAAAATGAGGGTTCTGTCACAGGGACATCTGCCTTGCAAGAAATGTTAAATTATTCAGAGAAAGGAAAAATGAGATATATCAGAATCATTGATTATATAAAGAAAGGAAGAGCAACAGAGAAAGAATAATGTAAGGTAAAATAAGATGTTTATTTTTCTTATTTCTAATTAATCAAATAGATAACTTTTTAGAGTAATAAGAGCAACACTATGTTGGGTGGTCATAGCATAAGGGTAAGTGAAATAAATGACAGCATTATTATAAATGATGGGCAAAGGAATTGGGAACAATCTATTACAAGGACTCTGAACTGGGGAGTTATTTAAAAGTGGAGTAATATTATTTGTAAATGTATATTGAAAACTATGGGGAAAAGATGAAAAATAAAATAAGAAGCGTAACTGACATACTAAGGTATAAGAAAAGATAAAATCTTATAAAGTGGTTTATTAATTTAAATCAGGGAAAGCAGAAAAGAAGGGAAGATAAAAGTGAAACACAGAACAAGTACAAAGAAGAGAAATAGTTACATAGTAAATATTAATCCAACTGTATCAATATTTACTATATATCTGAAAGGTCTAAATATACCAATTAAAAGACAGTTTGCCAGCATGAATTTTTACAAAAGAAAACAAAAATAACTATATTGCCCATAAGAAACCCACTTTAATTATAAAGACACAGTTTGAAATTAAATGGGTAGAGAAAGATACATGTCATGCTAATACAAATCAAAGAAAGCTGGAGTAGCTGTGTTTATTTTTGAGAAAGCAGATTTGATTTTACAGTAATATTGTTCTGATAAAGAAGATTACATCAAGATAAAGGAGTATGTTCTCCAAGAAACTATAGCAACTCTCAACATGTAAGCACCTAACAATAGGACATCAAAATATGACAGGATGAAACTGATAGAGATGCAAGGGGGAATTTGCAAGTCCCCTATTACATTTGACTATTTCAACAGTTCTATATCAATAACTGGCAGATTCAACTAACATTAAAAAAACAATAATAAGGCTATAGCGAAACTGAATAGAACCATCACTTAACTACATCTAAGTAACATTTCTGGAATATTTCATCCATCAATATCCGAACACAAATTCTTCTCAAGTTCCTGTGGAACATTCACCTACAAAGAATGCTCTTAGACCACAATGGTATTAAATAAATATCAATAACAGGAAGTTCTGGAAATTTCTGAAACTACTTTGAGGTTGAACACTACACATCTAAATATGCATGAGTCAAAAGTGGAAGTCTCAAAAGAGATTAAAATTATTTTGAACTCAATGAAAATTAAAATAAAAGTTATCAAAATTTGTGAGATGTAGTGAAAGCATACTTGGTAGGAAATATATAGTATTGAATCTATATATTAGAAATCAAAAAGATGTAAAATCAACAAACAGCTTTTACATTTAGAAACTAGAGCACACACAACAATATAAGCATAAAGCAAGCATAAGAAATGAGGTAATAAAAAAATTGAAATTGAAAATAGGAAATCAATAGAGAGAAACAGATCGTACAGAAAAGCTTGTTTTGTTTTTTTTGTTTTTAGTCAGTAACATGGATAACTATCTAGACAAGCTAACCAGAAAAAAAGTTCACGTATTACTAATCCAAAACTGAAAGTGGAGTTATCACTACTGATTCTGTAATCATTGAAAGGATAATAAAGGGATTCTCTTTACAACAACAAATATGCCCACATTTTTAATAACTTAAATGAAATGACCCAACCCCTAAAAGACCAAAACCCAAATTCACACAATATTCTGAATATGCTGTTTTCCATTAAGAAATTGAATCAATAGTTAATAACCTTTCAAAAAATATAACACCAGTCCCAGATGGTTTCACCGGTGAATTCTACCAAAACTTTAGAGAAAAAAATAACACCAATTCTCTACATATTTTTCCAGAAACATGAAGAAGAGGAAACTATTATTAACACATTTATGTGACTAGCAAACCCCAATACCATAGACAGATAAAGCCATTATAGAAAGAAAAACTATGCACCAAAATTTCTAATGAATTGAGATGCAAAATTAATAAAGAAAATATTAGCAAATAGAATCCAATAGTACATAAAAAGCATTATACATCCCAGACACTTAGGATTTATTCTAAGTACGCAAGGCCAGTCAACATTTTAAAATCAATTGATGCATTTCATTACATCAACTGGCTAAAGAAGAAAATCAAATAATTATAACAATTGATGCAGAAAAGAAACAGCATTTAACAAAATCTAACACCATTTATGATAAATATTCTCAGAAAACTAGGAGTAGAGGTGAATTCCTCAGCTTGCTTAAGAACATCTACAAAGCACTACAGCTAGCATACTAATGATGAGAAACTAACTTTTTTTTCCTAAGATTAGAAGCAAGGGAAAAATGCATGGCCTCTTTCACCATTCCTATTTAACACAGTTTTGGAAATCATAGCTACTGCAAGCTAACACAAGATATGGGAATAAAAGGTATACATTTTGGAAAGGGAGAAAATTAACAGATATTATTTGCAGATAATATGATTCTCTATGTGCAAGATCCAAAATCATAAAAAGACTGTAATTAATAACTCATTATAGTAAGGTTATAATACGAAATTAAAGCACAGAAGTCATTTTTTATATAGTAGCAATGAGCAATTGCAATTTACAATTAAAAACATAATATCATTTACTTTACTACCAAAAAAAGAAAAAGCAAGGAAAAAGAAATACTTAGGCATAAATCTAGCAAAATATGTTCAGGAATTATTTTTGAATATTATAAAACTCTGAAGAATTTTTTTTTAAAGATGTAAGTAAGTGGAGAGCAATGTGTTATGCATTGATGGGAAGACTTGATTTATTAAGATGCCAGTTATTCCCAAATTGATCAATTGATTTAATACAATCATAATCCATATTCAGGAAAACTGTTTTGTAGGTATTGACAAATTGAGTCTAAAGTTTATATTGAAAAGCAAAAAGACCTAGAATAGATAAAACAATACTGAAAAAAGAACAAAATTTTGGGACTTATATTATTTGACTTTTGTCAGCAATTTCAAGAGAATATCCAAGTCTGCAAAATTTATTTGTTGTTTAGAGAGGCAAAGGATATGTAAAGTGTTTTATTCCAAAAGATTGCACAATAAAATGTACTGGAACAAATGCCCAAGTAGAATACTTAATATTGAAATGATCATATGGTTTACTATTTTGCCTGTTATTACTATTATTTTGATTGATTTTAAAATGTTAGACCAACATTGCATTTGGGGGATGAGCCCCATTTACTCATGATGTGTTATCTTTTTAAGTACCATTGAATTTAATTTTATTTTTCTAAAATTTTTAATGTTATATAATTTGCATATAATTTAAAAGCCATATATATTTATATAAAACATATATATATATATATATATATATATATATGAGATCAGGATGGACACATACATAGTTATTTTATACTTTGCATAAAAATCCACTACTTTGTATATTTGATCAAATTTTTTCAGCTTTTGCATTTAGATGTTTCAACTGGCTCATGTGTTCCTTTGACATGCCGTAATGAATGTGTGTGTGAGTGTGTGTGTGTCTTTTCATTTTTGAGCATTGTGTCTTTTCATTTTTGATAATTTGCTTTTTTTCAGGTACTATAGATAATCCATACTCATCATATGCATTTTCTATCTTAGTTCTAGAATCAGTTGTTTCAGTAAGGAACCCTGGTTTCTTTTATTGGAGAAAGGTGTAAGAGACCAAGATATAGATATGAGCAAGGTTTGCTGCTACTGGAGTATCATTTCTTTTAGCTCTGTTAGCTAAGAGAACACAGAAATATATGCATGTGTACTAAACTGTGTACAGGCATATATCTGTAATATTTCTTTAAGTATATCTGGATTAAGTGAAACATAATTTATTTCTGATGTCTCAAACTCTAACATATTACCACATGGACATTTCCAGTATCCTCTTCTTGCCTATCTGCAAATTCCCACTTTAACAGTGAGAAACTTAGCTTTCACCATCCATCATCCATTCAAATAACACTTTAATTCCAGTACTCATGTATAGAAGTATCGGAATTGTTACTTGCATCCAGGTTTTGTGTGAACTTAAGTTTCAAACCATTGGATAAATACCCAGTGGCGCCTTTGCTGGATTTCATTATAGACTGTTTAACTTGGTAAGAAATTGCCAAATATCTTCAAAAGTCGCTCTTGTATTTTGTGTTCCAACCAGCAATCATAATTTGATATTGCCAGTTTATTTTTAGCTATTCTAATAAATATAAAGTGGTATCAAATTGTTTTTTTAATTAGAAACATTTATCATCCCTAGATAGTAAATAATGTTGAACATTTTTTCCTAGTCTTATTTAAAACTCAGTATATCGTCTTTGTTCTTTTGCCTAATTCTGAACTGTTTTCCTATTTTCTTATTTTGAGATTTAAGAAATCCTTATCTACTTTAGATATGAGTAATTCTAAAACACATATTTACAAATATTTCTTTCATTCTCTTTTTGTTTTTCCTTTCCCTCAACAGTGTCTTTCACAGAGCAGAATATTTATAACTTTAATAAAGAGTAACTCATCAGTTTATATACCATGGATTATGATTTTGGTTATATGTCTAAAAAATTGACTGCTGATCTCAAGTCAACTAAAAATATTTCATATTTTTCTGTAAATTTTATATTGCTGAATTGTAAAATTAGTTGTATAATTCATTGATCCATTTCTAGTTAATTTTTTTATGAAAGCTGTAAGGCCTTTCATTAAATTGATCCATGTCTTGCATATAGACGTCCAAGCAAAATTTTTTAGTAATGTTATTGAAAAGAATATCCATATTTGGTTGAGTTGCCTTTGCGCCTTTCTCAAAGAGCAGTTAATGTGAGATTAGTGCTGGGCTCTCTATTCTGTTCCATTCACCTAACTGTCCATTACGTTGCCAATACTATGCTGTCTTGATTGTGGTAGCTTTATAGAAATCCTCAAGTGGGGTGGTGTCACCACTCCAACTTTGCTCTCCTCCCTCCATATTGTGTTTGTTATTCAGGATCGTTCGTGCTTCCATGTGAACTATAGACTGTTTTTCTATATATGTATATACAATTTTTTTTAAAAAAAGACTGCTGTGATTTTGATTGAGAATGTCTTAAGGTGGGGTTTTATTTTAATCTGTCTAGAAGGTGGATGTGTGTGTGTTTGGGGGTGTTATTTTTATTGTTCAATTACAGTTGACAGTCTATATTGTATTAGTTCCAGTGTCCAGTATAGTGGTAAGACATTTATATACCTTACAAAGTGAACCCCTGATTAAGTCTAGTACCCATGTGTCACCATACGTATTTATTGCAATATTATTGACAACATTCCCTATGCTGTACTTTACATCCCTGTGACGATTTTGTAACTGCTCAATTTGTACTTTTAATCCCCTCACCTTTTTCAGCCAGTCCTCTAACCCACATCCCATCTGGCAACTATGATTTTGTTATCTGTATCTATGCATTTGTTTGTTTTGTTTATTTATATTGTTTTTGGGATTCCACATAGAAGAGAAATCATATGCTGCATTTCTTTCTCTGACTTATTTCACTTAGTGTGAAATCTTCTAGGTTCACCATGTTGTTGCAGATAGTAAGATTTCATTCTTTTTTATGGCTGGTTAATATTCTGTGGTATATGTGTACCACATCTACTTTATGCAATTGTCTATGAATGAACAATTAGGTTATTTCCATATTTTGGCTACTGTGTAAATGCAACATATAGATGATGTATTAAAGCAATGTACACTTGAAACCTATATAATTTAACTGACCAATGTCACCCCAATAAATGTAATAAAAATTTGAAAACAAGAAAAATAGGTTGCATTTCAAAATCAAAAGATAAAAAAAGGAAGATCCTTGTCTCTTGAAACAGCCTTTGTTTTAAAGTCTATTTTGTCTTATATGAATATTACTACCCTAGCTTTTATCATGTACATTTTCATGATATATCTTTTTCCATCTCTTTACTTTCAGTTTCAGTCTATGAGTGTCTTTGGTTCTGAAGTGGGTCTCTTGTAGTCAGCATATGTATGGGTTTTGTGTTCTTCTCCATTCAGCCACCCTCTGTCCTTTGATTGGAACATTTAATGCATTTACATTTAAAGTAATTATAGATTGGTATGTAGTTATTGCCATTTATTATTCATATATTTTATCCTTTATTTTCCTCTTTTTCTTAAAGTAGTCCCTTTAACATTTCTTGTAATACAGGTTTGGTAGTGATGAAATCCTTTAGCTTTTTCTTGTCTTGGAAGATCTTTATTCCTTCTTCAATTCTAAATGATAGCCTTAATGGGTAGAGTAACCTTGGTTGTAGGTTCTTGCTTTGCATCACATAAACTATTTTGTTTGAATCCTTACTGACATGCAAAATTTCTGTCGAGAAATCAGCTGACAGTTTATGGGAGTTCCTGTGTATGTAACTTGCTGCATTTAAGAGTCTCTCTTTGTCTTTAAGTTCGGTGTTTTCATTATGATGTGTCTTGGTGCAGGTCTCTTTGGGTTCATCTTCTTTGGGACTCTCTACACTTCCCAGATTTGTATGTCAATTTCCTTACCAGGTTAGGGAAGTTTTCCATCATTATTTCTTCAAATAGGTTTTCTACCCCTTGCTCTGTCTCTCCTTTGGGAGATTGACTGTTGTGCTTGATGTTGTCCCAGAGGTCCCTTAAACTATCCTTATTTTTTTAATTATTATTATTTTTCTTTCTGATGTTCCAGTTTGGTATTTTTCACTACCTTGTCTTCCAAATTGCTAATTTGATTCTCTGCTTCATTTAATATGCTGTTAATTCCATCAAATGAATTCTTCAATTCTGAATTTTTTTTTTTTTAAGTTTCTACCTCTTTGTGTAAGTTCTCATTGACTTTATGTATTCTTCCCCGAAGTTAATTGAACATCCTTATAACCAATGTTTTGAACTCTGCATCTGTTAGATGGCTTCCCTCCATTTTCTCTAAATCTTCTTATGGAGTTTCATCCTATTCTTTCATTTGGAAAATGTTTCCTTATGTCCTTACTTTGGCTGCTACCCTGTGTGTGTTTCTATGTATTAGGTAGATCTGTTATGTCTCCCAGTCTTGGTAGGGTGGCTTTACGTAACAGGTGTCCTATGAGGCCAGTGGCATAATCTCCCTTGTCACCTGAGCCAGGTTTTCCAGGTGTCTCCCTTGTGTGGGTTGTGTGTACCCTCCTATTGTAGTTGAGCATTGATTGCTGTTGGCATACCAGTGGGTGGAATTGACCGACAGACTGACTGGCTGTGAGAACTGGCCATGAGTCTAGTAGATGATCTGAAGTTTGGTGTTTGAACCCAAAGAGTGGGATTTGCTATAGTGGGGCTCTGGTGCCTGCCATGTCCACCCTTTGGGTGTTTGGTTTGTGAAGCTAATTGGGTGGTGCTCTTGTGTGGTGTACAGCTGGCCACTAGGTGTACTGGTTATGTGTCCCCTTAGGAGGGGCTCTGGTGCAGACATAGGTAAGCTGCTGACTCTGCCTAGCCAGGGGCCTCCTAGTAGCAGCCACAAGGTGGTCTGTTGTTGGTAGCTTCCTGTGCTGGAGTTGGAGGCACATGGAGAGGTTATGCTATGAACTGAGGCCTACTGCCACTAGTGCCAGTGGCAACATAGCAAGAGATATAGGGCATGCTAAGGCAAACCACTGCTTTGGGGGGTTCTGTAGATCTTTAAGAGATTTTAGGGAACTCCAAAGCATGGGCCAAAGCTGGCAGCTTGTGAGGAACAGTCGGTGAAAGAGGTTCAGGCTGGTGTTCAGGTTGGGTAGTGATGGTTCTCAGGGAATCATCAGAGTGGGGCAAATTTGATGGATATTCAGTATATGTCAGATACATTTCCAAGGATTTTGCATGTGTTAACTTGCATGGTTTCTTGCCACAACAAATCTATGAGTATACAATTTAAATATGAGAAAATTATAAAACATAGACTAATGGTCCCCCAATATAATTTTCCTATACTACACACTTGTTCAGCTAAAGGATGAACAAGTACTTAAACTCATCCTTCTTTGAAGATAGTTATGTCTATTTAGCTATGTTTGAACGAATGAATTGTACTTATTTGTGGTGTGCTAAACCTGCTTAAAAGGAAATAATTTACTATCCCATTATTATTTCTAATGCTGTCTACAAGTTGAAAAGCAGACTTTATCAAGTCCAGTTTTGACCATGAAGAATAGGGTAATATCAAAGTGGAAAAAAGAAAATCTCAGTACATTCAAAAACCTTATTGAACATATGTGCCACCCATATGTAATGCTCAATACTGCTCAATTCTTGAATTTTATGTAATCGAGAAATAAACATTATTCTTAGTTAAATCAGTGCACTATTGTGTATGTTTGTTACAATGTCTTATCTAGTATTCTAATATATTGCTCTAGTTTACCCAGCTATCAAGTGAGATAAATGGGAATGAAAAATCAAAGCATGGATGTCTGATTGAAAAACTGGAGTTCTGAATCAGTACACTATATTTTTGAAAGGGATGATAAAAAAATGATAATTCTTCTTATTCTTCTTTTTCTTTTTTTTTTTTTTTTGATGGTGTTCACTTTCTTTTTTTTTTTTTAATTAAATTTATTGGGGTGACAATTGTTAGTAAAATTACATAGATTTCAGGTGTACAATTCTGTATTACATCATCTATAAATCCCATTGTGTGTTCATCACCCAGAGTCAGTTCTCCTTCCATCACCATATATTCGATCCCCCTTACCCTCATCTCCCACCCCCCACCCCCCACCCCCATTACCCTCTGGCAACCACCAAACCATTGTCTGTGTCTATGAGTTTCTGTTTCTCATTTGTTTGTCTTGTTCTTTTGTTGCTTTTGGTTTATATACCACATATCAGTGAAATCACATGGTTCTATGTTTTTCTGTCTCACTTATTTCGCTCAGCATTACACTCTCAAGATCCATCCATGTTGTCACAAATGTTCCTATATCATCTTTTCTTACCGCCGAATAGTATTCCATTGTGTATATATACCACAACTTCTTCATCCATTCATCTATCGAAGGACATTTTGGTTGTTTCCATGTCTTGGCCACCGTAAACAAAGCTGCAATGAACATTGGAGCACACGTGTCTTTATCGCTAAATGTTTTCAGATTTTTTGGGTAGATACCCAGGAGAGGGATTGCTGGGTCATATGGCAATTCTATTCGTAATTTTTAGAGGAACCTCCACACTGCCTTCCATAATGGCTGCACCAGTCTGCATTCTCACCAACAGTGTATGAGGGTTCCTTTTTCTCCACAGCCTCTCCAACATTTGTTATTCTTCTATCTTATTCTGATTCTTTCCTACTCTACTTTGCATGCATATACTGGCTTCTAAACAGATCTTAAAACAGATCTTAGCTTCTAAGCAAAACTTGATGTCAAAATCAAAGGAGTTGGGCAAAACATATTTCTTGTAATTTTAGAAATTCCTAAAAGAGTTCATTTGTGGATATAAGTCAATTCACTTTAATCAGCTTTTCTGATTATACAACATTTTTTGATTATTCAGGAAAGAGAAGAGACTTGTGTTTTTTTCACAATGATAAAACTATACATCCAAATGAATTTACATCCTAAAAATATGAAAACTTAGCAGGTGCAAGAAATGATTCTCTTTAAATAGGCCCTATTGCTAAAGATTGATAATATGAAAAAATGATTTTTGGAACATATGATAAAAGCATTCCCTTTGCAAAATATCAAAATTCTCAAAATACATAACAAGTGAGTTCACAAAATAGGCCAGTCAAACAGAAACCTAAGGTTATGTTTTTATACTTTTAAGTTTAAGTTCATATTTTTAATTGTATGTGCTTATGAATATATAGTTGTAATTTTTATGCAGATTACAGTGAAAATGATGACTAAAATACATATTGTGATTCAAATTAGTATATTCTTTAATCTTTTTACAACAATAAGAAATATTTTGCTTAACTCTTGCCTCTAAGAAATGCTTACAGGTAGTTATATAGGTAATCTGTTTTATTTTTATTTATATTGTTATTCAGACCATGGTTCAGCAAATATTCTGTTTTTAAGATTCTGGTTATCAGTATTTTAGGCTTTGCAAGTCCGTAGGGTATCTGTTACAACTACTTGATTCTGCCAATATAGTGTGAAAGCTTCCAGAGACATTATGCAAATGAATGGGCATAGCACTGTTCAGTAACACTGTATTTACAAAAATAGGTGATTTGTGGATCATAGTTTGCTAACCCTTGATTTAGACCAGTGCTGTCCAATAAAACTTTCTGTAATGATGAAAATGTTCTATGTATATATTGTGCAATATGGAAGCCACCAGCCATGTTTGACAATTGAGCACTTGAATTATGTGTAATGTTACTGAGAAACTAAATTTTAAATTTTATTTAGAACAATTACTTTAAATGTAAATGCAAATAACCACATAGAACTAACCATTACTCTATTGGACAGCACAAGTTTAAACATGCTTATTAAATATTAGTGAAAAGCACATTTTTCTGTATCATAATTATTTGTATCCTTATTTAAGTAAAATGTATAATATTTTATTAGATCTTTATGTTGCAAAGGTGTTACAATCATTTTTTTAGCTTAAGTATTTTAAGGAAACTTTCAATTTTGTTTTGCTAGCTTTTTATTTGATACAATTTTAAATACAGAGATGTTCAAGAATATCTCATGGATTTTGTATGTATACCTTATAAAAATTTCTTTTTTTTAATATTTTGCCCTATTTGCTTTATATGATAAATAGATGCTAGATAGATTGATAGATAGATGATAGACTGATAGATACATTTAGAGATATGTAGAATTATAGAAATAGACATAGATGTAGAGGATATAGATATAGACATAGATTTAAATTTCCTAAACTATTTGAAAGTTATTTTGATACATTTTGCCCATTAATTTCTAAACACTTTCATGTAGGTTTGCATAGAGTAATCCTAATATTGATATAATAATATCATCTACCCCATTAGTCTGTATTGAAATAGAATCAGTTATCTCAATAATGTCCTTATTAGCTATTTTTTTCTATTCCAGAATCTAATCCAGGAATAAACATTGCATTTATAATACATTATTCTCCCAAAATCTGTAATATTTCTCAACCTTTCTCTGAATTTTTTGAGTCTAATACTTTATTAAGAGTACTAACCATTATTTTGTAAAATGTCCACCAACTTCGGTTTGTTTGATATATCCTCATGATTGCATTTATAGTACATATTTTTATCAGGAAGAACATAAATGTAATGGTGTACCTACCCTTCTCAATGTGTCATCAGGAAGCGCTTGATAAAGGTTTCTCCCAATATTAGTACTCGCATGACTAAAATGATACTGCTAGTTATCTACACTGTAAAATTGTACTTGCCCCTTTATGATTGCTAATCTCTGGGGTATGCTTAAGTCTAAGTTTTCTTTTTCTTTTTCTTTTTTTTTAATTATACCTGCATGCAGTAGTTTTAAAGTTCATTGATGATTTTCTAATTCTGTAGTTTTTATTTAACCTTTGTCAGTCTTCTCTCTGAAAAACTTTGCCACTTATTTATTTATTTATATCTTTACAGATTTCCTAATTTTAATTTTTATTCAGGGGTTATAATCCATTATTCATTTTGCTACTTAATTTTTTCTTGATATGGCCAATGAGGGACTCCTCAAGTTGTTTCTAGTATTTTTCAATATTTCCATTAGCCTCTACGACTTTGTATTCTTTATGGTGTAACTAGACATGCTAGATTTATATGTTATTTTTTTATCTTCCTCAGCCCTAGAATCAGTCTTTCATTCAGTGATCTCTTCTGCGGATTTGCTTCTAGACCTTTACAGTGAAAAGACTATATTACATTATATTATATACAACATGATTGTATTTAATTAGAAATTAATTAGATTAATGAGAGATTGTACATCTCTAATTCCAGTTAAACACCACAGTGTTCAGCTTACTCCTCTCCATTTTCATACTTGTAACTTCATTCTCCAATAGAGCGGAATCTAGCTCCCATTATTCATAACATATTTATTTATTTATTAGCTCACGTTTATAATACAAAGAAAGTAGTTTAAGAATTAGTAATAGTTTTGAGCTCAGTATTTCTTTACAACTCTTTCTTTTAAGTAAAATTTGATTTAGTGAAATGGACAAATCTCAAGGTATAGTTTAATAAGTATTGAAAATTTTACAGACCTAAAAACATATACACTATTTTGACACCCCCTAAAAGTCCATGATCTCTGATCCCCTTTAGAGGGGTATCTATTATTCTGATTTGTTTTCGACATAAATTAGCTTTGTGTGTTCTATATATTTACATAATAATCATTCAATACGTAATTTTTTGTGCTTAGCTTCTTTCCCTCAAGTGAAATATCTATTAGATTCATCCTTGTGATGGGGTGTAGAGTTGTTTTTGTTTTTTTTTTATTATCTAAGTACTATTCCATTTTGTACCACCATTTGTTAATTCATTTTCTTCAGGGCATTTGGTTTGTTTGTAGCTTTTGACTATTGCAAACATGGCCTCTATGAACACGGCCTCTTTTTGTGGACTTTTTTTTTTTTCCATTTCTCTACAATAAATCCCTGAAAATGAAAATGTTATATCCAGAAGGTAGATATAAGATATATATATATATATATATATATATATATATATATATATATATATATATATATTACTTTGTAAGAAAACCAAGAAACCTTGTCCAAAGTTGTGCTGTTTTACATGCTTACGCTCTCTATATGAGAGTTCCAATCACTCTGTATCCTTTCTATCACATGGTATCATTTTAAGTTTGGCCATTGACGTTTGTAATGGTAACCCATTTTAAATGTTATTGTAATTTTCCTTATGGTTAATGATGTTGAGTACTTTTTTCATGTAAAAGGCTTTGTAAAATATATTTCAATTTTTTTTTTCCCCTTGGCAGTTTGTTTGTTTTCTTGTTGAGTTGTAAATGTTACTTGTAAATCCTGGATACAAATCTTTTGTCTAACTTAGGATTTAAGAATATGTTCTCCCATTCTGTGCATTGACTATCCATTTCCTTACTGATGTCTGTAGAGGACTTGTTAATTTCAAGGAAGCCTAATTTATCCAGCTTTTCCTTTGTCATCATTGCCTACTGTGTTCATGTAGATTTATTTATTTATTTTGTCTACTCTCTGGGAGTGAACATATTTGTGTATGGTTTTTACTAGATGACTTATAATTTTACATTTTGAATTTAAGTCTACTCAGATCAACTTAATGTTTTTTTTGCAAGGTGTGAAGTCGAGGTCAGTGTTTATTGCCCACATCCCCGCACCCCAAGTGGATATCCAGTCGTTCAAACACCATTTTTTTAGAAAGACCTTTAGGTTTCATATCATTTGGCTCTATAATTATTATTTCATCCAGTTTGTTTCTGCTATTGATTTTTCTGTAAATATATTTGGGGACTGATAATCTGAATACACTCCTGCTCAGTCATTATGTTTCTGTACCTAGAATGTATTCCATCATTCTGTCACTGGAGGCGCTCAAGCAGTTTAGGTGCGATTGATTCCGTTCACTTTTCAAAGCCAGGTTATGGTTGGCCTAAATCAAGCAGATTAATGCATATTTCCACATTTCTCTTCTGCTTTACATATTTCAGGGTAATTTTTTTCAGCAATGGATAGGTGACAATTTATTCAAACTGAATTAAGCCCAGACATATGTTATAATAAATGAAAGAAGAAGAGAATCTATCTCCCATATGGACCTCAAAGTACGTAGTGAAAGAAGGCATTTTAGGATTTTGCCAACCTTGTGAGAGCAGATAGAATAAGCAGAGAGAAACCTGGTTTTGATGACATTTTGAACTAATACATTAACTCATACCTGAAAACTATGCCATGGTGCTAGGTTTTTCAGTTACATGATGTAGAGTCTGTTTGCGTTTTTATTCATGCCTCTGAAAACATCCTAAACGATAAAATCTACCTATATTTTTCTCAAGTCCCCCTTTTTATTTCATAGAAACCAATTTTCTTTATACTGTGTGACTACATGAATACAAATAGAGCAGCATGATTTAAAGCCAATTTAAATTACAATGAAAACACATAGGAATGGTGAAACAGTTTTGTTTTATTTGTTTTTTTCTCCTGTAAATGTTTGTCTAATGGTACAGACGTTTATTTCAGGAGGAACTGAAATGATTAACAGGAAACATGTTATATCTCTCATTAACTTCTTTTTTTTTTTTTTTTTATTTTATTGGGGAAAATTAGGGAACTGTGTGATTCTCCAGGGCCCATCAGCTCCAAGTCATTGTCCTTCAGTCAGGTTGTGGAGGGCGCAGCTCACTGGCCCATGTGGGAATCGAACCAGCAACCCTGTTGTGCAGAGCTTACGTTCTAACCAACGGAGCCAATCAGCCACCCTCTCATCAACTTCTTCATGTGCTCCTTTTCTTTGCACAACAATTATTAAAGTGTCACAATTTAAATGTAGCTATTTTTGAGGTTGAATAGCTCAGCTTCCCCCCCCCCCCCAAATTAGTGTCTAGGCTCACTTAAACTCTGAAAGTTATGAGTATATTTGATCAAATAAACATTATTTTTCAAAACATAAAGCCTCTTTGCTGTGAAAAATACTTTAGCTATGCTAGAGGAGGATAAATTTCTGAAATGAGATAATTGACTTTAAAGATGAAAGTATAACAATTTTCAATAATTTTCACTTTCATTATAATTTGATATTGCTGGCTAAATTTTCTAGGTTAGGAAGATATAACCTAGAAATATAGGTTAATTTGCTTTGATGAAATGGTGCCAGAATGTCACATTAATTTCTTTGGACATGAAATGAATGAAAATAAATATCATTGAAGCAAAAATTACATGTGAAATAAATTTTGCACTAAGTAAATATGTACAAATTTGCAAACATGATAAATGTGATTGTGACAACAAAAAGAATCAAGACATCTACTGTAAGATTAATTTTTAAGGTGATACTATTCGCTGAATAAAAAGAATAATGATAAAATCATATAAATAAATGTTATGATGGTAATAAAGTACTAGATATAAATATGTTTTGCTGATGAATACTTTTCATGGAAAACTGGGATTTTTTTTTTCTGATACCTTGTTCAGTCTAAATTAAACTTTAATGAAACATGGTCTTTTTTTATGTCCCCTGGAGGTATGTGTATGTTGTTGAAGATATGTACTGATTTGGAAATTATGTAAAATAAAAGAGAACGTCATGAAAGAAAGACAAAATTTGTTATAGGAATTGGCTCACATGGTTATGAAGGCAAAGAAGAAATCTGATCTGCCATTTGCAAGCTGGAGAAGTAGGAAAGCCAGTGGTATAATTCAGTCTGAGGCCAAATGCCTAAGAACTTGGGGACCACTGGTGTAAATCCCAGAACAAAAAGCCTGATATCCTTAAGCTCCAATGTCCAAAGGCAAGAGAAGGTGGACATCCCAGCTCAAGAAGAGAGAAAGAATTTGCCCCCTTTTTACTTTTTTGTTCCATTTAGGCTTCCCAGAGATTGGATGGTGGGTGCCTGTCCACATTGGTGACGGTGAATTTCTTTACTTAGTCTACTGAATCAAATGCTAATCCTTGTCAGAAAAACTGTCACAGACATATCCAGAAATAATGTTTTACCACCAATCTGGGCATCCCTTAGGCCAAACAAGTTTACACATGATATTAACCATCACAAGGATATTTGACCATTCAGTGTGGTCAATATTACCCAGATACCAAAACCAAATAAAAACGTTATAAGAAAATAAAAATGAAAAATATTATATATTAATATGGTTGCCAAATTTCTTAACAAAGTCTTAGTAAGTTGTGTTCAACAGTACAGAAAAAGTAAAGAAAAGAAAAAGAAAAGACAATGCATCTTGACATTTGACTAAGTGGGTTTATTTCATGAATACAAGGTAGTTGTTGCATTTGCAAATCAACCATTTAACTTATATTAATAGATAAAACATCATCTGAATAGATATGTATCAGATAGATCTGATATGTATCATATATATATATATATATATATATATATATATTCATCTGAAAAAGCATTTGGCAAAAATTAATATCTACACCTGATAACAATTCTTAGCAAATTAGAAATCTAAGGGCATTCATTTAACCTAATAAAAAGCAATATAGAAAACTTACTGTTATCATATTTAATGGTGAAAGAATCAATGTAAGTTAAACTAGTGGTACAACAAAGCTGGAAGGAAAGAAGTGTCAGAAGAGATGACACCAAAAATAACTATAAAAAATATGAAAATGAGAAGTAGTAGTTCCAATCAGTGTTATAAATTTATAATTGCAAGACTAAAGCTTAACAAACTGTCATTATTTTTGCCATATATAAACATCATGTTTCTAGTAATGATATATGTATCTATTACACATTGTGGCCAAAATTGATAGTTGTATCCCAATGTGATTTTTACCTTTTTATATAGTAATATAATTTTAGCCTTTCCTAGCAGCCAAACTAAAATTCCGAGCCACTATTGGAGTAAGATAAGACCTAGTAGTTAATTTTTGGCTAACAAGTATGTTAGGTTTTTATTATAATATCCACATTAATTAATATCTTGAATTTACATGCAAGGTTTATGAAGTACACTATTATTATTTTCTTACAAGCAAGTAATATTTGTGAGATCTTGTACTCAGTTCTTACCCGTAAGTGGATGTAATAAAAACTAAACTACGATATATATACATGAGATGTTTGCATTTTAGGCTAGGGACATACAAAAATATAAATTCGTGATCTCTGTATAGAGCAATGAGGCAGTTATTCTGTGTTCCACGGCGAGAATTACCTTAGAAACTTAATGGGAAGAATCTTTAACAATTTGGTATGTAAATAAGTATCTTCATGTGGAAGATAAAACTGTATGTTTTGTTTTAAAGACTTGGGATATCTACTTGATTCTTGGTCTCAAATCCCTTGAAATAGAAACAAATACATCTGGAGTTAAAAAAATCTCTCTAGAGTCTCTACTTTGTAGATAGTTGTAAAACAACATCTAAGTCTTGTTCTTGTGATCCAGATTCCAAGTTTCAACAGGTTTTGGTTGGAGAACCCTAAATACAGAAATACAAACATATCTTCATATAATTCCACATGTAGAGCTAACTTATGTTTTCAAATTTTGCGTTATGACATTATGAAAGAGGCATGTCCTACACTCTGCCTTTGCCCTTTCTAGTTACCAAGATCTGGATGCAATGGCTGGCAGAGTGACAGCTATGTGGACAATGATATAGAAAGTTCACGATGAAGATGGCTGAACAACCAGTTTACATGAATCTGGTCAATGTTTTGATTTTCTACATAACAAATTGCCCTAAAACTTAAAAGGTAAAACCAACAACTATTTTATTACATCTCATAATTTTGTGGTTCAGTGATATGAACAGCTCTGCTGGCTAACTCTTCTGCTGTACATGATTTTGACTGGTTTTGGTGTGTGATGTTCTGCAGGTGGCTCAACTTGTATAAATGATTGTAGATGCCTTAACTTACAGAACTTGGCAGAGCTAAACCCAGCTCTTTTTCCGTGTAGTTTCAGTATCTCGCCACATGTTCTTTCTAGCAGTACCTGAAGCTCTCACACAAGAACTGTAAGTTCCAGGAGTAAGTCTTTCAAGACCCAGAAAGTAGAACCTGTCAGATAGGTAAAGCCAGGGTGAGAAAATTAGCACAATGTCCATTCTGCCATATTCTATTGGTCAAAGCACTCCGATTAAAGGGAGGAGAGAGTGAACACATCACTTGATGGGAGAGACATCAAAGAATGTTGACATCTTTAGTCTACTGCAGTCTGTGTCATAGACAAACCTCCATACTTATTTCGTGAATATGACTGTTATGTTAGGTAAAAATAATATATTCTAAGCAGCTACAGTTATATAGAATGTCTTTCTAATAATGGATCTTTTGTTATACAGGATTACTTTTTACCTATATACATACCATTATTCTTAATATTGCCTAACTGGATATCAAGCTAAGAGCTAGACTATCTTAACTGAATGTTTTATATTTACTTTCCTAGCTCTAATATAGACCACTTTGCTGTCATTTGGTACACCAGTATTCTTCAAAAAGAATTTTTTTCTTTGAAATTTATATAGGTGTGTATGTGTGCGTATACCATATATATATATATACACATACCATATATAGATACATATACTTATATTTATAGATAATATATTATATATATGCATATATATATATACATATATATTTACATTATATTTACATATATGCATTTATATACATATGTAGGTTGAACACTTTACTCTGAATATAACAGGGATAGAAGATTTTATGGCCTAATTTCCTCCTAATAATAATGATAAAACCTCATCTCACAATCTTTAATGGTCCTAGGGTTATTAATAATATATTGAAATCTGGTACCAAATAATTGATAAAAATGTAATATATATATCAATGCCTAAGATATTTGATCATACTGAGTTTTAAACAAACTTTCCAAGAGTGTCACTTACTGGTATTTTTCTTGTCTTTTCTGCTCAGGTTAAATGCCTCACATCTCTTTTTCACGCTCTATTAGACTCTTGCAAAATTATACGCACATAAACTGTTAAGACTTATGGGAGTATCTTTAACATGGTGGAGTCCAAATGTTTACATTGACAGGAAAGCTAGAGATGGGAAAGGGCAAAGTTCAGATTTTCTATTTTTATTGCAATTGTGAAGAGTTGAGTATTGTTATATTGTGGAAAAGGTTTATTTGATGTCATTTGAAGAGAAACTAATAACAGATAGAAGAATAAACTGTAGTTCAAGAGAAAGGTATGAAACGAAAGGGGTTACAGGCTCTTTGCAGCACTTCAGAAAAGTAATCATTTCTTTTGATTGCTTGACATTCCTGAAGAGAATATCATGCATACAATTTTATGCTAGTATCTGAGCCTCTATTTTAATGATAAAGATATTTTTCAAGCAAGCAGAACTTCAATCCTAAAAAAGAAACATACAAAAAAACTAGTGTATTTTAATAAAAGCCATTTCCCAAGATGAAAGGAAAGTTTAACTTATTCTTTATAGATTTGTTTTTAGCTAGTCCCAGAAATTTAGGCATACTTTGAGACCTAGCAAAATGTGGGTAAATAATACTGATGAGGCAGTGATAACTGTCATTAATCCTTAAATTGCATTTGTATCTTCAGAATATTCTTGTCAGGGAAAAATGCACAGATGTGAGAACTGAGGCACAGAATTGAAGTGTTAAGTCAAGACCACCATGCATTTAAAAGTAAATTTTAACTGAACCATACTAAAATCCTAAGACATGTATACACTGTTATAAAACAAAGATGTTGGGTGTGGGAAATGAGCTATTAAAATGAGTGATCTAAGAAGTTGTGTTTCTCCACGGGACACACTTTATATGTATTTCATGAATAAGCAAGGTTAAACTTGGGGTTATTACTGCACTTTGTTTCTACTATTGTCTTTGGTAATAATGCTTCTTCATATATTTGATAAAAACAGACATGATAGAGTGTTAAAACAGCAAATATAGTGTAAATTATATGCTTTTCACATCCTAAAATTCTATAGGGTTTGTCAATTTTAGAAACATTTTATTACGAACATCTTCAAAGATAAAAATAAAGAGAACGGTAAAATGAACCATCATATATACATTATCTAGATTTTATCTCACAAGATAAAGTGAAAGCAAAGTGAGATCCCAGCTTCCCCAGCTTTGTTCTTCTTTTCCAAAATTGTATAGCTTTCATCCAAATATTGCTTTAGGTGAATCCTATGCATTTTGGTGTGTTCTCATTTCGTTTTTATCCATCTCAAAGTCTTTTGTAATTCTCTTTTAAATTTATTCTTTAATTCATTGATAATTTATAAGTATGTTTAATTTTTACATATTTGTGAATTTGCCAAATGTATTTCAATTATTGTTTTTAATCTTATTCAGTTGTGGTCAGAAAACAGTCTTTGTATGTTTTTAATTACCGTAAATTCATTGAGACTTATTTGATGGCCTAATATATGATATAGTATCTCCAGGAGTACATTTCATGTGTATTTGAGAACATGTATTCTTGTGCTTTGGGGTAGAGTCTTGTATAGACGTCTGGTTCAGTTGGCTTGTACTTTTGTTCAAGTCTTCTATTTCTTTTTGGTCTTCTATCTAGTTGTCATATACATTGTTAAAAGTGAGGTATTGATGTCTGCGACTCATGGAAACTAGACATCAATATTTTTAATCTCCATTTATTACAGTGTACAGCCACACGTGAGAGAGAGAAAAAAAATCTATCTGAACTGTACTATTACATGTAGAACAGTTCTTGGACTCACGCTGTTGTGAGAACTAAGTCATAGTTTAAGATATAAGTACTGAAATTGAGAGTAAGAATTTATATGCTTTGAGAGCAATTCAACAGGATAATTTTGTGTCTGTTGACAATAATACAGAAAGAGTTTTTATTGTATGTTTTTTATTTTGTCATTTTTCTGTTATTGCCTTTTACTGTATTTTACAAAAGAAATGGTTTGGGATAGATTGAGTGAATTATTTTTTCCATATAGACAATATGAAAAGGATTGAACATTAGCATTCTCACCAACAATACGATCTCTTCAGAACTTTAGCTTAATTTTTAGAAAAGATACCCTTTCTTTTTCTACCACCCCTGACAACCCAGGAAAAAGCTAATATCTCTGTCACTCTAGGTATGAGTGTAGGTTGACAGATGGATTATAGGATAGATAGATTTGGCTCAGAATTCTTCAATTTTGCACTTGTATTCTATCCCACATATTTGTTCAAACCTTCGTAAGAAATTACAGTGACCACATTAGAAAAATGGCTTCCTAAATTCTCATGGGTCAAGACTTGAATGAAAGGTGAAGAAACAAAGATAATGCCTATGGCCCTTAGAGAGCAAGTGTCAAAAATTGCTTGTTTTGTGTTTGTATCTCTTTCATTAGCTAGATAAAGTTTTTGATCGTGATAGGCCTTAGGGGAGCAGTCGGTGAAGATGAAGCGAATACATATTGAGAGCAGAATATAGCTAACAGAATTGGGGCATAGTGGACGTTAGGACTGAGGTGAATGGACCAATATTGAGCATCAGGAAGGAAACACATCCACTGTGAATATCGTGATGGTGCTAGGCATAGACAGGTGTATGTGTTTGCATGTGATGTGTGTACGCTCCCTCATATTGTTTGTTCACCTATCATATCAGATTTATTCTTGAATACATTACTCTAAGGAGGTTGAAATTGGAGGAATACAGTTTGTTCAATAACATTATCTTGTAACCCTCATAAGCAAAATTCAGGTAGCATAAAAAATTACTTACTAGGTGGGTGAAATGTTCATTTATGTGATACCAACCAATTATTTCAAGACATTTGTACTTTAATTGCATAAGTTTATTTGTTTACTGAAATAATTTGTTAAGTGTGCAGAAATGAACATTTTTATTCAATAATCATTTACTATTTCCTAATATTTAATCCTAAAATAGCATGCAAAACTTTAAACAGACATATAAAGAGAAAAATGCAGCTTAGTTTCCCTTTTCTACTTAAATGAGTGAAATGTAGATATGCTTTTTGTTTTCATATTTCCTTTTTTTATAGAAGTTATAATCTGCATTTCAATGTTTGTTATCATCCCCTAAGTGATTTATAAATAAACTATATTACAAAAGTACTTCTCACAAATATTTAATGAGCACATTATATATAATATGCCATATTCTGCTATAAGCAAAAAATATTTTCTTACATTGTTCCATAATGTACATCATGAATGAATTTATATAAAATAAAAAATGTCCCCTGAGTTATTTTATTTTGTGTATCTACATTATTATTTATCACCTTATATATGTATATATATACATATATGCATATATGTGCATATATATGTATATATATGCACACACACGTATGTATATGAAAAGGATACGTGTGTGTGTGTGTGTGTATATATATATATATAGCTATACACAGAGGGTACCAAAAAATTGTATACACAGTTTAAGAAAGGAAAAAATCTGTATTAAAATTTTAATACTCAATATTTGCTGATAACAAAAGATGAACACAAAGTACAAGTCATGTGTATACATTTTGTGGCATATATATATATGTATATGTATATAATGTTTGTATGGTAATTAACTGGATGCTAATCTCAAATTTGGCATCCCATCTAGCATAGAGAAGGCGATGGCCAGTTTGAAACACAGCTCTTGGAATATTTTTCTGATAAATTGTTATTACCTCCACCATTGTGGAAGCAATTTATAGCTCCTGTAAAATCTGAGCAGGCGGAGGAAACTTTTACAATCTTTGTATCATTCAAATGTCTTCCTAATTTCTTCATAAGTTGTTGTCATCCATCAAGATAACAATATAACATCTTATAACACAGAAACAAAGTCATTAGGAAAAACAGAATAACATAAAATAAACAAGAAAGTTAAGGGGAGATGCTCACCTATGGTGACTCTTGTCAAGCTCAAAAATAAAATAGCCAGTTACTTAGCAGCCAAATGAGTTTATTCAGGAATAGCAGAGAACTGCAATTCGAAACCAGCAAACTGTAGCAAGCTATGAGCAAGTCCAAAGAAACAAATGGATGGGGGATAGTCAGCTTTTATTAGTTTTTCCAGAGGAATTTGGGGAGGGTTGTTTTGAACAAAACTTCTTTGGAGGAGAAGAAGAGTTTGAGGTTGTGGTGGGTTCCCATTCTCATTAGATACAAGTGGTAGTTAGTGTGCTGTATGTGGAGATGGGAGGAATCTTTCTTTTTTTGAAAAAGCAGGAGATTAAATTCCTATGTAAAAAATGTCCTCCCTTGTGAAAATAATTCTTCTCTTCTCCTTGCTGGTTATGGAGGCTTCAATGAATCATATGTGCATGAGAGCTCCTGCTTCAGGACTCCATTTTAAATGAGGTTTCCTTTATTTATTCTCACACTGTCCTTGTAGAATAACCATTTGAATGGATTTCTTTCCACCAGAAGCTCATAGCATCACATCATTCATGACTAATTTGGACATAAACATTGTTTCCTATAGTAAATCCCTAAATCTGTTTCATTAATATGATTTATTAAGACCTAAGATTTTTCTGCCCAATATGTTCAGCATTTGATTATCAAAGACATAAAACAATGCACTTCATATATATCAAATAAGAGAAAATGTGGCCTTTCTCTTGTAGATCAACATAAATGATAGATAATACGTAGAATAGAGATGAACCAATATTTGATACATGGGAATGAGTGCTCTAAAGAACTCTTGTTCAGAAAGTACATTTATGAAAATAAAGGGAAAATGAAGTCTGTCAGGCAACATGAACATTCTCGATGATGGTCCAAATGAAGAAGTACCTTTTCAGAAGTTTTCCACATTTCATCATGAGTCATCAATACTACATTTGAATGTTTTGGTTAATATTATACTTTTGCAACAAAAATCTCACACATTTCAGAATACGGATGGATGAAAGAATGTAAATTTTATTTCATCTTTTTTTTATAATTGCAGTGAAATTCATATAACATAAATGCAATGATTTCTAAGTGAACATTCAATATCATTTTATACATTCACTATGTTGTGCAATTCACAGTGCTGTGGTGGGTTTTTCATAAATGCATTTAATCATGTGGAGGCATTTCCTTCTTACTTTTCTGGTGTTTTTTTGTTTTTGTTTTTTGTTTTTTTCAATCACGGAAGCATGTTAGGCTGTATCAAATGTTTTTTTCTGAATTAACAGAGTTGAATGTGAACTTTGTATATTCTATTTTAATTGGGTAGAATGCGCTATATATGTCTGCTAACATGTCTACTACATGCTGTAGTAGACTTACACTTTTATTAGTTAGCTAAGGTTTCCATAACAAGTTACCACAAACTGGATGGCTTAACCAATTCATATTTATTATCTCATAATTTCGGAGATTGGAATTCCAAGAATACGTTCAATGTCTCTCCCTTAGCTTCTGATGAATTTTGCTGTCATCTTTGGTTTTTCTTGGATTGGAGAAGCATCACTCCAATCTTTATCTTTCTGCTGGCATGGTGTTTTCTCTGTATGCATGTTGGCATCCAAATTTCTTTTTATTAAGGCACCAGTCATATTGGAACGGGCGCATCCTACATTAGTGTAATCTTATTTTAGCTTAACTAATTCCATCTGCAAAGACTATTTCCAAATAAGATCATATTCTGAGTTACAGGAATTTTGGACCTCAACATATGCATTTTGGAGGGGACACAATTTAACCCATAACAATATGATTGGTCCATCCCTCAATTTCCTTATTCCTGAGTGTTGAGGGAGCTGATCAGCTAATGGCGTGGTTCTGCAGTTGAGGCATAATGTTTGAGGCATCTTTTGGAGTTTGGGGTAGCACTCTTGATGAGTTCCGTGCACTACTTGCTGTGACCCTGACCTTTTCCCCTGATCTTATCTGTCCCCAGACTATTCAGCTGTGCTGATACACTTAGTTATCTTTGGGTCAGAGAGAAGTGGACCTAGTAGACTGTGTCCACAAGACTGGGATCTCACTTTGAATTCACTTTATCCTGTGGGAGAAATCGGGCCATGAGGTCTCTCTTCCCAATTAGCTGTGCCACCGTAGAAAAAGGGTGACCCATGTAAAAGAAAGCTTTTCTTTTTATTCTCTTTAGTGCATCTATTATTATATTATTTTTGATACACTGGGGTACTGGAACCTCTCAAATGGATTTTAGATTCCCCTAAAACTGTTTTCATCTATGAGTGAGTTGTTAAAATTGGTTTATGTTGGGGATTTGAGGGTTATAATAGCCTATTCTGCCATCTTGCTGATGTCACTCCCTTTTCTTAAATTGCCTTCATTGCTGTCTTTTTTAGTGTTCTTTTTTTTTTACAATTATTATACTACCTCTGTTAAATATAATCCTAGTTATTTTATCATTTTGGATGCTATTCTAAACAGAATTATTTACTTACTATCGTTTTCAAGTTTAATTATTGTGGGTGCGTTCAAACACAACACATTTTCATATTGATCTTGTACTTTGAAACTTTGATTATTTTTCATTAGCTCTAATGTATTTTCTTGTGGATTTGTTCTTTTTTCTTTAGGATAGAATCATGCACAGAATCATGATTCTTTATGCATAGAATCATGTCAATTGTAAACAGAGTTAATTTTACTTATTCCTTCATGTTTAGATGCTTTTATTACGTAGCCTTCCCGAATGATTCTGGTTAGAATTTTCAGTACAAGGTGGAATAGCAGTGCGGGAAGTTGGTATTTAAATTTTGTTCCAGATTTTAGGGAAAACACTTTCATTCTTTTACTATTTAGCATGATGTTAGTTACATATTTTTTTATAAATGACCTTAATCGTGTTGTGGAGGTCCTCTTTGATTCCTAGTTTTCTGAAGTTTCGTCAAGAAATGGTGTTGAATTTGATCAAATGTCTTTTCTGCCTAAATTTAGGTGACCATGTATATTTTCCCTTCATCTATCTATGTGGTATATTGTATTGATTATATTCTTATGTTTAACTACTCTTGCATTCATGGAATAAATTGCACTTGGTCATAGTATATACTCCCTTTCATATGGTGTTGAGTTTATTTTGCCATATTGTGTTGAGGATTTTTGCATCTATATTTATAAAGAATATCAGTCTTCATTTTTCTTGTCATTTCTTTATCTGTCTTGATATCAGGGGAATGCTGATATCAAATGATTAGTTAGGATATGTCCCTTCTTTTTCAATTTTTTTGAAGAGTTTGAGAAAGATATTGTTGATTCATCTTTAATTTTTTTCGTAGCATTTGCCAGTGAAGCAACCTATTTCTGGACTTTTCTTAGTTTTGATATATATGATTGCCTATTCAACATGTTTACTTTTTTATAGGGTGCTGAAATTTCTATTTGTTTTTGAGTCTATGTTTCTATATATTTATCCAATTTATCTAGGCTATTTAATTTGTCCATATACAACTGTCTGTAGAATTTTCTTATAATAATTTTCATTTCTGTAAGTTTGGTAATAATATCCCCACTTTCATTTCTGATTTCAGTTGTTTCCATTTTCTTTCCCTTTTCTGTGTCACATTAGATAAACCTTTTCTACTTTTCTTGATTTTTTAAAAGAAACAACTTTTGCTTTCATTTATTCTCTGTTTCTTTTTCTATTATCTGTTTCATTTCTCTGCAATCTTTATTATTTTATCCTATCTCCCGGCTTTGGATTTAGTCGGCTCTTCTTTTTTCTAATTCCAAGGTGTAAAAGTGGGTTATTAATTTGATATTTAAAATGTGCGCATTGACAGCTTAAAATGTCCCACTGAATATTGCCTTCATTGCATCCTTTAAGTTTTGGTATGCTGTATTTGCATTTGCATTTGTCTCTATGCATTTTCTAATTCCGTTGTCATTTTTTATTTGTCTCATTAATTGTTTAATAATGTGTTATTTGATTTTCATGTGTTTGTTTACTTTCCAGTTTTCTTTCTGTATTTGATTTCTAGATTCCTTTCATGGTCTTAGAAAACACTTTATATGATTTTTCTTTTCTAATTTATTAAGACTTTTATTATATCTTAACATATGGTATATGCTGGAGAACACTCATGGCCATTTAAAAAGAATGTGTATACGGCTGTTGGTGGCTGGAGGGTTTTATATATGTTTGTTAGATCTAGTTCATTTATCATATTGTTCAAGCCCTTAATTTCCTTATTGATCTCCTGTCTAGATGTTCTTCCATTGCTGAAAGTGATGTATTGAAGTTTCCAACTATTATTGTAGAGCTATCTATTTCTCCCTTCAATTCTTTCAATGTGTGCTTCATATATTTTAGGGCGCTGTTGTTATGTGCATATATGTCACAATGCTTTCTTACCAAAATTTAACCTCATGGTTTATTAAGCACTTCCTTGTGGTTGTAAATTTTTTATTAGATTCAGCATTCCAAAAATTGATTTTATCAATTGCTTCAGTGAAGGAAACAAGTCTTGAAACTCACTTTTCCATTATTTCTGTGATATCAGTGAACCAGTGTATTTTTTAAAAAATTATATACATTGTGGAATGTTTTTGGATTTCTGTTTTGTTTTGTTTTGTTTTTACAATGTATAACATAGGAATACACTTTCTGTGAGTTCTGATTAACTACAAAAAACATGTTATATATCTGTTTTCACTATCTGGTAACCATCTTATGTAATATATCTAGAACTATTAAACATAATTTACTTAAATCTAACAGAAAAGAATGAAATGTTCATGAATATTAAAGAAATAAAAGGATATTCCTCTTAATATACAATTCTGTGTTAGATCTTGGTTCCTTTTAGTAAATTTAGTAGTCTTTTTAGATTTTTATCTCCTTATGTAAAGGATTATATTGCTCTGATTTTATATATATATATATGTGTGTGTATACACACACACACACATATATATATATATATATATATATATATATATATATATATATATATATATATATATATATATCATATAGGCATCACATAGATCCTTGCTTTATTGTTAGTAGTGGTAAAGGTCCATATGATACTTGACTTAGTAGTCCATAATGAACGCAAGTAATGAAATATAACTTAGTAGTCCATGAATAAATGCAAGTAATGATATATAACTTTAGCATTTATTTTACTTCTAGTTTAAATGGTTATTTTTCTATTAAGTAGTCTGTTTACTATATTATTCAAGGGTCCTAATTTTCCATATTTACATTTTTAAATTGCAAATTCTCTATGATGTTTTGGTAGGCTTTATAATTCTTCACCATAGGAATAGTGTTGTGTCCCATTTGGTGCCAACTATTGTGTCCTACAATGGCAGGAATTTAGTTTAAAATGTCCCTAAGTTGAGAGTTGGTTTCAGAATCATAGTAATCATTGTGGCCAGCTGGATTGCAAAAAGCAGGAAAGGCTGATGATAACATTAAGACCAAAGGGTATAAAACATGTGGGAAGCAAGATGAAATTCTGCTTATTCATAGATCACAGAAAAGTGAGAATGATCAACAGGTTTGGATTACTCTACTTCTCCATTCTTGGTCAGTGGGCTCCTGGTGCTAGGATATGCCAACATCAATGGGGGAATATATTTAGAAAATTTCACCATATGAAAGCATTCGAAGTCAGCTGTATATCTAGGTTTCAACTGGAATCCATGTGTGTAATATTTTTGTGTGTGTGTTTGAACAGTACTTTATAACAACACCACCTTTTATTTACATTAATTCTCAACTTGAAAAACACTTTGCCATGCATTTTTTTTTTTTTTTTTTATCTTTTTGGTCTCTCTATGAACTAGTAGAGAGATAATATAATCCTCACTTCATGGAGTAGAAGACTAATCCTTTGAGGTAATAAATGTGGTATGCACGGATGTACTCACACTACCTGGAAAGTCAAAGCTAAACTTGCTCTTCCAACTCCTTCTTTTCTCTTTACATACACTGCTCTGGCAGAATGTCTTTCTGTTAAAGAAAGGTTAGAACCAAATGTTTTCATTATGCAATGTGAGACAAAGCAGGTTAAGTGTGTTAAATATTTTTTCACGTCGATTCTATTTTTAATGGGACAAAACCTGCAATGTCTGAAAATATTAAAAAAAACACAACACTTCAATATATGATGCTATTTGAAATGATGTGTATATGTGCATGAAAAAAAGTCAAACCTTTTATGTTATATCTGGAACTCTTTCCTGCAGAAAGCAATTTTAAAGTAGCTATTTAAAAAAATGATATTTATTCATTTTTCTCAAATAGCATAAGAATTTGAACTTTTTGATATTAGTCATACATCAGTGCATTTTAAGAAAACTGTCATAGTCTGCATATTTCAAAAAGTTAAAGAAAAATGAAAAATTGAAAAGGAAAACATCTATGATTTTCAAAAGTAAGCATACAATTAAATTTTAGAGGTTTGAGATGATGACTCTCTTTAGAGGAACTTCTCTGTGTATCTCAAAATCCTTTCTTTAAGATATTTTAAAAGGAGAAAAGGGTTAGTTGAGACTACTTATTCAGACAGAAGAAATATCAGTGAATATATACATTCACTTTTACATATGAGAATTTGTTATTGAATATTTTTTCTCCTACTTAAATTGTATTACTTGGCTAGCTCAGGAAATCTGTTGCAAATAAAAATAAAAGTGGTAGAATAGGACATAATATATACTCAGCTCTTAAATCAACTAAAGCAAATGCACATTTTATATAAATGCACCTTATCGAACCAGTTCTCTGCATAAGTGAATCTCTGGGAAATGTTAGTTTGAAATAATTATGAACTATAATATCAAAAGTAGATGATATGTTAGTTTACAGTAACCATTAATCAGTGGTGAATCTCAAGAAAACGTAAAAACTTATGAAATAAATACCATGGGTCCTGAAAACTGTAATAACGCAATATCCTGAGGTGGCTTGGCAATGTTTAATATCAGGTATTCTGTTATTGTCCAAAAATTAAACCATTTTAGCTTTACTCTGCCACTTTTTAAATGTAAATAATGTTGCTAAATGTCATGAGTTTATAACTTTTTAATCCGATTTTCTGATGATAGAACTAAGTCATAAATATATAATGAAACAATAAAATTCCAATATGCAATCTTATTGGATTAGGTTGATTGTCTTTTTCCATGCCTTATGGCATACATTATTTATAATATATTTTTTGTGCAATTTAATTTGTATAGATAAACCCTGTTAATACAATATTGAAGAAAAATTAATCATATTCACAATATTCAATATTTGTATGATAGTTTCAAAGATCATTACACATTTTCAAAAAAAATTTGTAAAGGTAAAGGAAAGTAGTATTTGTTAATCTATTTGCTAGGCACTTGCCTAAAACTTTGTATATTTTTAATTTGATTTTTTGATCAATCACATGAAATAAATAATGCTATGCCCACTTTATGTAATCAAGAGCACAGTCTCTGAGATGAGAAGCAAGTTGACCAAAGATAAAAAGTAGACAAGTAAAACTACAAATATCTGACTAATTTCCTCTTTTGTTCCTCACCAATTACCCAGTAAAATACAAGCCTTTACATATATTTCAAACACTATGTACTTAGGTTCTCTGATATGTTAAGCAATTAACCATTTGTTGATTAAAGAGATATATTTGAAAATAATAATTTTTACTTGATAGAAACGTAGTATTTTATGACAAATCACCAAATTTCAAAAATGAACAAATAGCAAAATTTAATTTCAGTTTGTATTTCCCTACAATAAATAATATTCTAGAGTAGTTTCGTTTATTTGCATCCTTGGAAATTGTAATATTTAGGCTTAACAAGGCAATTGCTTTAATTTTCATTACAATATTATTTTCTAGATTGGAATCTTTGAAATTTTCACCACGTCGAATATCATATGCCATCTATCAACCCGATGTGTGAATTAACAGTGATGACATTAACCTTGTGCCGACAGTTTATTTTTCTGTTTAAATATGCAGCATTTTGTTTTCAGAAGGAACTTCTATTTCTTTTACATTCTCTTTTGGAAGGCAATGTATCATGTTTGATACACATTCTTCATTATTTAAGATTTTTGCTAGTATTGTTTTGACACCTAATGCAGGAACATCACAAACGTTTACCTCATATTCGAATGTAACCTCATGCTGTCTTATTTCATCTTCCATGGAGCAGTTTTCAATAGTTGCTTTAAATATACCAGAGTTGAAAACGAAAACACTTAAAAATTGGTTTATCTTTTATTAGCATACCAATCTCATTTTTTTAAGTGTTAGAATCATATGCATTCAGACACTAACTAAATGTATTTTCTAAAATATCACACCTAGAATGTGTGCATTTTAGTGCAAAAAAAACCCATACAGTTGTATTGGTACTATTGAAACAAGTTCAGTTTAATAAAAACAAAATCCATTATGAGGGACCTATTTATTTATGTATAAGTTGTGACTAAACAATACAGTGAATGTTTAAATTTATATATATATATATATATATATATATATATATATATATATATATATATAACAGTAAAAGACACTTTGCCATTAATCCCCCTCAAAATATTACTCCTCACTTTGAGCACACATATCTCCTCATTCTTGTCACTTTCTGAAGTAGTTCTGGAAGTCCTCTTTCATGAGTGTCTTTAGTTGCAACATCGTGGCTGCCTCAATGTCCTCAATCGATTCAAGATGTTTACCTTCCATGGTCATTTTGACTTTAGGGAAGAGTCAGAAGTTGCATGGTGTCACATCCAGTGAATAAGGTGAATAAGAACACACCAGTAACATTTTTTGTTTGACAGAAATTGTCATATATCAGAAGCAATGTGTGACATGGAGCATTGTCATGATAGAAGATGATTTATGGCATACTTAAAAACACACCTTCTCTCAACCGTAGCTCACACCCAACTGACTGCACCAAACATGTTGAAACTTGTCACACACTGTTATTAAGGTTCCACGTGCCACTTCCCATATTGAAGATCCTTGCCTTTCTGTTGGAGGGCTCTTGGCTACAACATTCACTGTATTCTGTGATCACAATGGAAAGGCTCTGTGTCACACATCACTTCTGGTACGTGGAAATTTCTGTCAAATAAAAATATTATGCTGTGTCCCCATCCACCTTATTCACCAGATCTGGCACCATGTGATTTCTGGCTCTTCCCCAAAGTAAAAATGATTTAGGACATCGAGGCAGCCACAATAGCGCAAATAAAGACACTCACAAAACAGGACTTCCGGAACTGCTTTGGAAAGTCGCAAGAATGATGGGATAAGTGTGTTCGAAGACAGTGGGAGTATTTTGTGAAATTGCTGGGTCATATGTTAATTCTATGCTGAAACTTTTGAGGGATTATCAAATCTTTTCCGAAAAGACTGCACCGTCATACATTCTCACATACAATTTATAATGATTTCAATTTCTCTACATCTTTACCAATCCTTATTACCATGTGTCTTTTTTTTTTATTATATACAGACTAGTGTGTGTGTAAAGTGGTATCTCACTGTTATTTTTAGTTACATTTTCCTAATGGTTAATGATATTGAGCATTATTTTATGTGTTAATTGTCAAGTTGCATATTTGCTATGGGGGGATGTCTATTCAGATACTTTTCATATTTTTGTTAAAGTGAAAAGACTTTATCATAGAGTTACAAGTAACCTCTTTATGTTGTGGATACAAGTCTGTTGTCATAAATGTGATTTGTAAACATTTTCTCCCATTCTTTGGGTTGCCTTTAGACTTTCTTGATGTTGTCCTTTAAAGCAAACTTTCTTGAATTCTGACAAAATCCAATTTATCTATTTTTCTTTCTTTTGCCACTGTTACTTTTGGTGTCATAGCTAAGAAAGCTTTGCCTAAATCCAGATCACTAGATTTGTCACTGTATTTTTAATCTAAGAATTTCATATGTTTAGCTGTGTTAAGTTCATAATTTATATACAGTTATATTTTGTGTATGGTGAGGAAGGAGTCCAGATTTATTTTTTGTATATGGATATCAGTAGTCCCCAGGAAAGGTTATTCATTAAGAATTAAATCATTTTGGCTTTTGTAAAAAATCTATTGACCATAAATGAGAGGGTTTACTTCTGAACTCACCAAAAAGGCTGCTGTAAAAGCCCACTGGGATTTCTATCAATCTGTAGGTCAATTATAGGATTATCAGACTCTTAACTATATTAAGTATTCCAGTTCATGAACATAGAAGTGATTTTATCTTGAAAATTATTTCATTTTGTTGAAATGCTCTCTTTGTATCTATTGTGATGATCAGGCGACCTTTGTTAAATGTAAATATATACCTTGTTTCCCAAAAAATAAGGCCTAACCAGACAATCAGCTCTGATGCGTCTTTTGGAGCAAAAATTAACAAAAGACCCAGTCTTATTTTACTACAAGACTGTGTCAATGTAATATAATATAATAATACAATATAATATAATATAATATAATATAATATAATATAATATAATATAATATAATATAATATAATATAATATTATAATGTAATATAATAAATACCAGGTCTTACATTAAGTTTTGCTCCAAAAAGATGCATTAGAGCTGATTATCCTGCTAGGTCTTATTTTTGGGGAAACAAGCAGGGTGTGTATATATATATATATATATATATATATATATATCCAGAAATAAATTACTATAATACACTTATATATATTACATTAATTTATTTCGTATAGATATAGATATAGATATATAGATATATAGATATATAGACATATAGACATATATACCAAAGTAGAATTCCGGGAATAAATCCAAGTTAATAATGCTGTATACTCCTTTTTTATGCATTGCTAGATTTAGTATACTTATATTTTGTGAGGATTTTTTAGTCTATAGTTTGTAACTTTTCTTCCCTTGTGATAAATTTGGTTGTGACATCGTAATAATACTGTACTCCTAGAATACATGGGATTTTTTATTCCCCTGCTCTGTTTTGAAGAATTTGTGAAGTATTGGAACTAATTCTACAAAATTTTTAAATAAATATTTGGTAGCATTGACCAAGGAAGCCATCCAGGCCTGACTTTTTCTTTGTGAGAGAATATTAAGTCAATGTCTTTTTATTTTTCTTTCTTTATTTTTGGTCAGTGTAGCTAAAGATTTGTCATTTTTCTCTTGGAAAGAATCAACTTTGATTTTATTGATTTTCTCTGGTTCTATGTTCTCTATTTTATTAATTTCCATTGTAATTTATAGCATTTCTTTCTTTCTTAGCCCTAGTTTACTTTATATCTACCAGTGTTTATAGAAGCAGTTTTAGTTTTTAATTTGAAATATCCTTTTTTTAAAAATGGCAAATATAGTTATAAATTGGCTGAGGTATTAAAGTTTTCAATTATTATTTTAATTTGTCTTTTTCTCCCTTCAATTATTTCAGTTTTGCTTCACCTACCTTGGGACTCTGCTTTTTGGTGTATATATGGTTATAACTTTATATCTGCCTAATGAATTGGAATTTTCATTATTCTACATTTTTCTTTTTTTCTCAAGAAACAGATTTATTTTATTTTTATTTTTGCTTGCTTCATTATTGTTGCAGTCTCAATGATTGTTTCGTTCTAGCCATTTGTTTTCAACCTATTTGTGTCTTTAAATCTAAGTGTGTCTTGTGTATATACCATATAGTCTGTTTTTTTTGTTTTGTTTTGTTTTGTTTTGTTTTATCCACTCTGACAACACTGCCTTTTCATTGGATTATTCAATCCATTTATAATTAATGTAATTACTGGTATATTTTATCTGCATCTGTTATTTTGCTCTTTTTTATAAATGTGTCATGTTTCTATTTGTCTGTGTATATTTTACAGCTCTTTTTTCCTTGCATTAAGTAAATATTTTCTGATGTACCATTGTATTTCCTTTAATTTTCACTGTATTTTTGACTTATATTTTTTAGTGGTAATGATCTAGGGCTTACTATTTACATCCATTCTTATCAGAATGGATTTTAGATTTTAATTCCAGTGAAACATAGAAATATTATTTTTATATACTTCTCTCATCTCCTTTATTGTGGTATTATTTTTATACAAATTGCATCTATATATGTTAAAAACAGTAATAAACTATTACTATGACATATAATTTTATTATTTTTAAAGGAAGTGAGAGAAGAAAGGAGAGCAAATGTATGTTTTTACAGTTTGTTATTTACCATTTCAGTTCTCTTTATTTTACAATAATTTTGAGTTACCATCTTGTATCATTTATTTTATTCCAATATGACCATATACTCACCAGCCAGCCTCCTTTGTCCTGTTGTTGTAAAATGTTATATGTATATATGTATATATAACATTTTGACAACATTTTTGGGGAAACAGTATATATATATATATATATATATATATATATATATATATACACATATATATGTATATATATGTACACACATATATAATATGTATTTAAAATATATTTTAAATACATATTATATATATATATATATATATATATATATATATATATATACACAAATATATATATACACACATAAATAAGCCCCAGTTAAGATCGTCAGCCAGATGGACTCATTTAATACATTATGACGATGTTCCAGAAGAAGATGACATGACTGTATTTGAATAAATATAGATTGTTGTGCATGAAAAAATAAGACATCCCCTGAAAATACGCTCCAATGCATCTTTTGGAGCAGAAATTAATATAAGACCCAGTCTTATTTTGGGGGAAATATGGTATAAGACTTAATCTTATTTTTGGGGAAACACAGTATATAGTGTATACAAGTGGGTACTTTGGTCAGAGTTATTCAACCAGTAGTTCACCATAATCAGAAGTGTCTGGACACTGGTGGTAACCACTTTGAGCACCTCTTGTAATTGCAGAAGGCAAACGTGACTTGTATTCGCCTTTTGTTATCGTTATATATTGAGTGTTGTAATTTTAATACAGTTTTCCTTTCTTAAAATGTGTATACATTTTTTGTCACCCTCTGTATATATTACACCAAGCAATGCATGCTGTTTCATGCAATTGTGTTATTTGAGATTCAAAATAGGAGAACTATGTACTCATACTGTTTTTTATATACCTCCATGATTACTAATACTCATTTTTTTATGTGGATTTGAAATGCTGTCTGGCGTCACTTTGTTTCAGCCTGAAAAACCTCTATTGTTATTTATTGTAATGAAAGTTTGCTAGCAATAAATTTTCTCAAGTTTTGTTTACATATGAAGGTCTTTTTTTGCCTTCATTATTGAAATATAGATTTATTGTATATAAGATTTTTTGTTGACAGCTCTTTTTTTTTTCCATTCAGTGTTTTGAATGTACCTTCTGGCCTTCATTTTTTCTGATGAGAACTAAGCTATTAATTGATGTTTGCTACGATGAGTTAATTTTTAAATAAAATCAGTTATTGAATTATTGAGTTAAATAAGTTATCTATAGTCTTTCAAGATTTTCTCTCTTTCAACATTTTTACTATGCTTAGTCTAAATATGAATCTCTGCTTTATCCTACTTGGAGATGATTGAGATTCTTGGACGTGTTAATTAATATTTTTCATATAATTTTGGAAATTTGTTATTATTTCTTCTGACATTTTTTTGTTGTTTTTCTCTCTCTCCCCTCTACTTCTGGTACATTGATGTGCCAACTGGTGTCTCACGTTTGTCTGAGGTTCTCTTCATTCATGTTTATTCTTTTGTTGTCTTTTAATCAGATTGCAAAGTCTTGATCTATTTTCAAGTTTCCTAATTTTTTCTTCAGCCAGCTCTAATCAAATCTTGAGCACCTCTAGTGAATTTTTCATTTTAGTTATAGTAGTCTCTCCTTATCTATGGAAGATATGTTCCAAGAACCCCAATGGATGCCTGAAACCATGGGTAGTACCAGACCCTATATATATAGTAGGTTTTTGCCTATACATACACCTATAATAAAGTTTAATTTATAAATTAGTCACAGTAAGAAATTAACAACAATAACTGATAGTAAAATAGAACACATAACAAAATAATATGTTATGTAAATGTGAACTCTCTCTCTCAAAATATCTTACTGTACTGTACTCACCTTTTCACTTGCAGGAAGCACTTTACAATTTCTCTTGGGAGTATCCATATTGCCAGCATCACTACTATTGCACTTTGGAGCAATTATTAAGTAAAATAAAGGTGACTTGAACACAGTCACTGTGAAGCCAGGACATTCGGTCTAATAACTGAGATAGCTTCTAAGTGACTAACATGTTGGTAGCATATACAGTGTGGATATGCTGGGCAAAGGGGTGATTTACATCTGGGCCTGACAAAGAAATGCAATAAGAGATTTTTATCACACTACTCAGAAGGCATACAATTTAAACTTATGAGTTGTCTTTCCTGGAGTTTTTCATAGTTTCAGACTGTAGTTGACTGCAGGTAACTAAAAACATAGAGTGAAACTGCTGTTAAGTGGACTACTGTATTGTCCTTCTCGATTCTAGAATCTCCATTTGATTTTTTCTTAATATTTTCTCTTTATTAATATTATTTTTGGGGACATTGTTATCGTACCTTTCTGTACTTTTATAACTTACTTTATTTTTTTAGTCATTTGAATATATTTAAAATAATAGCTTTGATATTTTGTCTGCTTTGAACTTTCCCAAAGGCAATTTCTATCGCATGCTTTATCCTTGTTTATGGATCGAGTTCTCCAGTTTACCTGAATTTCTCATAAATCTTTTTTCCTTTTGCTGAAAATGGACATCTTAAGTAATATATAGTAGTAACTTTGTGTACTGACCTACCATTTCTGCGGCTTCTTGTTCTCATTGGTTTGCTTACTCGTTGAGTGACTTGGCTGGACTAATATAGTGACGTATATTACATCGATCGTGTTCAGTCTCCATTGTGTTGCTTCTCAAATGGCACAGACACAGATATGTGCACAGCTGCCGTAGGATGACAGTGGTTCTTCAGGGTTATGTCTTTTCCCCTAATATTTCTGTTAAGCTGTCTGCATCTGTCACTATCATATCCAGCTGTTCTCCTCTACTAATTTCTAGGTGTTTGTTCTAGTTTTTGTTTTTCTTGATTTTTCTATTTTGTGACAATGTACTAGGTCATAAATTACTTTACAATTTATTATACATTATATGTAATATGACATGTAATTAATATTACATCATACCAGATATTCTATAATATAATATTATATGCAATTTGTATTATACATAATAATATTATATATAAATTATTATATATTGATCATATATTGATTGATACAATTAAATTCAGGCTTCTCCCCAGGGGTAATATTTGAGGCTGATCCTTGAGGTACTTCAAGCTCTGAAGGGCTCTTATAGTAGGTTCTTTTGCTTGTTTATTTTGCTAAATCTCTAGATGTTTTACTGTCTACATTGTTACTCTCATGGAACTACCAGCCTCCACTTAAATTGCTTATCACCAATATAGCCATTGTTTTCAACCAAACTCTTAAGTTGGATTTGAACTTTGCCATATTCTGTTCCTCAAGTTTTTCCTAAGGGGAGAAATATATGAATGTCTCTGTTCTTAGAATCTGTCTTTCCCCATGAAAACCTCTTGAATAGTCTCCAGACCTAGAGGCAGGAAAATTAGCTGCTTCTCTCGGAGTGACACTCTTACTTTGCAAGTGGGATCCTGGATAGGGTGATAGTATCTGGGTTACTTGCCTTCTTCATGCAGGATGGAACCTCTGTTCTGCCAGCAAGCTGAACTAAAAGTCAGCAGGACCCAGTATTCTCAGCCTGCCATCCCTGTGGAACTACTCGTGTACACATGTAGGCTAGTTGGTTAAAGGGAACCCTAGATCTTTTAGCTTCTCTTTCCTAGAATAGAGCTGGGTACTAAATGGGTAAGGAATCCTGTATTCATATGTTCTCTGAGTTTCTACCATGGAGATTAGGTGGGTTGGGGAAGAAATGGGTCTTGCCTCAAATGGTATATACTTTCACTGTTTGTTCCAAGACTTAGCAGAATTTCTGGAATAAAAATTTCATCCTTTACTGTATTCATTTAGGCATATAATATCTAGGAATACTCTAGATGTTGTCTTTTAAGATAATCTTTTCTAAATTATGGTTGTTTTGCTGAGGGCAAGTTTTATGGAGCTGCTCATATTACCAATCTCAAAATGTCATATAAAATTTTATAAATGTGATCACTGTGTGCTTCATTTATAGGTGACATATGAACAAAAATTGGAGAACTTGAGGGAATTAGCTCAACAAATATCTTGAGAAATAACTGACTAAGTTGAGGGAATAGCAGACACAGAGTCCCTAAATTAGTACCATTTCTGATGTGTTGGCAGAACAGAAGGACTCCTGCTTAGATGGAGAGGTATGAAAAAGAAATAGACACTTAATTTTCTATATCTTCAACCACCAGTTCTGCACTGACGCTTTCCAAATATTTATTTTTGCCTACGTAGCTTTTGCTTAAATTACCTCCATTACCTCAAACTTGATATGTTTAAAACTAACTTATCTTTTAAAAAAATAACTGTTAAGGACACAGAGTAAGAAAGCAAGTATCAATGTTCTTTATGTCATGTGTCGTATTCTAGTCCTTTTCTCGTATATTCCAATTTCTTCAATTCTTCAACTTACTTTACACTTTTAAGCTTTTATAAAAATCATCACCTATTATTTCTCTTTTGGGTAAAGTCACAAAGGTACGATTTCAATTGAATTGCTCAGAAAGTCAATATTAGTGTTTACATTTATGAGATTGTTAAAGATCAAGTTTGGTCTTCAAGGTTGCTCTTATGAAACGTTTGCACTTTTGTAAAAAAAATGTTTTTATAAATTAACTAGTATCAGTAATTTCTGTAGTAGCACAAGTGTGAGGCTATTTAGTTTATGACATATTTATTTTGATATCTGTGGGTTTCCCTCCTCCTAAATTAAATTGTATGTAGACTCCAAGAATATAGAAGACTGTGAAAGAGGCTTAATCTTGGGCTGTTTTAGAGACAGAAAGAGAAACTTCTTCACTTTCTAGGAAGACATAAGATAATTGATTTAATAAGGTTAAATAAACAAATTGTGGGATAATAATAGCATGTAATCCAAACTTACATTTTACACATTAGTTGAAACTAAATTGTAGAATTTGATATCAACAACAATTTTAATCCTCTATTTATCCACACTCTCTGAAGTAAAAGTTTACCCCAGACATAAAATCTGTACTACCATGATACAGAAACCATAATTACATTAACATTTGTTTGAAATGTTGAAATTAAACCCACTAAAAAGACTAGCTTGGGAATTTTACCATCTCTATCTTATTGTGTTTTAATTTTCCAAACAAGAGTAAGCTGTGGTTTATAGCTTATTCACTTTCAAAACTAAATAATTATGATTTCAAAATCTATGTGTAACAGCCTAGCTTGAGTTCAGATCAATATATAGTTTTGGCCCAGGAAATATCCTTTATCTTCCTACAGATCATCAAACTATCACTTCTTTTAAAACTAACCTCATTCACTTTGCAGCCTCTCCTTTTTATTTATTTTATTTTATTTATTTATTTATTGCTGCTTACTGTGTTTCCCTGAAAATAAGACGTAGTCAGACCATCAGCTCTAATGTGTCTTTTGGAGCAAAAATTAATATAAGACCCGATCTTTCTTTAATATAAGACAGGGTCGTATATAATATAATTCTGGGTCTTTAATATAATAAATATAATATAACATAATATAATATAACATAACATAATATAATGCAATACAAGACCGGGTCTTATATTAATTTTTGCTCCAAAAGATGCATTAGAGTTGATGGTCCAGCTAGGTCTTATTTTCAGGGAAACATGGTAGTTAACCCTCGGTCTTTGACCAATTTTTCTTGAACCCCATTCCACAATTCCCTTTCCTATTCCCAATAATTTGATGTGTCTGTGCTGATCATGACTGTTTCTTAGCACAAACACTGGCCACTTAGTCACTCCTTCAAAACAATTAGGCTTCCCTTGCTTAGGGCCTTATGGTTAAAATTCCTATCTATGGATCATTTAAATAGGTGCATCAACTTGTTTTAAATAGAGAAATGTTTATGGTTGATATGGAACTCCCAGGTGATTCAGCATGGTAACATACAATATTGGCACAGAATAAACTGAACCCCAAGTTATTGTAGCAAACATAAAAATACAGAAATGTAAATAACATCTCCTTTGCTGTTCAAACAATTCAAATAATGCCTGTAATGAGAGGTATTTCAAGACACTTGGGAAGATTGGGAAAATATTTGTGGAGAACTTGCTTATTTTACATCATTTTATTTTCTTCCTCTCTTGATATTCAAAGCTTTGGCCATAATAACAAGTTTCATACAGTGACTTTATGATAGTATTTCAAAAGCATTTGATTCAGGCAGTTTAGTCAGGAAACATTACACTAAAACAGGGGTGTCCAAACTGCGGCCCAGGTCCAACTGCGCCCCCCCATCCATTTTTTATTGGTCCGCAGAAAATTCCAAAAATATATTTAGTTTACTTAAATAAACCAGGTGAGGCAATATGTACTTCAGATCAAGTGAGTGGCCCAGCTGTTTGTGTATTTTACCGCACATGGCCCTTGGTGAAAAACGTTGAAAAATTTTGGACACCCCTCCCTGCACTAAAAAGTATGGGTTATTTAATTTTAAAAAGGTACAACTTCGAACATTGTTAGCACCATTTTCTTCTAAGATTCTTCTTAATTAAAGAGCATCATGAGTAAACTGCCCCTATTCTGCTGAATATCCAAGTGAGCTCCTTGTATTAAAAATGTGATAAGGGGGGCCTGCCCGGTGGCTCAGGCGGTTAGAGCTCCGTGCTCCTAACTCCGAAGGCTGCCGGTTCGATTCCCACGTGGGCCAGTGGGATCTCAACCACAAGGTTGCCAGTTCAATTCCTCGACTCCTGCAAGGGATGGTGGGCTGCGCCCCCTACAGCTAGCAAAGGCAACTGGACCTGGAGCTGAGCTGCACCCTCCACAACTAAGATTGAAAGGACAACAAGTTGACTTGGAAAAAAGTCCCGGAAGCGCACACTGTTCCCCAATAAAGTCCTGTTCCCCTTCCCCAATAAAATCTTAAAAAAAATATGTGATAAGGCATAAAAATCGACCTAAATTTGTTTCTTATCAACTTGAAATAAATTGCTATACATAGTATTTTTCAAGAATAAAGTCTTAATATTATATGAAAACAATGTAAAGTAGTTGAAATTGATCTATTTATGCAAAATTGAATAAAATATGACAGTTAATTAAGGATACATTTCTATCTATCGGTCTATCTATCTACCTCCCCACATCCATGACTTGAAAATTATACTTTAATGATAGTGACTATTAGTTGACCTATTCTGTAATTAGGTTTGCCTCTAAACTATGAAACACTGAAATCCTATTATCCTATAGATAATAAATGCATTCTTTCACTGAAATAATTTACTACAAATACGCAGACCTGAATCTTATTACTATTGCTGAATTTTCCCACCATTGACCATATCTTCTTTATACTTAACTTCTACCATCTTTTTAAGAATCAATATATTTAGCAGAAAAACTGCTGCTCAACATGAGTTAGTGCAAAGTTTCTGCTAGTCAGAGGTCTTGAATATACTTTCACAGAGAGTTAAACTGATTGTTAAATTTAAATTGCCTTAGTTGGTGTATAGCTTATTCTGTATATTAATAAATCATGTTTAATTTTTCAATTTCTTTTCATTTCATCTGCATGAACTTGAAATAATAGCAATTGACTTACTTGATATCTAAGTTTCATTTTCTTCTAAAATGCTGAATGTTAAATTGATTTTTATGAGTACATAAAAATTATGTACTCTGAGATTGGTATCTTACACTGAGAGAATAAAATAGGAAAAGGAATATAAACTTTAAAATATATACTTTCTGTATAGTATTTCTATTATTATGTATGGGGCAGCCAGGACGTCTAAGTATTTTCTCTGTCATTATCTAAAAACAATTACAGCTCTAAAGAAAATGCACAAAGAGGAAAGTAAGTAGTATGAGTTTGTATCCTTTCACCTATAGTATAAAATTCTTTAAAAAATAAAAATATTAAGGAATATTTCTAGTAAGTTGTGACTTGCTATATTTTGCAATGCTCAATTTCATGGATTTTGACAATATATCAGGATAGTAATATTTAAGGAAATTGTCAAGTCTCCTTATCAATAGAATGGATATTCCATAAGATTTTTATTTATGTTTTTCTCTTCTTGTTGTTCTGCTTTTAAGATCAACTTTAATGTATGTGGGTTTAAGCAAGGGTGCATTTTGTTTCTATACTACATATATGTGTGTAAGTTTGTGTGTGTTTTCTTATCACACACATTCAGTTTTATACTTTTGAAAGACAACTATTGTTATATACCAGATGCTCAAAACATACAACCTGACATGTGGGATTGTACTTCCATGTAGAATATTCTCCACAGGATAATGTTGCTGCCGTCTTAACCATGAGAAAAAGTCAGATGATTCACAAAGACATATTGTTTGAGCCCATCAGGGAGCTGAGGTCACAGGCATGCAATTAAACTGAATTCCAAAGACTGATAGAGATGACATGTGAACAGTTTCACAATTGGAAGAATTCATAAGGAAGAGAAAAGCTGGAATCATCCATGTGGATAAAAGATAGATAGATGATTGATAGATAGATAGATAGATAGATAGATAGATAGATAGATAGATAGATGTCAGCTAATATATTAATATATTCTTAAAGGTCAAATGTAGGTTTTCTGTCATTCTGAAATTATTGAGACCCTCTCACCACAGAGACAAGGGAAGCTGGTGGTTCCTCATAGCTCTTTTCTATGGGCTTTCACTTGGAGCTTATGAAAAAGATTAGAGAAAGAGACAGGACCCCAAGTGGTGCAGAAAGGCAAATGATGAGCTGCCTGTGGGGACATGAGCAAATTACCGCTTCTTATGCAATTCCATCATATGAAGCAAAGATCTTTGCTAGAATAGGGATAACAAACTTCTTCAACCTCCAATGTCATAAGAAGATCTATTTCTTTTGGGGAAGAGGTTGAATCAAACAAAAAAATGAACAGCAAACATGATGGGGAGGGGGTGGAATCTCTCTTCAGGTAAGGATCTGATGACAGATTTAGGTATCAGCTACTGCTGGAAGAGAGATGGGATTCTCCGCTGCATGATCTGACAGATATATAAGGTACTGCTTCTCACAGGAGAAATATGAATCCAGAGAAGGCCTTATCCTTCTGAGGTACATAGACCAGATGGAGTTTGCAGTCTAACAACAAAAACAGAATTACTTTCCTCCTATTACAAGTCAAACAATGAGTATCATGCCTCAGTAGACTACCACCGGGGAATAAGACAAAAGAAAATACTGAAGAGAATGGCTAAGTATGTTCCAAATTAAGAAATAAAAAGAAAATAGGGGAAGAGAACAAGAGAGAGAAAGAAAAAATAAAAATGTGGCTCCAAATGCCTAGAGAAGATCAAACACAGAAATAAAATATGCACCTAATGTAGTCAAACTGTAGATAACCACAGATAAAGAGAAAATCTTGAATAGAGCCAGAGAATTAAGAATCATAAAATAGACCAAAGCATAAATAGAGTTACAATAGTCTTCTTTTCAGAAAACATGTAAACCCACAGACAGTGGAGTAGTAATTTGAAAGTAATGAAAGAAAGAAAAGAAAAGAAAAACATCCAAACCAGAATTGTATTCTCTGTTAAGATACTTTCCATTTGAACAGAAAAATTAAGAAGTTGTTTAAAACAAACATAAGCTATGATAATTTATGTCCAACAGAATTATGTTACAAAAAAATTTAAAGAAAATTATTCCCGCTGATAAAATATGATAACAGATGGAACTCTGGATGTTGGAGGACTGAAAAAGAACATTGAAATAGTAAAAATTTAAGTGAATGTAAAATACTTTCTAAAGAATCAATTTAAAATATAATTGAGAAAGAAATAACAATGAATCGTAGAATTCATTGTTATTCATAAAACATAAATAAAATGTTTATTTCTGTAAAAAAAATGCATGGTAACATTAGCACTAAGCATAAGAAGAAAGAAAAGTATATCATTGTGGGATTTTTATACCAGAAACAGTAAAAGATTATTTAAAGATAAGCTAGGAGAAGTTAAGGATGTACAGTATAAATAATGGAGAAACCAAAGACAGAGAGAGAGAGCCTATTATATAGACCAATAGCAGAGATAAAAATCCTGGAATAATCAAAAAATCCACATTAAAAAAGAAAAACAAATCAAGAAAGAAGAGGTAGAGCCAATAAGACAACTATAAGACTTCAATATGCATATATCAGTAATTACATTAATACAATTTATCTAATTACCACAATTAAAAGTTGTGATATTGAATTTTTGTTTTGTGTATTTTACTGTTTACTTTTTAAAAATTATTTTTACATTTAAGGTGGTTTTCGTATAGACAAAACAGAAACCCTAACCAAAAGAGACCTAGGTTCTAGATTAATACCAGACAGGTATGTTTTGGTAAAAGGTATACCAACTGACACTATATCGTGAAAAATTAGCCATACATCAGGAAGAAATAACGATCTAAAAGATACATGTATCTAATGAAAGCTTCAAGATAAATAAAACAAATAGAATGAATAGAACTGAGAGGACAAATTCCTACTTATAATTGGATATTTCTAAATCTTGTGTAATATGCAATAGAACAAGTAGAGAGAAGATATAAAGGATACAGATGGTCTGAATAACACTGTAAACTTACTTGAACACCCCATCCAATAGTAGCATGAGCAGAATGTGTATTCTTCTCATGTATGACCTTCACAAAGATAGACCATCAGAAAACTTCACCATATGTAAAATATTTATAATCATATACAAATATATTTGACCACAAAAAGTGAAACTAGAAATCAGTAATCAAAATGCATCTTGAAATTCCCAATAAATTTCTAAATTCCCCATGAATCAAAAAATAACAAGCAAAATAGAAAATATTTGAAATAAAGAAAAATGAATACAAACCATAATTATCTGTGACTTGTACTTATAGTCATACTTAGATGGAAATTCACATAATTGAATGCTTGTATGACATAAGAAGTAAAGTTATCTATTATTATTATTAGTTTCAGGTGTACGATGTCATAGTTAGACATTTACACCCCTCACAAAGTGACAACCCCCTCCCCCAATCTACCACCCGTCTGACATCGTATATAGCTGTTACAGTTCCACTGACTCTATTCCTGATGCTGTACTCCACAACATGTGATGATATATGTATATGTGTGTGTGTGTGTGTATATATATACATATATGTATATATGTATATATATATATATAAAATTATGTATATATATATATATATATATATATATAATTGTAGTTGACATTCATGACTATTCAGCTTCAGCTTCAGGTGTACAGTGCTGTGATCAGGCACATACACCATTCATGAAGTGGTCCCCCTAATAAGCCAAGTGTCCATCAAATACCCTACAAAATCTTTACATTAATGATTATATTCCCCAAACTGTCTTTCATATCCCTATGGTAATTTTGTGGTTACAGATTGTGCTTTCTAATTCCCTCGCCTTCTCCCTAATCCCAGCCCCCTCCCATCTAGCACCCCTCAGTTTTTCCTCTGTATCTCTGAGACTGTTTCTCATTAGTTTGTTAATTTATTCTATTCTTTAGATTGCCCATATAAGTGAGATCATATGGTATCTGTCTTTCTCCTTCTGACTTATTTCACTTAGCATAATGTTCTCTAGGTCCGTCCATACCGTTGCAAATGGTTAGATTTCATTCTTCTTGATGTAATACTCCATCAATATGTAATACTTCTTGATGTAATTACTCCAGTAATATTCCATTGTATAAATATACCACAGTTTCTTAATCCAGTCATCTACTGATGGGCATTTCAGTTGTTTCTATATCTTGGCTATTGTGAATAGCACTGAAATAAACATAGGGGTGCATAATATTTTTTTTTCCAAATTAGTGTTTTCATTTTCTCTGGATAGATACCTAAGAGTAAAACTGCTGGGTCATAATGTAGTTCCATTTCCAGTTTTTTGAGCTATGTCCATACTGATTTCCATAGTGGCTGCACCAATCTGCAGTCCCACCAACAGTGCATGAGGGTTCCCTTTACTCCACATCCTTGCCATCACTTGTTTTTTGTTGACTTATTGATGATGATCATTCTGACTGGGGTGAGGTGGTATCTCATTGTGGTTTTTATTTGCATTTCTCTAATGATTAGTGAGATTGAACAATTTTTCATATATCTGTTTTCCATCTCTATGTCCTCTTTAGAAAAATGTCTCTTCATGTCTTCTGCCCACTTTTTAAATTGGGTCGTTTGTTTTTTTGGTGTTGAGTTAAATGAGTTTTTATTTTGAATATTAACTACTTATCAGATGTATCATTGACAAATATCTTCTCCCATTCAGTATGATGCCTTTTGTTTTTATTGATGGTTTTCTTTGCTGTGAAAAAACATTTCAATTTAATGTAATCCCACATTTATTTTTTTCTCTTACTTCCCTTGCCAGAGGGGAAATGTCAGCAAAAATATTACTAAGGGTAATGTCTGCAATTTTATTTCTTATATTTTCTTCTATGAGCTTTATGGATTCAAATCTTACATTTAAGTTTAATACATTTTGAATTTATTCTGGTATATGGTGTAAGGAGGTGGTCCAGCTTCATTTTTTTGCATGCATCTGTCCAGGTTTCCCAGCACCATTTATTAAACAGACTGTCTTTACCCCAATTTAAATTCTTGCTTCTATTGTCATAGATTAAATGACTATATAAACATGGATTTATTTCTGGGCTCTCTATTCTCTTCCATTGATCTATGTGTCTTTTTATGCCAGTACCATGCTGTTTTGATTACTATAGCTTTGTAGTGTGATTTGATGTCAGGTATCGTGATATCTCCCATTTTGTTCTTCTTTCTCAAGATTGCCGTGGCTATTTGAGGTCTTTTATGGTTCCATATAAATTTTCGGGTTATATGTTCTATTTATATGAAAAGTGTCCTTGGTAGTTTGATAGGAATTGCATTTAATCTATATATTGCCGTAGGCAGTATGGGCATTTTAACTATATTAATTCTTCCTATCCATGAGCATGGTATGTGTTTCCATTTATTTGTATCTTCTTTAATTTCTCTTTTCAGTGTCTTATTATTTTCTGATTATAGGTCTTTTACTTCTTTGGTTAAATTTATTCCTAAGTATTTTATAGTTTTTGAAGCAATTGTAAATAGAACTGTTTTCTTAATTTCTCCTTCTGATACTTTATTATTGGTATACAAATGCCACTGATTTCTGAATATTAATTTTGTATCCTGTGACTTTACTAAATTCATTATATATATATATATATATATATATATATATATATATATATATATAGCTAATATATATAATTTAGCTATATATATAATTTAGCATGATATATATATAATTTAGCATTATATGTGTGTGTGTGTATATATATAAAAATGCTAAAATAACAAAAAGAATAATAAAGAAAAAATACACAGTGCCAGTCTTGGCTTAAGCCCACCAAGCTATCTCCAGGAGTCTTTGTCCTCTGCTGCACAAAGCCTCCTCTGCATTTTGCAGAGGCAGAGCCGGTCATCTGGTGTCCAGCGTGACCCTGGCAATGCAGTTCTAGATGAGTGGGACTATGGGGTGTGGTTGGTAGTTCTTACAAAGTCAGTGCAGTTTCTGCTCTTGCCTGCACAAACTTTCACTGAGAGCACCACAGCCAGCCACCAGGAGGTGGGCTTCTTCCCTGTGCTCAGGTCTCCTGGGTCTTAGGGCATTTCCTCTGTTGGGGGAGTGGAGGGCACGAGATTTCTGAGCTGCTAAAAGCACAGGACTGCCACTGCCACCCGCTGCTGACCTCTGTGTTTGTCTCAGAAGCTGTAATTGCCCTGCTGGAGGCATCCAGAAAAGGTGGGGCCTGGAAAGGGAGGAGTCTTATGTCTCCCTGCCCACTCTTCCCTAGGTCACAGCTGCAAACCGACAAACCAGCTTTTTCCAGTTCTTGAGGGTCACAGCTCCTCTGTAATCTGACACTACTCCTCTGTTCAAGGACCAGCCTAAGACTCTGGAAGGACTGGGGTAGGATTGCTGTGGGAGAATGGGGGGAGGGACACAGGTATGGAGTTTGCTTTCCATCTGGCTGAGAGAGCCCAGCCAGAGTTCTCAGCTGAGGTTTCTGCCTCAAGCGCTGGACACCACCGTCCTTATGCTGATCTCTTGGCAGGACTGTGGGGCGCAGGGAGGCAGCCCACTGCCTGGCTGTTGTGATCTCCGGTCAGCATCCTGGGGCCCCACATCTCCACAGCCGCACAGGCGGGCCCATCTCCATACCACTCCCTTCCCTCTTCACCCACTCACCCGGTTTGCCCACCTTCAAGTAATCCTAATGCGAGTCTCTTAGCTCTTCTGTGTGATGAGCAGAGATTCCTTTGATGGGTTATAGATGTTCAATTTGTGGTAAGTTCTGGTAGAAAATTCAAGAAGCCCACCTCGCTGCCGCCATTTCTATGATGTGCAAGAAAGAAAGTTCTTAAGTCAGTTGTCTAAGTTTAAATATTAGAAAATAGGAAAATAGTAAGAAGGGACTTTAAGAAGATGAAAGGAACTAGTAAATACAAGTGCAGAAATCAATTATATTGCAATCATAAAAATTTTAGATAAAGCCATAACACCTGACACATTTTCCTTGAGATTAGTAAAATTGGTAATACTGAAACGAGACTCTTAACAAAACATGAGAGAAGCCAGAAATAACTAATATTAAAGACGAAAAGTGACATGTATATAGCTATTGTGAACATTCAAGTAATTTAAGGGTTCATTACAGAATAAGAAGGGAATATTATGAAAAACTTTATGCCAACCAATTTGATCAAATAAATGAAATGGATTAATTTATTTACTCAAATTAAAATTCTCATTCAAAAAGATATATATATATATATATATATATATATATATATATATATATATATCTCATATATATGTAGCCCCAGATTACATACTGTTGAATGCACCAATATTGAAAGAAAAAACTAAATCTATTCTGTGAAATCTCTCCAGAAATTGAGAGGTAGAGAACCTACCAACTCATTTTTTTTTTTTTTAGGTCCTCTGGTAATGATAAAATTTTGTTTGTAAAAAATAATATCCATTTTGAAATATTTCACTTTTTTACTAGTTTCATGTGTATAAAACAATGTAATAGATATTTGCACCCCTCACAAAGTGATAACCCTCGTCCCCCAATCTATTACCCATCTGACATCGTATATAGCTATTATAATTCCATTGACTCTCTGTGAAATCTCTCCAGAAATTGAGAGGTAGAGAACCTACCAACTCATTTTTTTTTTTTAGGTCCTCTGGTAATGATAAAATTTTGTTTGTAAAAAATAATATCCATTTTGAAATATTTCACTTTTTTACTAGTTTCATGTGTATAAAACAATGTAATAGATATTTGCACCCCTCACAAAGTGATAACCCTCGTCCCCCAATCTATTACCCATCTGACATCGTATATAGCTATTATAATTCCATTGACTCTATTCTCTATGCTGTGCTCCACATCCCATGAATATATATATATATATATTTCATATATATGTGAATAATCAAAGAAATCTCTAGCCCCAGATTACATACTGTTGAATGCACCAATATTGAAAGAAAAAACTAAATCTATTCTGTGAAATCTCTCCAGAAATTGAGAGGTAGAGAACTTACCAACTCATTTTTTTTTTTTTTTTTTAGGTCCTCTGGTAATGATAAAATTTTGTTCGTAAAAAATAATATCCATTTTGAAATATTTCACTTTTTTATTAGTTTCATGTGTATAAAACAATGTAATAGTTAGATATTTGCACCCCTCACAAAGTGATAACCCTCGTCCCCCAATCTATTACCCCTCTAACATCGTATATAGCTATTACAATTCCATTGACTCTATTCCCTATGCTGTACTCCACATCCCATGAATGTATGTGTGTATATATATATATATATATATATATATATATATATATATATATATATATATATATATATATATATAATTGGCATGCAGTATTATTCAGCTTCAGCTTCAGGTGTACAGATCAGTGATCAGGCATCTACACAGTCCATGAAGTGGTCTCCCTAATAAGACAAGTGCCCATGTGACATTCTATAAAATCACTTGTCAACTCATTTTTTGAGATGAGAGTTACCTTGTACCAAACCTAGGCAAAGATATAACAAGAAAAAGAAGGTAGAATTATATTATTCATGAACATAGATTTAAAAATTCATAAAATATTAAAAATTAAAATTCAATAATTAACAAAAGGTAACTCATCATGTTCAATTCTGGTCTGTTCCAATAATGTAAGGTTAGGAAAACATTTGAATACTAAACAATACAATTAATCACATCAATAGTACAGAAAATGAGAATTTGTCCGATCTTAATAATAGGTTCAGAAAAATAATTTGACAAAATATTGCATCTATTCATGGAAAAGCTCTCAGCATACAAGTAGGAACCTTCTTCAACTCAATAAAGACATGTAATGAATCCTCATGGCTAACTTTATATAAAGAAAACAAAAAAACAGAAAAGAAAAGCAGCTTTTCACCTAAGATCAGGAACCAAGCATAGATGTGTCTGCTCTTACCACTTATATTCACCACTATACTGGAGGTGATAGGTAATATAGCAAGGCCAGCAAATATAATAAAAGCCATACAGATTGAAAGGGAAGAACTACACCTCTCTATTTTCAGACAACATAATAATCTGATCATCTATGTACAAAATGCCAAAGATTCTACATAAAATATCCTGTAGCCCAGTGAATTTGGTAAGATTGTGATATAAAGGCCAATAAAGAAAATCAATTGCATTTCTACACAATGACAATAAGCATGGACGTTACTTGTACAAATACATTTACAATAACCTCAAATAAAATTTAGTTTTAGGAATCAATTTGCTGTAGCAAATTAGTACATTTAATATAAAAATGCAAAATTTATTTGACACAAACTACAAAACATTTGTAAGATTAATTAAAACAAAATAAAACAAATGAAGAGTTATGATAGGTACATAGATTGGAAAAGTTAATGGTGGAAAATGACAATTGTCCTCAAATTGGTTTAAAAATTCAGTGTAATATTGATTAATATCCATGAAATGTTTTAATGTTTTTTTATTTGTTTTTCTTTTTTTCTGAACTGGCATGCTGATACTAAAACTTTATATGAAAACAAACAAACAAACAAAAAAACAAAGACCTTAACAGTTTTAAAAGAAAAAAGAAAAGTTGGATATCTCAACAGAATTTAAGACATGCTATAAAGCTACCATAACTCAGCTAATGTAGCATTGGATTATAGATAGATATATAGAAGTCAATGTGATAGCATAAAGAGGGAAAATTAAAATAAAATAAAATAAAAACAAAAACACCTCAACAAGCAAACATACATGGGAAGCTGATTTTTGACAGATTTTCCAAGGTAACACGATAGAGAAAGGGAGGTTTTTTTTAAGTAAATAGTGCTATAAAAATTGGACGTGCCTTAACCTTATCTCATACCATTAAAACAAACAAACAAACAAACAAGCAACAACAACAACGAAAAAAACTCAAAGTGGGTCATGGTCCAGAACTACGGGCAAAAACCATAACTTTCTATCAAAAACAGGAGAATATGTTTGTCATCCTGGGTTACACAAAGTTTTCTTTGGCCCAAATACCACAAAAAATGATATATTGGCCTTCATTAGAGTTAAAAACTCCTGTTTATTGAAAGACTGAAAAAAATGTAAAGACAAACTACAGACAGGGTTGAAGCATTTGCAAAGCACATATCTGTTAAAAGATTTATACAACTCAATAACAAGAAGACAAACAACTCAATTAAAAATTGAAAAAAGAACTTGGTAAAAGATTTGAGCAGACAGGCAGCTGAAGAAAAGATTAAGATTCTAAAGCAGCACACGAAAATTGCTGTATTTCCTCAAGTTTTGGAGAAAGGCAAATTGATACCATAATGAAATATCCTGTAAACATTCTAGTGTAGGTAAAATAAAGATGATAGAGAGATGGATAGATGATGATAGATAGGTAGGTAGATAGATAGGTAGATAGATAGATAGATAGATAGATAGATAGATAGATAGATAGATAGATAGATAGATAGATAGGTAGGTAGGTAGGTAGGTAGGTAGGTAGGTAGGTAGGTAGGTAGGTAGATAGATAGATATGTACTCACATGGATGGATAGGATGCAAAGCAATTTGGATGTCTTTTATATTGCCAGTGGGAATTCAATTTGGCACAGCTACTTTGCCAAATGGCTTGACAGTTTCTTATAAAATTAGGCATACAGTTTTGATGTGACCCAGTAATCTTATTCCTCAATATTTACACAACAGAGATAAAACTCTATGTCCCCACAGATGTCTGTACATGAATATATATAGCAGCTTTCTTCACAATTACCAAATTCTGGAAACATCATTAATTCCTATTGACTGGCTATTGAGGGATATATTGTGGTACATTTATAAAAGGATACACTGTTCAGCAGGAACTGCTGATGCAACCCCTCACCCCCCAAAAGCAAATAGATCTCAGTAGTTTCATGAGATTGAAGAAAGCTGAATGAGAAAGCATGCTGTCTGCATGTATTTATATGAAAGTCTTGAAAAGGCAAAAGGATAAGGATTTAAATCCAGTTAGTGGGGACCAAAATCTGAGGGAAGGAGAAGGGTATTGACTGCAAAAGGCACCAGACATGTTACATGTTATTGTTTTTTGTTTTGTTTGAGTTTGTGGTCACATTCTATATCCTGATGTTGGTATTGGTTACCTTACTGCATATATTTGTCCAAACTCACCAAACCATATATCTGAAAAGTATGATTAGTTTTGTATGCAAATCATACATCAATAAACATAAAAAACAAAATTATAAGTTACATAAAATAAAGATTGAAAAAAAAACAATTATGAATGTAACAGGGACATGTAAGCGCTTTCCCTTTTTGAGGGGTAGCTCTGTTAATGTCATTTCTCTGCCTATATTCAAGAACCCAATCTTTTCTGAGAGACATGGCCCAAACATATTTGGGGTGCACTTCCAGAAACTTGGGTCATTGTTGAAGAAATAAACGATTTATATGATAATCTCATCATATAAGAGGCTGCTGAAATTTAGCAAGCTAGTTTTCTTAGATGCCATTTAAGTTGGTGAGAAGACTGAGGGAACCAGAAGGTTCATAGGCAACACATTACTAAAACAACAGTTCCTTTCAGAACACAGGAAAAAAAATATCAGGTAGTTTATGCTTGCAATTTTTCATGCACGCTGTTCTATGGAATTTGACAGTGATGATTATGTGAATCAAATAGTAAATTCACCCAGGTCTATTATGTGTATAACTCCCCAAAACTATTTTGGTGAAAGCTTTTCGTTATACTTTAAGGATTATCTTCTGTTTACTCTTCAGCATAAGGCAGATTGTAAAACTCTGAAATTCATTTTGAATGAAGAGTTATTTGTTCTATTGTGAAATATAGATGGAAATCATATTTTACCTATGAGTACAGGGAGTCTCTATGGCTAATATATTTTGCATTTTCCTCACCATGAATATGTACTTATTTTTCCCCTTAGATTTAGATATTCATATCAGTATAGTACAATTGTTCTGTTTTTCCTTTTCCCTCTTTCTCCCCATTTCCCACGATAAATTTTATTGTTTCCTTTGAAATAACTGAGGCCTCAGACAAATACAGCACTTAACACAAAACAATGTACCTCCTTGTTCTATCTCTACAAAAATGAAAGGATTATATAATAAATAAATGACATTAAGAGACAAAACAGATAATTATCACAGTGTATCAAAGTAATAAATGCACATTTTGAATAATTTTTCTTAGAAGATTTAATGCTAGGATTAAGCACTCGCACATTCTTCAGATTTCAGATATCTCTGTCCTCTAAAGGCAGGCTATAATTCATAGCAGAGTACATCATTATTCATAAAAACCCTGAAACATATTTTTCCCATATGAACAATGGTTTCTTGTAATGGTTAATTTCCTAAGACAACCTTCCACACTCTATGATCATAATGTAGGTAAACTACTGTATGTTAAATTAGAAAGGATACAAAAACTGTAATTAAAAGAGAATTTTCCTGGGCAAAACGGTTTGAAAATCAACCATTGTCAAAGACTTCTGCTTATATCGACTAGAGGCACACTTTCCTATGAATGGAGTGCTGACTTGTGTGTGTGGTGTGATGTGAGGTTCTTCTTGGGTTACCATTGGTTGGACCTGCTTGCAGATCTGCATAAATGCTGCTGTTTGGGACTGCCTCTCGGTTTCGTATCCAACATGTAAAAATCTTGGAACTTGTGACTGTCCCTGTGGCTTTTCTAATGCCCATCAGATAATTGATGTAGCTGGACAAAACACTATACTGAAATCTTGAAAAGTAGGCACATCCAGAGAGATGTAGATCTTGAGATTTTATTACCTGCAATAGAAGCTACTACTGTGTTTCTCTGAAAATAAGTCCTAACCGGAAAGTAAGCTCTAGCATGATTTTTCAGGATGACATCGCCTGAACATAAGCCTTAATGCATTTTTTTGGAGCAAAAATTAACATAAGGCCCGATCTTATTTTTGGGGAAACACTGTAGAATAAATAGGATAATGGGAAAACTAAAATGGTTATTTTACAGATTTGCTGTAGGCTGACTTTAGAATAGTGTGAAAGTGAGAAATGCCTGGGGTTCACAGTCATAAGTGATCCCCCATATGTATGCAGAATTGTATATAAGAGTTCTCAGTCATGGCCCTGTTCAGGGTGAGAGGGATAGTAGTGATCTGAAACTCTTCTACCTATAACACTTCTAATCTTGGGGGGTGGGGGGAGGTGGAGGGTGGAGGGGAGTAATTCCCAGAAGGGAATTCTAACGTTTTACTGTAACTGGGAAAAGGGAATTTTGCCCCAGCTCCAGTCTTCTTATCTTACCAAAGGGGGTGGAAAAAATCAACAGGAGACAGGGTTTCAGAAAATAAATGTGAATGCTCCTCTTGGGAAAGATAATAGAGATATGGGGGACACTAATCCATAACTTTGGAGAAGGAACAGAAACGCTTGTGAAAGAGAAACCCTAAGAATAGTCCATGAAAAGACTGAGACGATATCATGTAATTATAGAATACTCCCTTCCCCACCTCCTACCACCATACCTTGACAATGTGAAGAATGTAACAGAGAGATAAAAATTTTAAGAAAGAATAGAAAACTAAAGCTCTAGAAATTAGAAGTACAGGAATAGGACTAAACAATGCCTTGGACTACACAGCAGTGAACTTGAAGATAGGCCAGTATAAACTTCCCAAAAGAGAAATATGAATAAAAAAAAACAAAAAAAAAGAAAACAGAAAATAACAGAACATTCAAGAACATGTAATTTGTATACTAGAAAGAGAAGAACAAGAGAAAACATGGAATAAATATTTGAAGTAATAGGGCCAAGAACTTTACTAAACTAATGACTCGCAATGACAATTATTAATTCAAGAATCTCAGAGAACTTCAAGGAAGATTAACAACAACAAACTAGGCTTATATTCAAACTGCAGGGAAAAAGGAAGAAAATATTGAAGGAAGATAAGGAAAAAAAATCTCTTACATATATAAATAAGGAGGTAAGAATTTCATGGATTCCAGGTCTATAGCTTCACACTTGATCTATCCGTATCTCTGTCTCTATCTCTATCTCCATCTCTATCACTGTCTCTGTCTCCCTCTGAAACAACCTGTCATGTTGTGTGTAGCCCTGGAGAGACTGACCGGGAACTGATATCTCTGGTCACCTGTGTGAGGAACTGAGTGAGACCTGCCAATGGCCAATGAGTGAGTTTATAAGTGGACTCTGCCCCTCTGATACCCCACCCTCAAATACCCCACCACAATTACCCAGGTTGAGCCTAGATACACTGATTGAAGCTTTGTGAGGAGCCATGAGCTGCAAGAACCAGCTAAGCTATGCCTGAGTTACAAACCCTGAGAGATAATAAATGCTGTTTTAAGTCAAAATGAAAAGAAAAGAAAAAAAAATTCAGCAGACTTATCATCAAAAACATGCAAAAAAGGAGGGTGTTGAAACACTACAAGTGTTAAAAGGAAAAAAAAAAGTCTAAAAATCTATATCCAATTTATAAGTAGTGAACTCATCTTTCAAAAGTGAAGGAGGAATAAAGACTCAGGGAAAGAAAAAAAAATGAGGGAAGTCATTTCTAGCAGACTTGCTCTGCAAGGAATGTTAAAAATGTCTTCAGTTAGGAAAAGAAAAAAAAAAAAAAAAACAGGTTAGAAACTTGGAACTACATTAAGTAGAGGGTTGAAAAAGGTATAAAGGAAAACAAAATGTAATATTTTATGTTTCTTATTTTGTTGATATAAAACCTAATTGCTTGTTTAAAGAAATCGAGCAATGTTGTTCTATATCAGGTATGTATAACCTATGGATAATTGGTCTAAATGACAGCGATGTCACAAGGTATGTGAGGGAGGAATGGAGGACGTATTCCTAAAGGTCATTGAGGGGTTTGGCGCCCGGTGAAAATCCCACATGTGACTTTTCAGGCTTTACTACAGGCAACCACAGGCTTTACCTGTCACATCTCACAGGGGAAACCTGCCCTCCCCACACTAGACTGGGCGCATAGCCCATGCTTTGCGGCCTCTGTGGGGAGTTGCAGTCAAGGTCTGAGGCCACTGGGATAGCCATGCTGTTTATGTATTTACATTCTTAGCTCTGCACCTTCATTCATGGGTCACTTTATCTGAGGCCTTGGGCAGAGGTCTTCAGGCTCCCCTGCTGAGGCCTCCTTATGAGGAAGTGAAGGGACCATAAAGATACTTCTCCGTTCTGACTCAGTACCCAGTATTTTCCACTCCTGTTCCTTCCCTGTAGCTCTCCCCAACCTGAGGGTGCATAAACCTGCCAATCTTTTTGTTTGGTCCCTCTCTCAACAGTGGGGCCACGCCGACCCCTGCCCCTTGCCCAGTGTGCTGTTCTATAGGGCAAAACAGCACAGGGAAGTCAGGCTCCTTGGTTTTAGCCTCTCACTTGTTTCCCATTGCGGTAAATGATTACGCACTTAATTCTCTTTTCCTTTTTTTTTTTTTTTGTGTGTGTGTGTGTGGGGGGGGGTAGTTATTACTTTAATTGGCTCCTCTGTTACCAGACAGCTCAGCCTTTTCTCGCTCAGCTCAGTCGAGCTCCCAACAGTAACTACCCTATACATGAAGTGTTATAGGGAAATTTGATGGTGTATGTACATCATTTAAACATTCAGATTGTAAATTCTAGGACAATCACGAAAATCATTTGTTTGTTTGTTTGTTTGTTTAAACACAGAAGTATAGGTAATACACAACGAGAGATAATGAAATGGAATAAAAAAAGAATTTGAAACCTCCATTATAACTTGATCAACAGGTAGAAAATTCGTAAGGATAGAGTTGACCTGCGGAGGATCATAGATTAACTTTATTGAATTAACATGTACAGGATACTCTCTCCAACAACAGAAAACACGTGGTTCTCGAGCACACATGAAAGATTTGCAGTTAGATCACATCCAGGCCATAAACACAGAGCAGATCTGGGCAAGCTGATTAGAAGCCTGAGAGCCCCTCTTTGGCGCTCATGGGAGGTTCAGAGCAGGCACCCAGCCCTCATGTGGAAAACCTTCAACACAATTGTGTACCTTAACCACTGCAGATACCAGCCTGTCTCTTTCCTGCTTTTGTAAACCTTTTTTTTTCTTTTTCTTTTTTACCTGTTTGGACCAGCCTTTGTTACCTTAGAAAAATCACATTATGAGATTTTTCTTTTATAAAAAGAGTAACAACCCTTTTTATACCTTCTTGGTGTATGTGTGTTGTCATCAATCTCTACATTCAAACCATTAGTATGTATATTTGTGTGATTTACACATGTTAAAGTGTTGAATATAACATGATGACCCATAACAGGTCATCAAAAATATTATCATAAAGACTTTAACATTTAGTTTAGTTTGAAATAAAATACAATTAAATATTTTAATGTTATTAAAGATTCACTAGTTAGAAAGCATTGTGACTTATCTTTAGATGCATTAAATTTAGCAAAGTTTATAGTTGGCTTAATAATAAACAATTCTTTCTAATTCATTGAGTCTTTTCAGATACCGTTGACTTGCTCATCCCGTCTTGAGTGCACATTTTTTCCACTCCCCACCACTGTTTCATATATATACATAAGAAAATCTATCTGTAAATCTGAAAATAAAAGTCTTTCTCACTCAATACAGACTTCTTTGAAAACCTAGTAGGAAAGCAATTGGAAAAAGAGACAGGGGTTCTTTACTTTTCTCTCCCCGTCCCTGTTTGATATCTTTCTTCATAGCTGGATTTATTTTGGTCTTGGTTGATGATCGCATGCTAATTTTCACAGCTCAAATCACCCAGATGGAACATATACCTTCTATGGGAGTAAAAGCACATTTCTTTAGACATTCCTTTTTTTCAAGGTGTAATGGTTTACATATCCCCAGGACCAGCTTTCTTAAACAGCAGGCAGTAAGTGTCTTCCCTGATTGCTAGGTTATACAAGTATATCCTGAACTCTGCATCTTACCAACATGTGGATCCTATTTAATACCTATATGTCCTATAATTCTAATAATATCAGTAAACAAAAACTCAAGAAGAATCACTTTTTGGAGGAAAATATGCTTGTGAAGAAGTTTGTTGACTGCATGGCATTTGTGTATTAAGCACATCTTGTTCTGTGTATATTCTACAGTTCACGTATCTTGTCATAGGTTAGCTACCTAGGGTACTGGATTTTCAATACCTTCAAGAAAGATAAAAGTCTCCGTTCACATGAACTGAATGTGTTTATCACCATCTTTAACACCCTATCCTCTTCCTCTCCCCATGTTTCCAAGTAAATGTAAGACAAAAATCCATTTGCCAGTGACTTTGACATTTTAACTTAGAAGGAAGGGATACTCATTTAGGGAAAATATATTTTAATTTATTATCTGAGACATAATTTACAGTGAGTATACTAAATAATACTGCTCATAAAAGAGAGTCTGTACATTTCAATGAAAAGGAATTAATGTATGACGGAGAAAGCTTTACAATTTTACTCTGCAGTCTCACCTGCTTCAAAGGAAGGATCTCAGCATCTCCTCTCCCACCAGCCCTTGCTCCACGTTATAACATCCCCACCTAGATCAAAGGCAGAAACAGTAGAGTCAACATTATCCAGCGTAGTCTTATTTTGTATTGTGAAATCACGTTTTGAAATGTCTTTCACATTTTATTTGTATTGATAGTTGCTACTTTCCCAGAAATTAGTATAAATGCGATGGGAAAAAAAAAAATAAAAAAAATAAATGTAAGCATGCTTGTGTAAGTAGAAAAATTACGTGCTTCCTTTTCCATTTTTAAATCATATTTCAGACAATTACACTTTTTTATTCCTCTGGGATCTTAGAAAATTGTATTGTCATTTGTGAGCCGAATGCATTCACTAGTAAGGCGTAGAACACAATGATATGATTTCTTGATGCTGTGCTCTGCTTATGTCCTACCTCTATGCTTCATTCATCACTCAGAAGATCTTCATATTCATGGGAATAGCCAGAGTAGGTTTTCATGTAAAGTGAAGCTCCCCAAGAATTGTTAGGTGATGTAACTATGGGTTAATTATTTAATGATTGAATTTAATGATTCACCAACTGTTAAATTATTTGCTCTACATTTCACATTAGGACATTGGAAAACCAGGAGTAGATCCTAGTTTTACTGATATGCACTGTCCATCCATACATGTTACTTTAATCACTTTATTTGTATTTATCTGCCACTGAGAATCTGTAGTCACATTGTATAGTATTTTAAAAGGAAAAAAAAAAAGGAGACATATAATGTGGCATTTATTTCAAAAACTCTAGTGCTTAGCATATGATCGCAATTCTCAAATGTCACTCAGTAAATATTTGGTGAATTAAATCGAAGTGCTATATTAATGACATTTTTGTAACGCAGGCATTGGAATAAAATAAATTAATTAAAAGCCAGATGAAATCAGAGTATATCAATCTCACAAAAGTATTGCGATTTAAATCATGTCATTTTTGTTTCTCCTACAATTTAATATTGTGTTATTTTTACTACAATAGTACTACTATAAAAAAATATTAAATTCTCAGAGTCTCCATTCTAAAGCCAATATAGGCAAGATCAAATCATAATTATTATTTAATATTCTTTTTATTTTTTAATTACAGTTGACATATAATATTATGTTAGTTTCAGATATACAACATATGGATTAGACATTTATATAACCTTCTGAAGTGATCACCTCGATAAGTCTAGTACCCATCTGACAACATCCATATTTATTACAATATTACTGACTAAATTTCCTATGCTGTACTTTATATCACCATGACTGTTTTTATAACTGGCATTTTGTACCTCCTAATCTCTTTCACCTTTTCACCCATCCCCCCAACCCCCTCCCATCTGCCAATCATCTAAATGTTCTCCACATCTATGAGTTTGTTTCTGTTTCTCTTTGTTGTGTTTCTGTTTCTATTTGTTTCTGTTTTATTTTGCTTTTAGTTTCCACGTATAAGTGAAACCATATCATATTTGTCTTTCTATGCCTGACTTAACATACTACCTCTAGGTCCATCCATGTTTTCACAAATGGCAAGATTTAATTATTTTTATGGCTGAGTAATATTCCATTGTATATATGTACTTCATCATAATTATTTTTGATATCCATATCAGAAGTCAAAAAAAACCGTTCTTGATTAAATTCTATTGTAGGAAATCTATGGTGTATTGACTTAAAGATTGCAGTGTTTACACTACAGATGTATAGAAAACAACCCATGAGTGCCAAGTGTGGGGAGCCATGGTTGCAGTTAACTCTGAGCCTTAACAGAATGGCTCGGTTTATGCTACCTGTTTCCTCCCCCTGAGGCAATTATCTTTGCCAGAGAAGCGGCAGAAGCGGCAGATGGGAGAATTTTCTCATTCTCAGCTTGTTTCACTTTTTCTAACTTGCAACCCTTACGTTTAAGTCCATGGGCAGCATAATAATCTTGTAACTGTTTTTCCACCTTTCTTTTGCAATTTTTATAAAACTTGTCTAGCCCGCCACAGCCAAGGAGCATGATTCCTGAGTCATATGGTTTCAGCATGTTTACTTTTGTAAGAAACTGCCGAACTGTCTTCCAGAGTGGCTCTATCATTTTGCATTCCCACCAAAAATGAATGAGATTTCTTTTGGCTCAATATACTTGCCAGCGTTTGGTGTTGTTAGTGTTTTAGATTTTGTCCATTTTAATAGGTGCTGTTTAATGTACATTTCTCTGATGACATATGATGCGGAGCATCTTTTTATATGCTTGACATCTCTGTATCTTCTTCAGTGAGGTGCTAAAGGTGTGTGACTCATTATCTCCAACTTTCTGTAATTTGAAAATTACATGCTTGTGCATAGTTGTTTTTTGTTGTTTTTGTTTGTTTGTTTGTTTGTTTTTTCTGGGGTGGAGAGAAAGGTTGACATTTATCCTGCTTGATGTTCTCTGAGCTTCCTAGATCTGTGGCTTGGTGTCTGACATTAATTTGGGGACATTCTTGGTCATTTTTGTTTCAAAATTTCTTCTGTTCCTTTCTCTTTTTCTTGTCCTTCTGGTATTTCCATTAGGCATATGTTATACCTTTTATTATTGTCCCACAGCACTTGGATATTCTGTTGGATTTTGTTCTCTCTTTCTTCTCTTTTCTTTCCAGTTTGGGGGCGTTTCTGTTGGGATACCCTTAAGCTCAGAAATGTTTTCTCAGCTGTGTCCTGTCTACTGATAAGTCCATCAATGTTGTAATTATGTACCCACTTACTGTATAATAAACTGGCTATTAATACTGACCCATCATGCAACAATTGATACAATTCAGCCAGTGAATTTCTGTTAAATGCTCTGAAAACAGAAAAGAATATATAAAGGTAGTAAAAAATAACCCCTGAATAGTTTCCCCACCAAGAATGGTGATTTTTTTTGGTTTCTGTCCTATAAGAATTAATTATAAAAACACTAATACTCACCAGAGCTGACATGACAAAGATTTTTATTTTGAAGAGAAATTTATGATCACATCAGGACTGGCGAAAAGGAGAGTGAAAGAGGAAGGAAGGAAGGAAGGAAGGAAGGAAGGAAGGAAGGAAGGAAGGAAGGAAGGAAGGACTGTAATATCAGATTATATGACTACATAGAAATATATAGAATAGATGGAAATATTAACAAAGGCACCCGATTTAAGGGAGAAACCTATGGTGTAACAGATTTATATTCAGAAAGTCTGGATCCAAACTCTCACCTAGAATTTACTGTGTTTGACTTTGACTAACACTCTTTATTTTTCTAAACTTTAAATTCCTCATTTGAAATGTCAGATAATTATGCAGTGCAGGAAACCGCGGTAAAGGTCCCTACCATACAGTAGAGGCGCTGTAAATGCTTGATCATTTCTTTCTCAATTAAACCATTAGTGACAAAGGAGCTTGAACTTGAAAAAATAAAAAGAGAGACAAAGCCAAGGAGAAATAGAAATGAAGAAAAAGATAAAACACCTGCATTACTTTATTGTTTTTCACAATAAAATTTAGTGAACTAACTGAATTCAATAGTTTAGAGCAGGAGTTGATTGATGGATATGACTGTGCCCTGGGTAAGAAAGTCCCTGGAATGACTTTTCCTGTGGAGTTTTTCATCAGCATAGACTAATCTGTTACATAACAATGATAGTAATATAATAATAATCTAGATAACTGTGCACAGCCTTATCTACTAAATCAGATAATTATGAGTGGGGGGAAATGATTAAAATGATTAAGAAATTATAATTTTAAAGTATATACACCTAGTGGTATAGCTTTCAATCCTGGGGTAGGGAAGAAAATAGTTTTAATGGTTTGCTAATATGTAGATCTCCGGAAGACCTCCTCACTGATCCACCTCCCATTCAGTGATTGTATGAGAGCTAATATGCTTGTTTGGGGAATATTTATAATGTGAGGAATTTATAATGTGAAGCCTGAGGACCTAGTTTTTCATCTTTCTAAATTTAGAAGAGCAAACTAGTCAATCAGGGGACCACTGGACTACTAATCCCTCCTAATTAAATCCAGGATTATACAGCTTTGGGAATGTATGCTATCTGTTTAAATGCCATAAGGAGGAGTGTTTTGGTATTTCACTTGCAGGGTTTAGAGTTCAGAATGTAAACTTAAGCTAAAGTACATGTTGAAGATGATCTCATTTGAGTTTCTCTCCTAAAATTATATATATAAAATCTACCAATTTCATTAGTTACCAATTAGGATACATTGTTCTTATTTAAACATTTTGATTATTTCTAATCACTCTATCTTGTAGCGTGTATAACATTAAAAAACAATAAATCCTTTACTATATACCAGCATATTTACTTTAGATTATTATTTTAAAACAAGGAAAATAGAAAAGAAGAGAGAGAAAGAAAGCAGGAGTAAGGGGAAAGTAAGGGAAAGAATGAGGAAATGAAGAAAGCTTTGTGTATAGAACTAACTAAAACTTGATCTTTCCGTCCCTGTTCTCCTTCAGAGGTAATTCATATGCTAAAATAACGTGTATCGTTCCATACTTAAACATCCTTTACAATAATCTTAAGTCCCCACCAAACACAAAACTTCTAAGCATATGGCTTGTCTTCTTCTTAGGCCTTTTCCTGGGATTATTTCTGGGAAATTTCTGAATATCTGGGTAAGATAAGAAATTCAGTTTCTGTTATTCTATGAATTTTAGTAAAGGTGAAAAACTTCATATAAAGCGGAGTCCAGGATAATTGCATACTCAGAAAAAAAAAGAAGCAATCTGATAGCTATTTTCCCAGTTAATTCAGAAGGCATGATTATTGTGAAGCAAAGAAGTCTGTGTTAAAGGAATATTACTTTCTATGTGAAACATCCTTTTATTTCACATTAGTGTTAGTTAAAAAGGACAGATTATATCTTGCACAGAAAAATGTTTTGACATAGGAATCAGGTATTGTGACTTATTCCCTCAGACCTGTCATTAGACAGCAAGCCTGACACAGGCAAGTCAGTTAACTTCTTCATCCCTTTCTCTTCATCTGTAAAGTGATGGGATGCATATGTATTTTGATAGATATTTTACAGCTTTAAATTCATGTCACTCTAAACACTTAGACTGTATTATCCCTCATCAATTTCAAAGAAACAAAAAGTACCAAAAAAGTATCGATTATACTTCATTTGTGCATAATTCATTTGTGCAAAGATCCCTCATAAAATAATTTATTTTGTATTGGGCATTGAGTTATTTTGCACTGTATGTTGAAGTCTAAAGAATTCTACTGATAGAATCAGAATTATGGAACTACATTAACCTACAGCACTTACACATGTTGTATTTTACATCCGGGGATGAAGAGTTTGCATTGAGCATGTCAACATTTAATTTTAAATATGTCCAGAAGTATTAGCCATGTAGTTTGTTTCTTTGTGTACTAAATCCCTAAATAATTTTTAGTTATAGTGATTCTAACTGCACATAATGTTTGATACAAACCCACTTATGTTCAAAATTGGAATTCAGAGCAATCTCTAAAATTATAGTTTTGACTTTGCATTATTACATTGTGGCATTTTGTTACTTGTAAACCATTAACTAAATTTGCAGTCCTTTGCTTAGTAGCCCAAAATTTAATTACATTAATTCCTTATCACAGAGAAAAATATAGACCATTAAGTTACACTGTAACTCAGAAAAGAATAAACAAACAAAAAACAAAATTGTAAAATCTCAATTATCCTTCCAGACTGAAATGTATATACAATAATGTTTGATCTGAAATGATAAAATAATTAGAGATTATCCATTAAACAAATCTAAAGAGACTATTTTTAAATGAAATAATTTAGAATTCATTTAAAAATATATGAAACATTAAAACATACCCATACCAAATAATTTGCTTCGCCGTGCTTTATAATCATCGGATGTTAATGTTCTTAAAAGTTATTTTGATCATAAACTGTTCAAAAATATTTATTTTGAACCTGGATATATATGGGGAGATCTCATTTATTGGACAAAATTGCATACATTTAGAGAGCCGGAGTGCTCTGTTGAGAAGGCGTTCTCTACGAATCAAACACATTAGTACAGTGGTGGAAGAGTCTTAGTCCTCTGTGTTCTTCAGGAATGGATTCTGTAGCAGTGGGAAATGCACTGCGTTTGGACCTGCAGTTTGTTGGCTCTCACCTGAACTCTTGAGAGAAACAGAGTGGATCAAGTACAGCCAGGAAAGGGTGCCATAAAGCCTCTCACTTAAGTAACAAAGTTACAAAAAGAATCCAGGATAAAGACAGTTCAGGGTGGATTTCTATTGAAGATAAGGATGTAGACAGCAGTACTGAGTCTCATAGTGATTCAAGTAGGAAAGTCTAGTTTCTTTAGCGATTGTGGAAATGGATTAAGGGAAAAGTTTAAAACTCACGAATGGAATGACTATGACAGCCTTGGCAGTCATGGTGACAGAAGTGGCTTTGTCAAATGTGAGCATGGTGGAAACAGTCACTGGTGTGACATATCAGATGAAGATGATTGATCAAAACCACCCCTGACAAAGTGAATGCTTGGAACAGGAACTCTTTTCTAGCGATAACACTGGGATTAACTGAGAAAAATATGACATTCCAATAAAACCAACAGGCAACACTTGTTGCCCACATATTGAAAGTTACAGTGGTATCGAGATGGGAGAACTATGGGATACCTTGAATTTACTAATTATTCTCACCCAACTCCAGTGTAAATCGATGCTATTCCTATTACCAAGAAGAAAATACACTCGATAGTTTGCACTCAAACAGCATCTAGAAAAACTGCAGCATTTTCTTTGCCAATCTTGAGTCAGATTTATTCACCTGGTCCAGGTGAGTTTGGTGGAGGTTCCTATGGAAGCTTTTACGACAGTGATGGATATGGAGGAACTTACAACTCCCAGGGGGTTGACTAGTGGGGCAACGGAACGTGTTTTGCAGTAGATCAATCTGCCAAATGAGCTAACAACATGGAAATAGCCATCAACTCAGCCAGCGTATACCTTCTGCAGCCTCCAGACCTCACAGCAAATTGCCGACTGTGGTACTCCACTCATATTTATTTGTTTTTAAAGGAGCTCAAGGTCACAGAAAGAGATGAAAGGAATGATCAGCAGCCCTGTCTGGAGGGTAGTTTGAAGCCTTCCATTACTGTAGTTTGGATTAACTCTCCTTCCAACTCTCCCCATTCCAAACTGCATTTATCATTTTGTGACTCAGGATCATTTGTTTGTTAATGTTCTATGCCTTTAACTTTCTGCAACCTTTTATTTTGATGTTCACCCAGTAATGTTCAAGATATCAATTGTTTTGACAAAATCAATTTACTTAACTTGGGCCATATTATTTTTTTAATCCTGTATATTTAAAACCTAAGCACACATTTACAAACAAAAGTCTATTCTTTTTTTTTTTTTTTTTTTTTAGTATTTAAGGAGTAGACTGACTGTATCATAGTAAACTTCTATCTTAAGGATATTTTTCTTCCCAAGTATGTAATTATAGAAAACAGCAGATATGTGTTTTTCTATTAAAATAATGACATGGCAATGCCATCCTTTCTCTTTATTATAAGTATTTGCTTTGCCTTATGTTTATAAGGAGTCCTGATTCTCATGAAGTAAATGTCAGACATACAAGGGATACGGGAATTACTAGAGAGACTCAGTGGGTCCTGATGAATCTATCCAGTACAGGAAAATTAAACATTACCTGATTACTGTTTGCTAAGACTGGGCTCATCTGTGCACACATTTAATTTATGGTTTTAATTTACCTTTAATGTGAAATATAACTTTCAAGGATTTAATATTTCACTTGTCCCTAATAAATCTGTCATAAATGTGAGTTAGTCTTATATAATTTTTAGAAGCAATCTTGGAGTCTAAGAAAAAATGTAACTAAATCACAGTTTTTTATGTTTGCTATATGTATGAAATATGCCTGCAGTAATATTTCAGTATTTAGTGGTGACATTTACCTTGAATGGAAAGGAGCAAAAGATTAAAAAAAAAAAAAAACACCCTACATTTCTTAGAATTTCCTGTATTAGCATATTTTAGTAAAGCAGAACATATGACTTTTGAAATGGCTAATCTTCTGGATATTCACTTTCAAGTAATTGTTGTTTACAGAAAAGAGCTCAAGGAGCAAAATCTTGGAGATGAAAAGAAATGAAATGTTATTGTGAGACTCAAGGACAGAAATTTAAAAATCTTAATCATGAGCTGAAAGTTCACCGATGTCTCTAATTCTGATCGTATACACCCTGTTAACCACAATTGGAGCTACTGATGATTTTCCAAAGTCCTTTCTTAAATGACACTCCAAAAACATTTTAGCATTAGTTTCCATTTTATGTATTTAAGAAAATATGCCACAGAGCACCGATTAAAATGAAAGAGAGAGAGAGAGAGAGAGAGAGAGAGAGAGAGAGAGAGAGAATAAAGAAAGCCTTGTACAAAGTGGCCAATGTGCTTTACTGACTTATCTTGATAAATAAGAACAGAAATGTAATTTCTATTATCATAAATCAGAACAGAAATGTAATTTCTCACTCAGATTTTATTTTTTATCGGTCAAACTTGTTTGTGATGTACACCAAATAATTCTGCTGAAATGTGTTCTTTTTCACATTAGAAAACAAAAATATAATTTCTATTTTAAAAACTGGCAAATGAAAAACTTAAAATGGAAACTTCTTTTTATACTTATTTCCTTTTTGGTTACAGGAAAATGTACCTAAAGAACTTTGACTTAATTTAAGTACTGGAAGAAAAGGTTAGAGATATTTGCTGAAAGGCCTAGGAGAAATTTACAGGTGAATTTTCCTGCCTGTTGAGAGCACAGAGCTATCCAGCACTGGCATTTCATATAGATTTAAGCTAAAATGACCCAGCACATTACAACGTACAAACACTTTAGAGAGAATGGTATTCTTTTTCCAAGATGATAAATAAACAAATAAGTAAATAAAGATTATACTATAAACTGCTTGTGACACAGTTGTCATTATCCTTTGATCCTCCATTCTCACTATAGTACGTACAATTTTTAAATTAAAAAAAAATTATAAAAAGATACAACATTACAATGCGCTCCCAAAGAATCCACGAAAATTGAATTACAAGCAAGAAAATTGAATCACTGGTATTTAGCATCCATTGGATAAACTTTGATACATTAAATTAGACATAACTGTTTCTCCAATAATGATACTGAAATGTTAGGTAAAATCATAATAGACATAAAAACAATTCTTCCCAATTGCATGTATTTATTGTAACATATATTCTGCCAAGATAATAAGTTCTTTCTGTGAGTCTGAAAGATCAATAGACTTTACTTGTTGAATTGTGGCTGAACTAATTATATAACTTGGAGCTTGAGAATACATTTCTCGCTTACCAAGAAACAATTAAAAAATGAGTAGAAGCACAAAAGAATAAAGTGTGCTCGCGCACCTTGTAAAGGGACGTGCAGAGCAATTTTTAAGGATGCAGACCACCGAGTGTGAACCTCAGCTCTTTTTTTCCTTCTCTGTGAACGTGGACAAGTTACATAATACCTCTTTGTTTCTGTTTCCTCATTTGTAAAATGAAGATATTAATATCTACTGGATTACTGTGAAGAGTAAATGAATTAATGCTGTGAAAAGCTGAGAACAGAGCTAGGTTTCTTATAAAAGTTTGGTATTAAATATGACATGTTTGCCTTATTGTAGCAAATAGAAATATGTTTGATCACTAAATTGTTGATTATATTCTCTTTTTCTAAGTTCTGCTTTTAGTTTATGTCTTATTTACCTATAATTTTACTTTATTTCCTTCTCTACAGTGAGAAAAAATTAATCATAAACTTAGTACTATTTAAGTCTATCATATATTGAAAATTCTACAAAGCGATGGATGATTAAAGTATTCTTTTCAAAGATCTTTCAAATTAATGTAAAATATTTCCTTAAGAAAATGTGACTGTATTACATACAATGCAAAACAACTGAGTGGATAAAGTGTATTAAAAATTACTAGTCCAAAAGAATTAAAAATGGAGAAATATGGTCTTATATATGTAACTTGCTTCTATGGACTTTACAATATAATAATGAAATTTATATGGCTGTAGGTATAAGATTAAGAAAGCAGCAATACTAAAAATGTTACTGAGAATTATTCTACGATACAAAACCAATACTTCTGATTACAAAGGATTTAACTTGTAGACAGGTTCATAAGTAGATGATTCATTTTAAAGATCATTCAAATATCAAAAAATAAACAATAAACTTCAGGAACTACATACTAAAAGGAGAAAACAACACATGAATATATGAACATGCCAAGTCACTATAATAGGACATAATGTACTCAGATTTTGAGTCTACAGTTGTATTGGAAATCGTTCACTAAATTATATGGGCAGCACACATCAGTCTATTCCACTAGGACAATATAACACTCTGCCATGAAAACACAAAAATCATTCATTAATCTCATTGAAATGTTTTATTTTATGGTAAATATTCGATTTTGGAAAAACAACAGAAGAGATTTTAAATGTTCCAATTTTAGCATCTTCACTCAAGGAGATAATTATAATTTCATTCCAGTAAAGTTACTAGTTTACTGGAGAAATGCAGAACATAGAGTTAAATTGCTCAATTCACAAGATTAGCAGGATGTTTGCTCAAGCATCATTAAATAATGGCTTCAATTCATATCTTAATGTAAGGAAGCTTCAAGCAAAATTTGATGTAGGCACTTTAATTTGAAGTGATGAGATAATATATAATTCTAAAATAGAGACTAATCAGAAATAGGCCTACCTAGGGTATTTTGATTGCTAATCAACTCTGTCCATTTTCATATAAACATTAAGACATTCAAATTATTATTTATCAGAAATTATTCAAATTAAAATATATCTATGGGTCAAGAACAACAAATTGAAAATATGATTCTCACTGCTGTTACCTGAAAAATAATCTGAATCTTAAAGTTAATTACTATAAGAGAAAATGATTTCTACACGGAAAACAATCATATAGTTTTTACTTATCCAAATAACATATAACTCCTTACATAACAGAGAGAAATTATATCAAAGTTTCTAAAAAAAAATCTATATTGATATCAAATATAGTTTAAGAGAGGGGCAGACTAAACAGTTTATGTACTATAACAATCCTCATAACAGAGAGGAAGAAAAAGTACCAGCACATAAATTATGCATTTTAAATTCAACCTGATAATCCAGAATTCAGGGGTTATGACATTAATACATTCATAGTTTATATATTATTTACTCATGGTTACATGAAACAAACTTTCAGAAACAAAGAAAATAAATGCTCAATATATTTAATTGTGATATTAGAAAGTTAGAATATAAATTCTTATTAGAATAATGCAAAATCAAAGCCAGAATATATGTTGATTGGGTTTTTAGCAGTCCTTTTCCATTGAAACAGAATTGGAGCTAAAGAAATGCCATAATTTACCAACATTTTTAAAGAGAGAATCAGTGGGAGTCAGGAGATTTCATTAAGGCTAAGACGTGATGATGATACACTCCCTAAATTCCCAGGCTTTGTACCACTGCCAGGCAGGAGGAGAGATACAAAGGAGGTGGAAGAAGAGGAAGAAGAGGAGGTGGGAGACAGGAAACTACTCTCCATGTAGTCAAAGTGTGAGGGGTACAGAGTCCAGGCTTCGGAGAGGGGTGTGGATTTCTTTCCCGTTAGCCACATGTATGTCTGTGTGTGAGCGTGTGTGCTCTCTAAAAGAAGGAAAAAGTTCCAGGGGACTTCTGCTTAGGCAGGAGTTTTACTGCCCTTCTCTTGTGCATCTCTGCGTGATGGAGAAGAGTTATTGGAGAGATATCACAGAGCAGGGAGATAAACAGTAAGGAAGTAGCCAGCATTCCACACTATGTTTCTAGGACAGAAGGAGGGAGTTTTTCACAGGGCAAGTGGACACCCCAGAAATTAATAGAGTTTGAGCTCCTGTTATTTCTCCCAAGAGGATTGCCTGCCAGATGACAGCCAGAACACTGATTTAGCTTCTTGTGGGTGCATGAGGTCGCAGGAGGTAAGGGACTAATAGCGGAGAACTAAATAGAAATGGGTCTCCACAATGGGGAACCCAAGCGTCCTCCATGGAATTCAACATTAACCCTTTGGACGAGCAAACTTTGAACAGAGGACATTCATGACCAATCAGTGTCAGCCAGAGAGTCAAGAGCAAAGTGAAATACAGCAAGTGTCAGTTGGGTAAAAAGATACTTCTTTTCCACTTTCTCCTTTTCACATCAACAATTTGGAAGAACTTAGCTTCAGAGAAGGAAAGTAGAAGCAGTAATCAAACCATAAACATTCTTTTACATTTCTATAATTTAGAGACCCAGATAAAACATAAACTGGGGTCTGGACTTGAAGAAGGAGAAAGATTAAATCAATTTATCCTTAACTAGATTGATCTTGAAAACTTCAGTCACCAGTGAGTTGTGGAATCGGCTCAAGATTCAGTTAAGTAATAAACATGGAGATTGGGCAGAGCCTGATTAAGTTCAGTGAATAGAAAAAATAAAATATTTCTTTCATACCCCTCTGATTTGAGACTGCTAAATACTAGCATATCTAGAATATTCATGAATAGTTGTGTTTCTTTTACTAGACTGTATTACTTCTAATATACTGCAAAGACTCTTTAATTATCTACCTGACTTTAAAATGCACACACACACACACACACACACACACCTCTGCTCTTTTAAAGGCAGTACCAGGATATTTGCACATATGGAATGACACTCAATGGTTGTGCTCCTTCCTGGTGCCATAGATATTTCAGAAGTGACAAGTCATGTCTAATATAATTTCCCTACATTATTTTAGAAATGGATAGAAGGAGACAGTAAATAAAATTTAATTTTGTCTTTGTGAACAGAAAACATGAGGGGTGGGGGGCGGCAGGGCAGACAAGCACCAAAAAATGTCTGTGAAGATATCCGTTCCTCCTTACCTATTCACAAAACATTTATTGGCAAAGGAAAATAAGTTTCACAATGTTTTTAAAAAGTGACACTTAAGTAATATTTATATTATCAATATAGTTTTTTTCTATTCAAACAAGCAAGCTAAATTTAAATATAAAAATGTATATCATTAACTCATATAACTTGCTTCCTAAATGAGTCACCGAGAACATAAGTAATAACACTGTGATAGAAAACATTATTTACTTTGATAAGTTAATTTTTTTCTCAGAAAATCCATTGAATTCCAGCTAATCTCTCAAAGGTAAGATTCTGTTTTCTGATTTCTGAAGTGTACTATTCAACAAAAGCCATGGTTAACACTTTAGGTAGATGGATGATAGGTAGGTAAGTAAATGGATGGATAATTTTTAGTGACATAAATTGCATTAGAAATAGAGAATATTTTGTTTAGTTAAATTTTCAGCATCAGAGTTTCTGAATACCCATCCTAAAATAAATTTTATGTTAATGTAATGCTTCTTGTATAATGTCTAATTTTACACAATGATATTTTAAAAACTATTTATTAGAAATAATTTTTGAAAAACTATAAAAGTAGGGTAGGTGACTGTCATAAAAATATTGTTCAAGTTCTGAATGGGAGAAAATAATATTTGGAAATCATATTTTTTTTGGAAAATGGATTAATCCTTTATTTCATGTCATCAATTCAAGCAAATTCTCTTACGAAAGGTGTACAGGGGGCGCCTGGCTTTTGTTTATGAAAGCCCATTCACTTTGAATAGACTACAGGATGTGCTTCTAAAGATATTAGAAAGAGTTGAGAGAATTGTGGGTGAGGGGGGATACAAGGAAAATCCTAGAGAGAGAAAGAAAATGCTTGAAACTGTTTCTGTGGATGAGTCTAAGGTGATCACAGAACTCCACGTATTTTGTGGATATGATGGTAAAATGTGTATCTGCGTAATAATACATGTGGGTCTTACTCATTCAGTTCAGCAGGATATTCACTGGGCTCTTTCCATATGGAGAGATGCATCCCAAGTTTATCAATCCTAATAAATGCAGGATTAATTAAATCATTTAATTCTAGGGAGGTAAACAACCCAATTAATATGTAAATATTAAGTATACATTTAAATTGACAATGAATAGTACTTGCTTAGTTCAACATGGATAATTAATGTATTTTGACAAGTAGTATTTAATTATTGTAGTCTATGTCTGTATCTCAGCATTCAAAAAGTATACTATCTAACCAATATTTTAGAATATATCCGAGCACCTCTCTCTACACAGTGTTCCATATTTGGTAATTTCATCTATCAAGAGAATTGCCAATAACTACAAAGTAATCTTAGCAGTTCATAAATAAAGCCTTATAGGTTAGTTATTCACAGTTAATTTTCACATGATTTTTATTTGCTTGGATAGCTGGTTTTCAGTATTAAAAGAAATTAAAGGCTGTAATTCATAAGCAGGGAGGCTAAATACAGGCACAATAAGTACTTTTTTTTTAATTATGAAAGACTGACAGTGACACCATAAAATACCCCAAAGTGTAAATACAGATGGTATTAATACGAGATCTGACAATTAAGTTTGTGAACTAATCCTAGAAAAAGTGCTACATACCTCATTGTTGAATATCACTACAGTCACCTTCGAAGTCCTCCCCTTGGGAAGCTATGCACCGTCACTAGCACCTACTCTACCCTTCAAAGCAATTTTGGAACTCTTTTTCTGGAATGGCCAACAGAACTGTCATGGTATTACCCTTGATGTTTTGAATGTTATCAAAATGTCTTCTTTTCAATATTTCCTTTATCTTAAAGAAAAAAGTCACTGGGGGCCAGATCAGGTGAGTAGGGAGGGTGTTCCTCCAATACAATGATTTGCTTACTGGCTAAAACCTCTGTCACAGACAGTCTGCGTGAGCTGGTGCATTGTCGTGATGCAAGAGCCATGAATTGTTGCTGAAAAGTTCAGATTGTCTAACTTTTCCATGCAGCCTTTTCAGTACTTCCAAATAGTAAACTTGGTTAACTGTTTGCCCAGTTGGTACAAATTCATAATGAATAATCCATCTGATATCAAAACAGTTTAGCAATATTGTTGCAACAGGTTCACAGATTTAATTGTCAGACCTAGTATAAGTTTATAGACTAAGCAAAAGCAACATAAATGAAACAAAACTGTTCAATTAAATCCTATTGGAAATTTCCTTTAGGTTATTTTTTATACTGGTCTTGTTGTTTTAATAAAGCCTCTCTATCACCTTATATCATCTTATAAGCACATACTCACGTAACAGCCTAACGATCTGATTGCTGCCACATGTATGCATCAGAACTCCTGTATATTTGTCCATTAAAGAAGGAAAATTCTATCAAGAAGTTCTAGAAAAAGAACAGAAGTATGTAATTGTGAAAGTCTCTCATTTCTATTGGACACCATTCCTGCTTTTATGATAGAACCAAAGGTAAGGCAAGAAGATATATTCTGAGACTCTGAATACAGGCAGAACTGCTTCGGGCCCAAAGGGCAGGAACTGATTTGGGCCCAAAGGGCAGAGACCATTTTGCACACTTCAGACAGCTTAAGTTTGGAAGTGCTGGGAATATCAGGATACAGCAACTATTACAATGTACACTTGGCAAGATTTTGTGGGAAAGAAGAAACACTGATGCTTCTCTAAGAAGGTTGCTGAAGTGAGAGACAGAGAAGGATGGAAATGCCAAAAGATAATTGCAGATATCTTTGTGCAACAATTATGCTAGGTGGAGGAACCTACAGCCACTTTGACAAGTGCTGAGATCCTGTTTTAACTCTTGTAGGCATTGTCAGTACAGTAGATATTTAATATATGAACATTTGGTTCTTGATGATAAAATAAGTTATTCAGAAGATTCATTTATGTTCAGCAATTCATGCCCAGGTACAGTTGGTATTTCCTTATGTCTTGCCTTGTGATCCCTGTACTCAAAAAGTTTGACAAATTGCAACCAGAGATGGTTTAGGTAAAGATCCACATTTTATATTTTAAGGGAAATTATTCTGTAGAATAGTGACTCAACTCCTACTTGGTGATTCTAGCTGGACTTCTTTTCACTTGAAATTCTAGCCTTGAGCTCTAAGCAGCTCAGTCTTTGCTGATTCTTCCTGGGTCTTGTGGCCACCCCTTTAGGCTTCTTGGATCAATAGTTCTTCTTAAGCAGAGAAAATAAAGCTCCAGGCCAAAATAAATAGAAAGAGAAAAAAAAAAGAAAAAAAAAAGAAAAAAAAAGGAAGAATCACATGTTTTTCTCATGTGATTCTTTTACTTCATTCACTAAAGTCCACATACTCAGTATTTTTAAGTCAAAGAAACATGATCGGAAGGGAAAACAAACAAACAAACAATATAATCTTTCCATTGTAGGTTAGGTATTAGTCAATCTTCTTCATATGATTCCTGGTCTATTCTATCAACATATTTCTGTTATACTATGTTGAAATCTTTTCTCAGTGCCTTTTTCTTTTTTGTGTGTGTGTGTGTGTGTGTATATCCATCATACTAATTGATCCCCACTACTACCTTAAAAAGACAGGGATGTTGTAGGTGAATTTGGGACCAAGTTGTATTTTGCCTTCTTTCATCTCATTTCTATGATAATTTTCACACTTTAGTAATATCTAATGGTTTTAAACTATTATTTGCTATAAATAAGTAAAATATCTGCCCTAAATCATCATACAAGTATAACTGGCAAAATACTTCACTGAAATGTGAAGAATTATTATGTATTGATATTAGTGCATAATTATGAAATAATAAGTCATTGAAGGAAAAAAAATGGGTGGTGTCTTGGTTTAATGTATGTATTGGTATTAGTAAATAATTATGGAATAATTATTATGTATTGGTATTAGAGCATAATTATGCACTAATTATTGGAATTATTATGTATTGGTATTAGTGCATAATTCTGAATTATGCACTAGCATTATTATGTATTGGTATTATACATAATACCAATTATTTATATTACAATTATTATGTATTGGTATCAGTGCATAATTATGAAATAATAAGTCATTGAAGGAAAAAAAATGGGTGGTGTCTTGGTTTAAGGTAATGGCAATGTAGTTTTAAGAAAGAAAATAGTTCTATGTTATTACAAAATGAATACTATTTGCTAATAGATTAATTACGGGCTATAAACAGAAATATAAATTTAGTTCTGGCTTAAGAAATTGATTTGAAGGGTAGGGAAATCAGGTTGTTTATGCTAGGATGGAGTTAGTTACTCAAGTGCATGGGGAAAATAAGCAACTGGTATATACACATTTAAAGCCCAGAAAAGTTTTAAGAAAAAAATATGTTTGTTAAATGTTGGTATAGAAGTGGCATTAAAAAATCACAGGAATATTTTGGTTGTTTCCATGTCTTGGCCACCATAAACAAAGCTGTAGTGAACATTGGAGCACACGTGTCTTTATGTATAAATGTTTTCAGATTTTTGGGGTAGATACCCAGGAGAGGGATTGCTGGGTCATATGGTAATTCTATTCGTAATTTTTTGAGGAACCTCCACACTGCCTTCCATAATGGCTGCACCAGTCTGCATTCCCACCAACAGTGTACGAGGGTTCCTTTTTCTCCACAGCCTCTCCAACACTTGTTACTATTTGTCTTGTTGATGGTAGCCATTCTGATTGGGGTGAGGTGGTATCTCATTGTGGTTTTTATTTGCATTTCTCTGATGATTAGTGATGTTGAGCATTTTTTCATATGTCTATTTGCCATTTGTATGTCCTCTTTGGAGAAATGTCTCTTCAGGTCCTCTGCCCATTTTTCAATTGGGTTGTTTGTTTTTTTGTTGTTGAGTTGCATGAGTTCCTTGTATATTCTGGATATTAGCCCCTTATTGGAGGCACTGTTTGCAAAAATCTTCTCCCATTCAGTTGGTGGCCTCTTTATTTTGTCGATGGTTTCTTTTGCTGTGCAGAAGCTTTTAAGTTTCATATAGTCCCATTAGTTTATTTTAGCTTTTACTTCCATTTGCCTTTGGAGTCAAATTCATAAATGGAAACAACCAAAATGTCCTTCGATAGATGAATGGATAAAGAAGTTGTGGTATATATACACAATGGAATACTATTCGGTGGTAAGAAAAGATGATACAGGAACATTTGTGACAACATGGATCTTGAGAGTGAAATGCTGAGCGAAATAAGTCAGACAGAAAAAGCAGAGAACCATGTGATTTTACTGATATGTGGTATATAAACCAAAAACAACAAAAGAACAAGACAAACAAATGAGAAACAGAAACTCATAGACACAGACAATAGTTTAGTGGTTACCAGAGGGTAAGGGGGATCAAATATATGGTGATGGAAGGAGAACTGACTCTGGGTGGTGAACACACAATGGGATTTATAGATGATGTAATACAGAATTGTACACCTGAAATCTATGTAATTTTACTAACAATTGTCACCCCAATAAATTTAAAAAATAAAAAATAAAAAAATCACAGGAATAGATGAGCTTGCCTAAAAAGATGAAATGGGCAGAGATGAGTAGATTCTTAGGAATTGGGTTCAATGACTGTACCAATTAGTGCTGAGGTAGACACTGCCTGCTTAAACTGGAATCTTTATTTATATGATTCAAATTTGATTGGTAAATAGTAAGCACTTTTTGCATATTAAGAATTTGCTATAGTTCAGAGAAAATTGTTTGAGAAAACTATCTTCAAACACTTTCTAGACAATTTTATGTTAGCTCTTTACTTTTATATTGCCTTGTATGCAATTCATATGAAAGATATATTGAACTTATTTTTTCTTTGTTTATACGTTGGAATTTGCTCGATTTTCTCAAAAGACATTTCAACAGTGCCAAATTTGCACTTCCTGTAGCCTAATGTTAATTTATTGTTTGGCTCCTTCATTTATGCTTTTGCCTCGTTTTTCTTCCATTTTAATGATCTCTTTCTTTGTCAACTTACTTTTCATTTGGGACTTCATAGAGATCATAGAACTATTTAAATAATTAAATTAACATCCATTAAATGACTGCTTTTTAACGTCATCAATAAACACATTATATCTATAAAGTGTCTCTATGGTTTACTATTTCTTTCCAGAATTTTATGTTAGAAAAATTATCAGATTTACTCCATCTCTAGTTTTATTCAGTGAAGCCTCATTTCTCTCATTATGACTAATTATCTCATCCATTTCCCTTTATAGGGGATGACATAATGATTCAATTTTTCTATAGTCAGAGATATTGTTACTTATTTGGCAATGTTTCACAATTCTTATTCATAACTGAGAAAAAATGTTTTACTACTGCTTTATTAAAACAAAAACAAAAGCAAGAACTTTAGACACATAAACTTAATGGTGCAGAAACATTGGTGTCCATCAGATGTAATACAGCAGTTGCTTCCTACTTGGGTTAAGGAACTAGTCAGCACACATGAAAGAATAAACCTTCATTTACTAAAATCAAGTGTGCCTCCTAAACCCTATTTGAACTAATGACTCAGAACAACAAGCCTGTATAAAATGCATATATAAAAAATTGTAGTTAAGCCTTTAATAAGTTTAGAACACTTTATATAATTGCATGCAATATTTCTAATGTTAATAGCCAACATCTCTAATTAAATTATTGCACTGAGATTATTGAAGAAAATTATTTTAGTTACAGTCAAAAGAAATATGGTCAACAGATATATCTATTTTTAGATATTGTAATGTCTTTGGCTTGAGACATATCGATACAAAAGTGATGATGACAGTTTTAATGTCAACTTTCTCACAGGTTAGGTTTCTTTCATGCAAAAGTGGTAGTAATAAGAAGATAAATTTGAGAATAATAAAAATCAGTTTTTATTTAATCTAAATGAACTAAGGTCAACTAAATGTTTTACCTTTATTTTTAATGTGGAAACAGGAAAATTATATAAGTACAAAGAACAATGATCTCTTGCCATGAGTGTTACTCTAGAAAACACAGCATCTGGGTCCAAAAATCACTTAGGAATAGAAGCAGTAAATGAAAATAATTTTCTGCAAATAACTAAAAATAAATATTTGCAATTCCATGTTGTGGAGAAAATAATAGAAAGATGAAAATAATGATGGGTTATGTTTAGTAAATAATGTCTTTGAGAAAACTTTGGCATTATTTCCTAATTTGGAAAGTTTATATCAAAATGAAAAGAGGAATTTTTATTTAAAGATTCAAACTTTTATTTTTAGGAATTAAATTTGTATTATATATATAATATATATATAATATTTATATATAAATATATAGTATATATAATGCATATATAATTATATATTTATATATAAACATAATATATATTTATATGACATATAAATATATACATATATAATATTTATATATATGCAACTAATACACACACTTATTTGCCTAAGCGTTAGTAATAAAACATAATGTGATTCTTTTACTGTTATTTATAGCCAATTATTTCTTGATATTCAAAATCCATAACAATATATTTCCTGGTGACTTTTTGAAGAAAATAATCTAGCTGAGAATACATAAGAAGCAAAAATTATGGAAACAGTAAAAAGTTCACTGGTTGACTGGGAGTGGGAGGGAGGGATAAACAGGTGGAGCACGTAGAATTTTTAGGACAGTGAAAATAGTTTCTGTGTTACTATTATGATGGACTCATGTCATTATGCATTTGTCCAAACCTATAGAATGTAAAACACCAAGAGTGAACCCAGAAATGAACTGTGCACTTTGGGAGATGATAATTTGTCAATATGGGTTCATCAATTGTAACAAAAGCAGCATTCTAGTGGGGAATGTCGGTAATGGTGGAGGCTGTGCATGTGTGGCAGCATATAGGAAATTTCTACACCTTCTATGACTTTTTTTCTGTGAACCTACACTTGCTCTACAAACCAAAAGAATTAAAAGTTGAGGATACGGTCTGTGTGCTTTCCCATGGGATCATTCCCACTGTTATGAAAAGAGGTAAAATTTTTACGATTTACTGATTCTCTACTTCATGCAACGGATCTAGTTCCCAGTTAGTGAATATTAATTAATTATAATCCTGGCATAAAAATCAGGCTTATTAATTGTAGTATTCATTGTTTAATTGTATTATTCCCTTATGACAATACCGTTACTAAAGAAGAACCCTTTAGATTACCGTAATTGTGAAACACATACAATACCTGGTTTTTAATCACTGATAATTTTTTTTTCACTGTATCTATACAGCATTTATAATTTTCAAGGAATTATTAGTGGGTATGGGGAAATACATGTTTTAAAAATAAACTTTCTATTTTATATTTCAATCAATGTAACTAACACATATTCTGTTTAAGTTCTCTTGCATCGTGGTTTTATAATTACTGGTCTTATTTCCTCTGCCTCTGAGTATAACACAAGGATGAGAAAGTGCATAAAAAGTTATACAAAGATACAAAATATCATAGCTAATTACCAATCATGATCAAATAGGAAGAATGATTGCCATCAGTGAAAGTTAAATTTCCAAAGCAACCATCACTAAGTGGAAGTATGACTGTTTCTGTTTTTTTTGTTTGTTTTTGAAAATAGAATTTCTTTAATTCTGCCAGAATGCAAGGGTAAAAATGTATAGGAAAAAAAAATCCCTATATTAAATTAAATCTGTATTAAACCTTTCTTCTTAGACTTATTATTGTATGACTTTTCAATATGGAGCCCTAGCATCATAAAATAACTTGCATTAGAGAGAATAACATGTAAATTGTCATTTTCATTTTCACACTGAGGAGTGTTATTCCAACAATATTTAAAAAATGAGAATGGTGTTCAATCTCTTTTATTCATATGTTTCTAATGGCACCTCATTTCCCAATCCGTATGATGCATATTTAAGAGATATATTGTCATTTAAGATAAATTATATGTATGTAATTAAATTCACCAAAAGAGAAAACTATGCTCCAGCCTTAGACCTTAGATCATATTATGAGTGATACTATATAGCAATATTTATTTATGAATGGATATATATTTATACTACTAAGCAAATAATTTTAAATGGTAACTTATTTGTGTTTTTCTCTGATAAACACAGGTTGTCTATATCTGTGTCATTCGAAAGGACAGTACATAAGAAAAGGTAACAGAGTGTAACCTAGTTTACATATTGCTTAAATAATGAACAAATCGGAGGCAAATATCTCTCTAGGTTAATTCAGAAGTAGAGTTTTGTTGTGCATAAGAGGCAGAATGACAGATCACCTGCCTCACAGCTCACTGACAGCTCCAGCAGGATGGAAATCATATGCAAGAGAAAACTGAAATAAAACTTCTACAGTGCTTAGAGTATGGGAGAAATAACTGTAAATATGCATTTGAAGTCAAATAATGCAACCAAATCATACACGTCATGATCTAGTTCACTGGGCAGAAATGCTATGTGAAACAAAGATCAAAGGACGCCAAATCATATTATGAAATTCTTTTGTGAAGGCTAGTAAATAGAAACTGTATAAATTAATGTAAATTATGTAAATGATCACAGTAATTTTTATGTGGATATGTAAATTTACATATGACATAAACCAGCAAAAGGGAACATTTTTTTTCTTCACAAGAATTCATGTTTTTTTTCAAGATTTCATATTTTTAATGTAGTAAGTTATATTAGCATTTTAGTAGTACTGTCCATATGTCAAAATTATCTCGTTCTATAAATACATTTATTTTCTACTGATTGCTTTCTTATTCACTTTTTTTTTCTCTTCTTTCCAATTCTGTGTATTTTTCTGATCACAGTCACTTCACTAAATACTTTGTAGTTGTCCGTGATGAGGTGAGAAAAATGCTACACAGGGCCACTCAAGTATTTGCAGAAGCCATGTGAATACCTGCTTAGAGAACCAGCATATTCTTAGGTAAAAGATTTGCTAGAGTCATAACAACACAGTGGAATAGTAAAGCAAGTGAATGTATAGTTGAATGGAACAGGAAGTAATTGAGAAATTAATAATAATGCAGGCTAGTGCTGCAAAATTAGCTGGGTCGTTCTTATTTGTAGTGTCATAAGGGTTGGTATATCATTTGGCACATTCAGGTAATAGAATGGGTTGAATCTGACAAGTAACAGACCTCCTGTGGTACTAAACAGTCAGTTGACTCATAAATGGACCCAGTTTTTATTTGGAAAGGCAAGTACCAAATCCTGCTTTTGAGGAAGGACTGTGGCAAGGGAGAAGACAAATTATAGGATTACAATTAATCTGACTATCTACTCAGAGGTTCAAGGTCACAGGACTTACAGGAACATGGCATTGACAATGAAGAACCTCAGTTCTTCATACTTGTTAAACTCTAGGCAATATGGGAAATAAGGTGATCCATTGCAGAACACCCATGCCACTTACATAATAATCGTGATATTATTTAAATGTAATACACTGCCCCTCACTGGCTGATGTAGCCTGAACCTTCTGGTTACACATGTATTTCAGAAAAAAATTATTTCTGGACTTGTGTTTCTTAGAATGAATAATTTGTCTCCTAAGGAGATTGTGGATGAACTGGATAATATGATACAGTACATGGAGAACTATTATAATCATTTGACTACAGAAATCAAGTAGAGTTATATTGAAAGTTTAAGAAATAGAAATTTCCAGTCCAGCATTATGTGACGCAAATATGTGAATAGATAGAAATGTTCTATATCTGTGCCACATATTATCATAGCCACTGGCCACATATTGCTACTGAGAACTTGAAATTTGGTTAGTTTGACAGGATTGAATTTGTAATGGAATTCAAGTTAGTTTTAATTTTAAATAGCCATATATGGCTAGTGGCTACCTCTTTGTACAGAGAAACTCTAGACCGTAAATTAAAACAGCTACAAATGAACCATTTATCAGATAATGGAGTTAAAAGGCAACAGTTTAATAGGGATGTATATATAAACATTTTGACCATATGTTCAAAGTTAAGTATTCAGATATTATTTCAGGAGTCCATAAATTTAATCAGAAGCCTATATTCTCACCTTTTGACTCTACCGTCCTTAGGGTATCCAAGTGTGGCTCTTTCTGAACACATGATGTTTTCATAAACTCTGAGACTCAGATCCTCATCCAAAACACCTAAAGGCATAAAGGAAAGAGTGGGGTTCTCCCATATCTCCGTCTCTGTATCAGAAAGGAAATCCTTTCTTAGAGAATATCGCACAGACTTCATTTACATTTTGTTTTATCAGTGCACTTGGGCAGAACTGGCAGCGATTGTGTTGACAATTTCAGAATGAATCATGAGAGAGCGACTCATGCAACAAGGGAAAAGAAGAAGCACTATCAAATAGGGCATCGACAGTATCTTCTCAGCATATTACTAACTCCAAAGAAAATCTCAGCTAGGTTGGGGAAATAAAAAAGAGAATAATAGCATACAATGTAATCCATTCATACTTCAACAGAAATATAAAAACATACTAGGGACCTCCAGAGGTAGGCAGTGGTGAAAAAAGATGGCTTTTCAGCACTTGAGAAAAGGATTCAAAAGTCCCACAGTATGGTTCATTTAGACTGAGACATGTAGTATGTGGTGAGCAGTAAAAAGACACGAATTTGGAGGGATTGCTAAGAGTTTGATCAACAGAACCATGTATGTGAAGATAGAAATTTAAACGTCAAATTAGAAATGGAGTTGATGTGCTGAGCAGTTTTCAGCGGAGAGTGATATAAGTAGATTACTTGTTGATTATCATGACATCAAAGCCTGCCAAAGGGGAGAGTGTGGCAGGAATGTCTTACGTTCACAAACACCACTAAACCCAAACTACACTCTCTCTTCTTTCTGAACTTTATTTTCCTCCATAGTGATGATCATAGTATATTTTGAGCCAGGTGCAACATGCTAAGGTCCCTCCTGCCAAAACCTTTATGGCTATTCCTTTCCCTAGTCTCTCCATCAGCTTACTCTGCGCAAGCCACACTGCTCTCCTTTCCGGTGGATGCTTACACCAGCCATCTCCCTCCATGCACCACTTGTAATTGTTGTCCATTCTACTTGAAATACTCTTTCTCTAGATATTACATGACTTAAGCCTTTGCAGGTATTAATATTAAGTGCAGCCTCAGAGCAAGCTCTAAACAACCTATTTAATGTTACAACTACCACCCTTCCTAACCCAGAAAATTCTATGCATATTTCCAGGTATTTTAACATAGTCATTTTTGTCATTGAATATATATATATATATATATATATATATATATATATATATATATATGTTAATATTCTAGATATCATACTAAAGAAGAATTTTGTCTCTTTTACTCACTGTTGTCTATCCATTTGAAACACATAGCAGTTTCCCTATAAATATTACTTGAAGGAATTATGTATTCACATCCCGTATCTATTGTATTCCATTATCATCTCTCTTTTACTAATAATGTCCTTAAGATAGGGATGTTACATTATTTGTTTATTTCAGGCTTAGCATTTTCAGTTATATAACCCCATGCAAATAATTGTTTAATATGCAAGTTGTATTGGCAGACTGCAAATTAGTAATATATTGGTGTCATACATGGTTCCGCTATGAGACTCATTTAGCTGTGGTAATTTTCACTGATTTTAAATTATTAATGAATATTTAAAAATAAGTAAATTTGAATTTCAACTTTATGATTAAGTAGCAAAACTGAGCCTACTTTCCTTTATGGTAATAACCAGATAATCTCAACCATAGTAGCCTAATCTAGAGACAGCATATGCTCAATAGGTAAAAATATCTCCCTTCCCCAACTCACTTTATTTATGTTCTTTTACTTGTTTTCTTTACATTTCAGTTTGTAACCACTGGTATAATTAATGGAAAACTTGACAAGAATGCAAAAATATTATTTTCATCAATTATTAGGGTCTCTTCAGAGTAATTGGTTTAAATTACTTCTATTTGAAATGAAATATTACCGTTTGTTGATAGAACTTTACTCTTTATTAATGTGCATATTTTGATAATATTTGTAATTATTTTCTTTTCCAATTCAATACATTAGCCATTTCAATACATTAATTAACTTCAGCCCTCTAAATTAATTAAATCTAAAGCATCACAAAGAGTCCTATTGTCTTTAATTAGTGAACAGCTGTAAGGCTGTAAGAAAACCTGGACAGGGAACACAAGCATAGAGACAGGATTGGAAGGCTGGAAAACACGGAGGTTGATCAACTTGAAATACTCTTCAGTGTATGTAGTTTTTCAACACTTTTTAAAGGGAATATAATGCTCTGACAGTTTTTCAGAGTAAGCCAAAAATACATTAGAAGGAGTTTGAGAGTGTGACTTTGTACTACAGTGAGAAGATATTCATCCAACAAACATGAAGGCAGGCCCACTGTTTCCCTGGCTCCAACCCAGGGTCAGTGTCTTTGATTCAGTGTCTTTGGATTAGAAACTTCCGAAGATCTTGACTATAGTGCCAAAGAATTGGAAACATTCAAAGGAGTGATTTCAAATTTCCTGCACACCTGCATGTTTGAAAGTATGTGCAATGTTTGAAATCTAATGATGACATAGATATAATAGAGAGAATAAAAGAGTGATTCATAAGGGGGACTATATTTATAGAATCAAGTCCCTTTGAGAAGGGAAAAGGAGATGATTGTAAAGCTTGTGAATGAGGACAGCCTCTGCTATGAATTAAGGGGCATGCTAAGGAAGGCTGAGGGTACAGATGAAATGCAGGTGGTTTGATACATTTGGGGCAGGGATGATAAGGTAATTATGTGCAATTAAGTTTGTATCTATTGCCAGTATCTATGTAGATACCTATTGTGATACCTGCATTTAAGAAAAATGTATGGCAATATCATCCACTTAAGAAGAAGTGAAAGTATTGGAAATTTGTGGGGGGAAAAGGATAGTATAAAACTAGATGTAGAGTGTGGGAGAGTACACATCAGAGTGAAGGTGAATAGGGTTTCTGGGCAGCATTGGGTTACTATTGGAGATTATCAGTGATGAATTAGGGGAGATCACATGACATAATGTGTACTTTCCCCCAACTACTATCAATTATGCAGGTGCTGGTGCAAACTAGACTAATTAATCAATAATGACTCTTGTATGAAGTGTTATACAAAATACTTTAACATATAAACTCACATATAATAACACCATGCTCAGATAAGTATGATGATCAGTATTACCCATGAGATACAGAGATTGAACATCCAAAGCTATTTGGTTTTATCCAATCTGAGAGATAGAGGAAGAGAGGGACAAGGTATTAAAAGTATAGGGAATAAAGTGATCCCTAGAACAAGTCCCTCTGGTATGAATTAGGCTATGATAAGTAAGAAGTGGGATACTTCATATCTAGATACCAAATGTAGCACAGTTACTAAAAGGGCTATTAGTTGTTGTTGTTGTTTATTTTTTCCCCCTTCAAATAAGTGACTAATGTGAAATACTGAAAGGTATTTGGAGGTGAGCCAGTCAGGGAATAGTGAAACCAGGAATGACAATAAAAGAAAGGAACATAGGGGGAAAGAGTCTGTAATCTTCACTCCATGTTAGACAAAGAAGAAAATTGTAGGAAAAAAGGGGTGATCTTCAATGAATGTCGAGGAATAATTGAGAAATCATCACTGAGTGTTGCAAATCAGGTTTCCAATTTACTGAAATTTTGAATCACTCATCAAATAAGCTATATTTAAAATGAAACATTTTAAAACTTCTCAGTGGTTTTGGAGATTCCTTCAAGATTAGTTAATTAAATGTGGTAGTGTTATATGTGAATACCATAAGGCATGTTGATCATAATATATTTGAATGCAGGTGTACTCATATAGTTTATCAGCAATATAATATTCTGTAAGAGTTGTGATCGTCTGGTTCAGGGTAGCATAAAAGAAGATAAAATGTACTGACGTGCTATGTGAAAGTTTCTTGAATCAAAGGGAAGATTCACAGTTCTTTGTTGAAAAGATAGACCTAGGCAGTTCCACATGGTCTTGGAAGTGATTCACTGGTCCAATAGTTGGCTAAGCCATGATGCCACGTGAGAGGAAGGAGCTGATGAAAGGAGCCACCAGGACACTGGAAAGTCAGGAAAGGCTATGTAGAACGCTGGAGTACTAAACCAATTAAAAAGCTCAGTGGCTGAATACAAAAAGTGTGTGTCTCACTTACATGATATGTTCAAAGAGCATTGGCAATAGGGTCCTGCTCATTCTATTCATGCAGGAGCCATGCTCACAGAAGCTTCCCCACGTCCTAACCCTGCAATTGCAATATATGACTTTCACATTCGTCTTGGCAGAGGAAGAGAGTATGGAGAATTTGGTACTTTCATTGAATTTTATTTACAAAGAAATACTACATATTCCACCTACTTATAGTTCATTGGTCAGTTGTCACATGGCTTTGCTTAACATCAAGGAGAACATTTTCCTAGTAAGAGAGGAAATCTTCCTGAGCACCAGTAACATCTACCACAGACCCCTGTGCTTCTAGGATGACCAAATGGAATGAACTCCTGTACATTGAGAAAGGGGGAATGGATGCTGAGAAACAACTGTTTACTCTGCAAATATTATAAAAATTGAGACCCAGACTTACTATGTGATTGATGCATAGGGCATATATCTTATATCCATTTTATAAACATGGACATATAAAGAAAAATAAATTAATTTGCCCAAAATTATGAATAACATAGTTCATGTCTTCTTGGGGTGCTTTCACTGCTCTTGTTTAAAGTTTTTAATCCTTGATGTCCAACCTTAATGGTACAAATTCAGTGCAACATTTTTCAAAGATACTTAGCTGTCGTCTGTTTTCTGCTCTTATGTTACTTTCACATACTTAAACTCTAGCATTTGGCACTTATAATATAATTGACTACTATGCCTTATTGTCTTATAAGGGATAATGAAAAGTGCCTGAAAATATCAGAAAGAATATTTAAAACAGAAGCATGCATATTTAATTAAAGTAATAAGTGCATTATCAGTCTTTCAATTTCAACTCTGGACTCCATGTTACTTGTGGAATGCCTCTGGAATGTTATTTTTTTACACTGCCTTTAGAACTAATCCAATTTTACTAATATAGTTGTAAATAGACACATTTCTCAGGTATCAAACTTCTCAGATGACTCTTACTGTACAATACATCTCATTTTCTAATATTTTTTTGAAAAATAAGTAATTCAAAGATTTAAGAATGTATCCTTACTTTATTTTTAAACAAACAAATGATAACTAATAAAGCTTGACTATTTTTTACAGTTTAAATAATACCCTTGTACTTACTTTCAAATTTCTCTTTTCAACTTTCCATTTTCATAAGTGAATATAAGGCTCATTAGTCAATGAACAACATATAGGAACCCCATGCATCTGCAAGTCTTATATAACAGAGAAAAAAAATGTATTCTGGCAACAGATAAAGTACTACTGCAAAAATAGTGTATTTATATTTCAAAATAGTTTTTTATATCAATAGCTAAATAATTCAACATTGTTCAAAAATTTTCTTTATGGAAACCCCTTGTCCAAGCTATCATGTAAAACATTTGTCTGATCAATATGACAGAAAAATAATTTAAAAAATATATATGCAGTATCATACAGTGGACTTTTTATCTTTTGTCATAGAAGCCCCTTCCTTTTATTTTCTTCAGAAGTTTTGAAGAATCTTTAAAAAAAAACTATGTAATTGCAAGTAATCATTTTTTTACATGTGTCTGTCTTGTATAGAATAGATATCATTTTGTCAGGCTTTTATGACCCTCATCCTTTTTACAAAGGAGGTTTTATAGAGCTCTATGAAATATTCTCCATTTGCAACAGTTTATAAAGTTGCTTTCTTAACAAAATATAACACCATTCATAACCTCTACATGTACAACATATTTTTCCCATTTGTTTTGTTCCCAGGATCCTTATTGGCATGCTTTCACTCACTTCATTTCATCTATAGTTTCATCATGCTCCAATATTTTTATTTTATCATTGATATATAAGCTTAAATCTACTTTATATTTCTGATCCTACTCTGATATTTGCTTCCTTCCTGATTTATTCAACTTTAAACTTTCTCTACACCTCTGAGCATATTAACTCAACTAAAAACATATTGACCAACCATCAACCAAAAAGCACTCTCTCAGTTCTCTAAAACAACTCAAACCCAACATACCCATTCACTTCTTTAAAGTCAGATTCTAAGTACTTTTTGCATTGTTTATGGAGTTTACATGGAAAATATTTCAGTTATTTACCCCAAATGCCATGGAGGTAATTTTTATAAAATGAATGAATATATCACAGGATTTTGTTTCTTTTTTTTCTTTCTTTTATTTTATTTTATGGAGTATATGAAGGGAATGGTTTTGGTTACAGTAGTTTCATAGGATTAACACAGTGATGGTGTTTAGTCTTTGTTATTAGAAGTACTAGTAACTTTATTATGGTCTATTAAAATTTTAATGTTCCTTTCATATGAGCCAAAATATTTAAGAAATAATCCAAGATGATACACACACAGATGGAAAGATATTTTAAAATAATTCATGTATTTTGTAACATTGCCTAACACACAAGATTTATGGTTTACAAACAACATCCATCATTAAATTATCAATTAGGCAAAACACAGTGTATTCATAGAATGGAATTTCATGACATGACATTAAACTTTGTGCACTTATTTTAATGTGTTGGTGCCACAATACGTGACTCTTGTTAGGGTTACAATATCACACATGTAACACACACACACACACACACACACACACACACACACACAGAAAAACAAAACAACCAAAACAAAACAAAACAAAAAAAACAGAAAGAAAAACACTGTATGTGTGTGTGAGAAAGATTAAACACTTTACCTCCAAATATCTTGGCAGAGAACTGCCTATGCCTAAAGTGGGAGTAGAATAAAAGACCAATTCATGATCAGGGTACCAGCTTTAGAAGCACACCTTTTGCTATTTCAGATACATCTGATTCCTTCCCTCTTCTCCCGAAGGAGTTAGCAACTGGCCAAGTACCTCAAAAGCAGTACCATTCTGGCACATAGGAAGTCATTATTTTCACCTCAGTCCATACACATTCAGGCCACATATTCTCATAAAGGAGGCTAGGTTGCTCTGGGACCGTGGCTCTATGGCTTTAAATACAGGATAATGAGCAAGTGCTGCCACTGACTTTTTTTTTTAATTTATTGAAGATTACCAAATACAGTCCTTGATATTTAACTCTTCATAATAATTTTTAGATTTATATAAACCGTGTTGAAGAGCACATCTTCCTCCCAATTCCTTTAGGTATATTAGGATAGCTATTTGATATCTGAGGGTGTCTGATATAAAAATTATGTACATTTTGACAATTATCATAAAAGGAGGTATTTCTGTCAGGTTTTAAAATGTGTGTTTTTTATAATTTATTATATATGATATATGCATGCTATTTTGATAAAATAATAAGTGACTTAAAATAATAGCACATATCTTAAAATACCAGGAAAAAGAAAACGAGTACATGAGAAGTAATGATATGAGAAAACTATTTGAACATATTAAACAAAAAGTAATATATTTATTATACAAATAGAAGCTATACATAAGAGCTAGAGGATTCTTAACTGAACACTGAATTTCACTTACAAATAGTTACATAAAAACTCTGATTTATAAGAAATTGAAGAACTGCACATTATAATAATAAAGTACTAAGCCATGTTGCTCAAATTTCTAAAGATTTTCTTTAAAATATTAATATTCTACATTGTAGCAGACGGGGGAAGCTCGCATACAGTCAATACAACTGTAGATCATTATAAGGAATGATGGTAAACTTCTATAATTACTCAAGAATCTTTAGTCGTATGTTTTGAACTAATATTTTTATTTCTATGACTTTATTTATTGCATATTTAGAAATGTATAGTATGATATATGGCAAATAATTTTCTAAAGTGAGAAATTTAAGCAGTATTATGTTCAGTGATAGAAATTGATTAAAATAATTGTTATTATTAGAACTACAATGTATTGAATACTTTTAATTTTATAAGCATTGTCCCATATACTTTATATATGTTTTGTTAATTAACATAGTAATGTGTACAGGTATTCATAATTATTTTTATGTCACAGAAAAGAAAACAGATTTAAGGAAGTTAAATTATATGCCCAAAATACAGGATCCTAAGTCAAAAGGTTATTCAAAATTTGTTCTTTTGGGTATCCCAAATATTTCCATTCTTACATAAGATAAAACGCAATATGATTCTAAAAAATTATTTAATGGAAATATTTAGAAAAATGCTCACAGAATATCAAAAAAGACAATTTAAAGTTTAATATATAAATGTAATCCTATTTCTGTGTTTATGAAAAAACAGATCAAACTCATTCTTGTCATTTACACCTGGATGTTTAAAAAAGGTGGCCTTAAATGTTACTATTATCACAAAACTCACTATGAGGTCAAATATTGTGTACATTTTAAAGTATTATTAAATTTGATTAAAACAATGTATACAAAAAAAATAAACGCCACAGGTATCTGAATCAGGGAACACAATTAGCAAATTATGACAACAGTGAATATATATTCCACTAATAGGCTTAAACGTTTGTTTAAAGATGATGACCTAGTTTCATTAACATCATCACTGCTTGTAAACAATGTGGTTATTTTCACAAATATTGTAGAATTACATACATTTTAAACCTCGCAGGAGGGTTCTGTAATCATGCAGAAGGTCCTCCTAAAATGAACAGTATTTCTTTCCCAAGAGAACCACAAGTAGACAAAGGAGGATACTGGGAATAGTCACAGCTTCCACACAACAGCAGCAATGTTAATTTAATACAGTTTAATATTATATCTCTGGAAGAAATTTTTGAGGATATAAATAATCAGGATTTGCCTGAAAGGGATTGCATGATACAAAAAGCAAAATAAATATTTTAGTATTAGATTAAGAAATGTATCAGTTGCCAATTTCTTAACTTCAGCATATTTTCTGAAACTTCATATGTTAACATGAACATTTGTGAAGTACAAAACTGTATATTCTTATGGATCTTAGTAAACTGAGGTTAGCACATGGATTGTTCATGGAAATTTTGCTTTGTGTAAAATATGTGAGAGGTAAACATAAATTGCAGTGGCCAATTTTCAAAAGTAAACAAGAAAGTAACTTAAAGAATAAATTTGTTCTCCTTCCTTTCTCTCCTGCAATTTTTATTTTTTATTTTATTTTTTCTATTCACATAATGTTAAAGAGAGGTCATTCTTGGAGAAAACAGAAATTTAATTAAAATATACTTACGTAAATATTGAAAATTGTATTAAAGTTTCATAAATGTAGAGTAAAAATAACATTGAATTAGAAGACAAAATAATAGATGATAGATAGATACATAGATACATAGATAGATAAATGGTGAAAGATAGTGCACCAAAGGGTTTAATTCATGATATCTCACCTTGGTTGTATAATAAAGTTTCATTTATGTATTTTTGTTTTATTTAATTATTTTGATAATTTCCTTTACAAAATAAGAAAGTGTGCCATTTGGAAAAATTATATAGTATTTTACCGTCAACAACTATACTAGATCTGTCATTTTTGTCTATTAGCAATGAAACAAATTACCATACCGTTTCATTGATACTGACAGAAGATAGGTAAATCCTGATTCAGAGAAAAGGGACATTGTTACTCCCAGAAATAGCAGTATGTACAGTATCAGCATTTTTGTTGTCCATTCCTGGAATCTCCATTCTCATGACGTGACAGGAAGATGATCAGGTAATCCTTGAACACACAGCAGGAAGTGTTGCATGGGAGAAGCCCTGATTTGGGGAACCCAAACGTTTTCTACTGAACAGCAAGCATGCCCACCTTTTGTTCTGGACGAAGACACTACCTGTGTCTTCCAAGCTGTTTGTTGTAAAAACATCCTCATAAAGATAATCCACAGTAAAGATAATCATTAATCTTGATCACACAAAAAAATTTTAAAAATTCTGAAACACATGGGCTCATGAAACATTGTCTCCTATCTCCTACAAATTGAAAAAGAATCTCATTAAGATTGTGTATTAGACAGTAAAACCTGTTAGGTATGAGTCTACCAATTTGGGAAATATCATTACAATTTGATCACATACACACACACACACACACACACACACACACACACACACACACACACACCATGGAAAGTTTGCGAACTTAATTGCCAGACTGCATGTATGTATGTGTGTGTATATTTATATATATTTGTGCTGACTTCATGTCATTCAAAAAAAACCTTACATTTGCAAATTTAAAAAGTAAATGCATTTCATATTTTACATATATTTACACAGAAATAATTTAACAATAATTTTAAAATATACACATGACTAGAAAATAGGCAGGTTAATGTACTGGGTAGTACATAAAACTGGGTGTCACAATACATGAAACACTAACCAGTGCCAACATTAACTAAGGATGCATCCTTTGACAAGTCACAGAATAAAGCTTTGTTTTATTTTGTTTACCTATAAAACATTTAAAAAATGGGCTAGATGATCTCTACGGAGCTTTTAAAATTAAGACGTTAATAAAAATTATGAAGAGTGCTGGAAGTTTACAAGGATTTGGTGTTTTCTTTTCATTCTTCCCAATGCAATTTGTTTCATTTCAAATCTATGAAAATGTATTGTATATACAAGGTGTGATCAAAAGATATGGTGAATATTTAAATTAAAAAATATATATATTACAGTAAAAGACACATTGTCATCAATCCCCTCAAAATACCACTCCCTCCTCACTTCTTTTTTTTTTTTTTTAAAGATTTTATTGGGGAGGGGAACAGGACTTTATTGGGGAACAGTGTGCACTTCCAGGACTCTTTTTCCAAGTCAAGTTGTTGTCCTTTCAATCCTAGCTGTGGAGGGTGCAGCTCAGCCCCAGGTCCAGCCGCCCCTGCAGGACTCGAGGAATTGAACCAGCAACCTTGTGGCTGAGAGCCCGCCGGCCCATGCGGGAATCAAACCGGCAGCCCTCGGAGCCAGGAACACGGAGCTCCAACCGCCTGAGCCACCGGGCCGGCCCCCTCCCTCCTCACTTCTAACACACTTATCCCATCATTCTTGCCACTTTCTGCAACAATTCATGAAGATCTCTTTCATGAGTGTCTTTACATCATTCTCCATCATGACAATGTGTCACACATTGCTTCTGGTACAGCAATTTCTGTCAAATAAAAACATCATGGTGTGTCATCCACCTTATTCACTGGAGTTGGCACCGTACAACTCTCTCTTCCCCAAAGTCAAAATGACCATGACATTTAAACATTTTGAACTGATTCAGGACATCGAGGCAGCCACAACAGCACAACTAAAGAGACTCATGAAAGAGGACTCCCAGAACTGCTTCAGAAAGTGGCAAGAAAGATGGGATAAGTGTGTTCAAAGTGAGGGGGAGTGTCTTGAGGGGGATTAATGGCAATATGTCTTTTACTGTAATGATTTTTTTGTATTTAAACATTCACCATATTGTTTATCACACCTTCGTACATAGGCTAGTATACATACACAGAGGAGGAAAATATGATCACTCTCCTCCAGGGAATTTAATATATGGGTAAATAGAACTGCCACATATTAATAATTGTGCATTACATAAAACTAGACTGCAATATAAATGGGATTCCCTATATTTGTGCATTACACAACTTGAACAATTTTATAAATCAGTCTACATCAGTTTTCTATTTCTGTATAACACATTACCATGCACTTAATAACTTATAGCAACACTTCTGTTGCCACACACATCCTGGTTCAGGAGTCCAGGCCTGGCTTATCTGATTCCTGTCCTTCAGAGTCAATTACAAGGACTTAATCAAAATGCTACCTGGCCTATGTTTCCATCAAAGCTCAATTGGGAAAAGATCTGTGTTCAAGCTGCATCAGTTTGTTGGCAGAAATCATCTCCTGGTGGTAGTAGGACTGAATGAGACATTATTTTGCTGGCTGTTAACAGGGTTCAGTCGCAGCTCCCAGAGCCCACCACAGTTCCTTGCCATTAGATCTCTCCACAAGCCTTCTCACAATAGACAATTTACTTCTTGAAGCCAGCAAGGATAAGCTGTCTACTTCTAGTCTGTTAAGAGAGAGCCTCATAAAACATAACAGTGGACAGAGTAACATCCCATCTCTTTAGACCTGTAGTGTACGCTAATCAATAAATGACTTCCCATTACCTTTGCTATGTAATGTTGGTTAGAAGGAAGTCACAGGCCCCACCCATAATCAATGGGATAGACACACAAATCATGGAAAGCAGCAATTACTGGGGGCAGGGTTCAACCTAAAGTCTGTCCATCACACAACCCTTAGAAAAGGAAAAAAATTGAGCTAAAGAAAAGTGCATATAGGTAATTAGTATTGAGAGTTTATGGCAAAATACCCTTTAATATAATGTGTTGACATAATATTAATTAATTATTAATTAATAAGTATTGCTATAATATTGTTGATATTAGTTTAAAAGAATGTTTAGCATACCCTTATACTGATAAATATATGTATTTAGATGATACAAGAAAGCATCGTGTAAAAACTTCTTCAGGAGAAGCACATACAGTTCTAGAGCCCACCTGTATGGGCAAAGCTAATATTTTCTTTGGAGTTGTGAAAATAAAATGAGAGACACATGGACCTAGGTTAGTTGATTTGACTATTGAATATATAAGCAGAGAGTCACTAAATATCACAAGCATCATTATGCTTTCTCTGAGAATACTAAATTTCATTATGCCCAAGATAATACCTTTGCAGCACCCATGGTGTTTCCAGTTAATTATTAAAATGGACTCTGATCAACTGAGTTAGACAAATATGCAAAGATAATTCAATGGAACAAGGATACTCTTTTCAAGAAAAGATCCTGGAACATTTACAAAATAATAAATCTCAATACAAACCTCATACCATATACAAAACTTAATTTGATATGGACCATAGACCAAATCGTAAAATTTAACAGTATACAACTTCTAGAAGAAAACAAAGGAGAAATATAAGAGACCATGACTTTGGTGATACATTTTTAGACATAATACCAAAATTCCAATCCACTTTTAAAAAGTTGAATGCTATCAAAAATTCATAAAATATTGGACTTCATCAAAATTAAAACAAAACCTTGTCTAGTGAAAGACACTATTAAAAGGAAATAAAACCAAGCCCCAAACCAAGAGAAAATATTTATAATAACATATCTGATAAAGAACTCATCTATAATATATAAAGATCCCTTTAAAATAATAAGGAAACAAATAATTAAATGTGGGTACAATATATGAACAGTTTACAAAAGAACCAAAAAGATACTCACCATCATTTATCATTATGGAAATGCAAATTAAAACCACAATTTGACACCACTAGTTGCCTATTTGAATGACTATCATCCAAAATGCTGACAATAACAAATGCTAATGAAAATGTGGAGAAACAGAAAATGCCATCAATGGCATAGGAATGCAAAATTACATTCTCTTTGGAAGACAGTTTGGCAGTATCTCATAAGTTTAACATAAACATCAGACGATCCCGCAATTATATTCTTATGTAACAGAAGTGAGTTGGAAATGATGTTCACAGAAAATTCTGTACATTACTATTTAGAGCAGCTTTACTCATGGGCAGCATAAACTAGAAACAACCAAGATCTTCTTCAACAGATACATGTAAAAACAATAGAATATTACAGAAATTAAAGGACAGAGGTATTAATTCACCGAGCCATACAGATGAATTTAAATGCAATTTGCTGAGGGACAGAAGCCAGAATCAAAAAGCAACATATTATGTTTTCTTTTATCTACATGATATTCTAGATAAAGCAAAACTATAGAAAGGGATTTTAAAAAATTGATGAGAAGTATCCAGGTGTTGGGCAAAGAGTTGGTTTTCTATAAAGGGGAATTTTCAGGGTGATGAAAACATGGTTATATGCATTTGTAAAAACTCATACAGCTGTCCATCACCAGAATAGTTTAAAGTATGAAAATTAAACACACTCTGAATAATTAGATCACATGGTGCTTTAGGTACTGCAAAAGATTAAATCTACCTTATACACTGAAAGGCATTAGGGGGAGACAAGCTGACCTATTTAATTTTTGACAATGTTGAATTTACTGGAAATACTAAGGCTAAAGGCAAACAGAACTGTACTCTACTTGGTAATTTCTTTTTCACATGAGTAGAGTTTAATAATTCTGAAAGTACTATACGTGAATATTAGTGCTGAATAAAGGAAACAAATGAAACAACATGGGAGCCAGGTTTCTCGTTGTCAGAAAAAGACATTAGAAATAAGCAAGAGAGGAAGACTAGAATAAACTCTGTCTTGATGAATTAAAGTCTGGGACATCCTTATATATCCATGTGAAGTTTAATATAGACCCAAATATAGAGAGACAGTAATAATTATAACTATGTGTGTATGAGTATACGTGGGTTTTTACATTTGAATATATGTCTTATTTCTGTCTGTTAAGAGGGCTTGGAAACAGTGACACAACCAGCAGCAACAAAAACACCCAGCACTCAGATGTGGTTTCTAAATGCCATTCTACACAATAAACAGAACCAAATTTCTTGGAAAAAATGGCTGGGTCTAGTTCTGGTACAAGGAACATGTAAGATGAACCTAGAGTATCTGTAGTGCCAGAAAGTAAGCAATTGCTCAATACACAAAAAGATGGCAGGTCAAGAGAATACAGAAACCTACCTGATCGAGCTCCTGATTGGTGCAATAAAACAAATTATCTAGTATTGGATTTTAACACTCCATTAGTTTTCTATTACTGCTGTGAAAACCTAACATAAAGTTAGAGGCTTACAACAACACAAATATCTTATAGTTCTGTAGGTCAGAAGTCCAACAAGGAACTCATTGGCTGAAAACTGAGGTGTTGGAAGGGTTCATTCTTTTTAGAGACCCCGGGGGAGAATCTGTTCTCTTGCTTTGACCAACCCCTAAAGGCTCTTCACTTCCCTGGCTAGTCACCCTTTTGCTCCATTTTTAAAAGCCAGCAATGTTGCAGTCCTCTGACTGTTCTTCCTAAGTCTTATCTTCCTGTGACTCCAGTAAGGAAAAGGAACTCTACTTTTAAGGGCTTGTATGTGAAGAATGAACTCACCAAGATAAGCACTCCAAAGGTCCTTAGCCTTCGTCACATCTGCAAAGTCCCTTTTGCCATGTAAAGTAACTCCCACTTTTTCTAAGAATTAGCACAGGACATATTTGGGGAACCATTATCCTACCTACCATAAACATGAAATATAAAATATGTATCCATGATCCACAGTGATATAAATACATGTTTGAATATATAAATAAATAAGGGAGATGAGACAATTTTTTCTTATAGAAGAATTTCAGATAATATCTGTAGATACGTTTCTCTTTAGGAGGTAGAGCCTTTTGGTGAGCTGGACTTAATGACTTCTTTCCAAAGAATAAAGTATGCACAGAGGGATATAATAACTGTAGAGAGAAGAAACCTGTCAAACACTACCTTAACTCAGAGATCAAAGTTAACATCACCAGTTACAAGTTATATTTCTGTCACGTGCCCCTGATATGATACGTTGCCGAGACATTTCACCTCTGTGGTATTTTTCCCCAATATTCATAGCTCTACTCTAATCATGACAAAAAAATGTAAAAACACCCAGGTTGAAAGAAATTTATAGAATATCGGACCTGTACATGTCAAAGCATTCACGTTCATGAAAAATAAGGCAAGAATGAGAAATTATCTGAGACCAGAAGAGATGAGGGACACATGGTAACTAAATGAAAGCTGGTATCCTTGAATGGTTTGTGATTTCTATTGATTCACAACCTGTCTGCTAAAATAATAATAGCTGACATTAATCTTGTGCCAGCCATTGCTGAAGCACACTTCCATGTTCTAGTTCATATAATGCAATAGATCCCCATATTAAAAATGGGGAAACTCGACCAAGTTAATTATGATTATGATGCTGATGAATGTCAGGGTTGTGATTGGAACCACGGTTGTTTGATTTGAGAGTAGGTGCTCTTCATCATGTGGCTTCACTGCCTCACTCAGAGCTGAAGGGGCTTTGTCCAGCTGCTTTGGAACTGTAGCTCACTCCTAATACAGCCCTCTTTCCTCTGTCTTCTGGTTAACACATTTCCAGCCACAGCCTCTCACTGTAATGATTATTTTTTACAAGCTTTTTAAAACAGAATTCATACATCATAATATTCTCCAGTTTAAATGTACAAAATGAAATGATTCTTAGGATATTAACAGAGTTGTACAAACATCACAAGTCTCCAATTTTAGACCATTTAATCATCCCCTAAAGAAACTCCACTACACTCACAGCCATTTACCTTGGCCCTTTCTCCTCAGCCTCCAGCAACCACTAATCTATTTGTGTCTCTGTGGATTCTCCTATACTGAACATTTTATATAAATATAATCACACAATATGTGGTCTATTGTGACTGGCTTTTTTCACTTAGCATAAAGTTTTCAGGATTCATTCATATTGTAGTATTAGCATTTCATTCAGTTTTTATTGTCAAATAATATTTCATTGAGTGAATAGGCAATTAAATATTATCTACTCATTCATCAGTTGATGGGTATTTGAATTGCTCCCACTTTTTGGCTTTTCTGAATAAATGTTCTGCAATGAATATTTGTGTACAAATTTTATATGTATGTTTTCATTTTTCTTGGTATATAACTAGGAATTTAATCACTGAGTCATACGGTAACTTTACATTCAACAATTTGATGAACTGCCAAACTGCTTTTGCCAATGTGACTGTATGTACCACTTTACCGTTTACCAGTTCCAATTTATCTACTTCCTCAACAACTCTCATTATATATATATATATATTATTCTAGCTACCTAGTGGGTAAAAAGTGTTATCTCATTTAGGTTTCGGTTTTCATATCTCAAATAATTAATGATGTTAAGCATCTTTTAATGTGCTTATTGGTTATTTGTATACATTCTTGGGAGAAGTGTCTATTCAAATGCTTTGCTAATTTTAATAGGGGTTTTGTATTTTTATTTTTGAGCTGTATGGATTCTTTTTATATTCTAGATACAAGTCTATTATCAGATCTATGATTTGCAAATATTTTCTCCCATTTGTGGGTTTCCTTTCACTTACTTTTTGATAGGGTTTCTTAAAATAGAAATAATTTTAATTTTGGTGAAGTAAAAGTTATCTATTTTTAAAAATGTGTCACTTCTGCTTTGGTGTGATATAAGAAACCATTGACTAACAGAAGGTCACCAGGACTTACTCCTATGTTTTCTTCTAAGAGTTTCATAGTTTTTGCTTTCATATTTAGATCAATGATTCATTTTGAGTTAATATTTTGTGTGTGGTATTTTGTAGGCAGATATCCCATTGTCCCTTCATTGTTTGTTGAAAAGACTCTTTTTCCATTAAATTATCTTAGAACCCTTGTTAAAAATCACCTGACTATAAATGTAAGTATTCACTTACCATCTCAGTTCTGTTACATTTAGCTCTATGTCTATTTTATCCAGTCAGCACACTCTTTTGATTACTGGAGCTTTGTAGTAAGTTTTGAAATTGGGAAGTTTGAATCATCCAACTTTGTTCTTTTTAAAGATTGTTATTCTAGTTCCTGTAGAACTTATCGTGTTTATTTAGCAAATATAGACATTCATAAGTAATAATGTGCAATTTGCCTATGATGTAGGAATATTTTTCCTGTGAGTCCCCAAATGATGTAGATGATGTTGGATCTGCTGGCAGTTTCAGGGTGTAGGCCAGGATCGTGTCTCGTGAGACCGAAGAATGGAAACACGGATCCAGGAGAGGCAAAGAGTTTTAAAAAGAGGATAGTTTATTGAAAGCAAAGAGTCAGAGCTCCTGCACTGGAGGGGTTCTTGTATGGGGGTGGCCCCATGACTGAGGCAAAAGCTGTTACTTTTATACCTCCCCTTGCCTGTTTGGGGAAGGGGAGCTGTTTGAAGAAGAGAACTTGTTTGAAGAAGGGAACTGGCATCTTCTAATGAAATTCCTCTACCAGGTTTGTTCTGCTTGCCCATCCTGGAAGAATTATCAAAGTAACCCACTCTTATCTATCAGATCTGCTCCGTTTGTCAGGCCAAAAGGAATTTTATGATTAAACTCAAGGCCTTCGAGCGAAGGAGTGATTTCAAAACCTGGAGTTTTAGGACATTACTGTCTTTGTTTATTCCACCAGGGACCTCCCTGTCTACCTAGTGACATGCTAGGTAATCTGTATCACCTATAAATATAGGTATTCCATATTTCCCATGAGAAACCAGTGAAGCCAGTTGAATAGAATCCACAAGCACTTGTGAAATCCCTTTTACTTGGGGGAATCCAGTGACTTTATGATCTTACATGGCTCTTAACATTCATTAAATTTTAGCAGACGGTTTACACACGTGTATGGCAGTGTCTCCTTTCTCTTGCACTCCACCACAGGTGAAATAATTCACACTCTGCAGATCTCAAAAATGCCTGACTTCTCCTTTCTAGGAATTTAGGCAATGTGGGTGCCCTAAAACTTCATCTTGCTTATTGGTTTGAGAGAAATTATGATTTTGTAGTTTTCTTCTAACTTTTTCTTGTCAGATAGGAGGGATACTCTTTCCAATTTTCTACATGTTAGGCAGATGTGTAAGATGGTGACCCTTCAGCAGATTAAGGTTGAGAACCACTGCTTCTAACAAGTGAAAATATAGCCTTGGAATTTCTGCAAACATAAAATGTACTTCAAAGTGTGTAGCAGAGCATCTATTTATAAGGCATAGCCAAGTGCATATGAAAATATTCAGAAGCTGGCAGAGTATAGAATCACAGATTTGCTTTTAAACAACCTAATAAACTGGTGCATGTCCCTACTCAAAACCCTCCAACCATATGCTCTCAAATTTAGGACAATCTCCACACTACATAAAACATGGCCGACAAAGTCCTTATTGTCTGGCCCTTCATTTCTTCTTCACTCATCCATGACTTTTCCATTCTGATTGAGATATGTTTTTCTACTTATTCTTCAACCATGCCTCAAGACAGTTGTAGTAGTTTCTGCTTCTTCCTGGAATTCACATTTGCCCATATTCTGAGTCCCTTTTTTTCAGGGATGTCTATCCAAAGATGGTTCAAAATTAAATGAAATTAAATTTTTTAAAGAAAAAAAAAACTTCTATTCTCCATAATCTTATAGTCTTACCCTGCCTTAAGTTTTCTTCATGGTTCCAGTCCCTAAAACATTATTTGTTATTTTTGATCCCTGAATTGCCCCAGTATAAAACACTGTCAGCTACATAGTACTCACTTAACATCTATGTGTTAAGTGTATAAATATAAATGTGTTAGTGAAGAAAGCATGCAGGATTAAAACAGTATTAAAGTTTACAATCAGTGGAAATTTCTATTGTCATCCTATGCCCTATGGTGTCGGTACATCACTGAATATTCTGGTGAAAACTTGGGACTATTCCTTAAATGAGCCAGGAATTCTCTAATATTATCAGGTAATGCTTTTCCTTCCTTCCTTCCTTCCTTCCTTCCTTCCTTCCTTCCTTCCTTCCTTCCTTCCTTCCTTCCTTCCTTTCTTCCTTTCTTTCTTTCTTTCTTTCTTTGTTTCTTTCTTTTTTCTTTCTTTCTACAGTAAATGAAATAATTATGGGATATAAATATGACCTTTTAGTAAAGTACACCAAGATATACATATTTTTGCTAAAGAGATGTCTGTCATTAGCAAGGAAGCAAGGAAAACTGTGTTGGTTCTAAAGGTTTTCTCCGCCCCCCCCCCCCCAAAGCCCTGTTTACTGGAGAATTGTGAAATTGTGAGAGACTGATTATCCTTGTAAGTAACAGTTTACTCATCCAACCACTCACCTATCTATCCATCTATTCGTCTATCCATTATCTTTTTATCAAGCTGGTCTTAGTATCTCTATTAGGTTAACTGAATTTTAACAGTTTTCTTCCTGATTATGGTCTTTTGACCTTCTTTTTCTTGGAGCATATACTGTATTTGCAATTGTAATTTCTTTGTTTGTCCATTTGAGATGTAAATCTTTTCCTAGTGGCCTGCCAGTTTCACAACCACGAGAATTCTTTCTCCAGTAACTGGTAGCCATTGCTTTGAAATAAATGCAATCATCAAAATAGCTAATGTTTTTGTCTTCAGATCTCTGTGGGAGGGCAGAAACCTGAGTTAGATTAATGCCAATGAGCAGCACCAATGGCTTAATCACATTGACCAACCTCCCAACTTATACGACTGTGTTTCCCCAAAATAAGACCTAGCTGGACAATCAGCTCTAATGCGGTTTTATATGATATAAGACCAGGTTTTATATTAATTTTTGCTCCAAAAGACGCATTAGAGCTGATGGTCCAGCGAGGTCTTAGTTTTGCAGGAACAATGTAGTGCACTTCCATTTACTCACTCCAGGACTTAAAAACAAACAAACAAACAAACAAAAACGAAAAACAAAAACGACTCCCCTGCCTTTGTTTCTGGGAAATTAAGTTAAATCTGTCCTCTATTGGAATAGTGTTGAATTAAGTCTTCTTTGTCTGTTTCACTAGTGCAGAGCAATTTTTCCCTGATACTATCCACCTAGTTCTTGACAGAGACTGCCTGGGTTTGAATCCAGATGCCACCATTTAGTGACTATGTGACTTTGAGAAAATGTGTAATCTCTCTGTAATAAATTCAGTCGCCCTTAATAAGGAGAAAATAATGCACCTACTTCAAAGATGTGTTAAAAGAAGTTAATGTAATAATACAATGCACTTATATAAAAATGTGATGAGGTAAATGTTAACTATTGTTTGTGAAACAGGATGCACAGAATAAACCATCCCAAAATATGTTACTTTGGTATGTAAATTATTTTGCGCTGAAGGCAATCAAGGCCTAATTTACTCAGAAAGAGTTTTTTGTTTGTTAGTTTACCACTCTCTTAGCTGCCTGAAAGAATTAGATAGGGGCCTGTACCAGAAAGAGAGCTAATACTAGAAACCAGACATAAAGTTATATCAGAAAGACTTGTCTGCCTGGCATTGGCAAGCATCTGCTTCCCAAACATTTGCTATTCCCATCTTCCTGTGAATTGTCTTCCTGCCCTTCCAAGTCTCAGACCCTCACCCTCTTCTCCTTAGCTCAAGAAAGCATATAAGCCTCAATTACCAACTGTTGGAGAGCCTCATATCTTTGGGGTTCCCACACACACAAAATACAATCTTTTTTTTCCCCCTTCTGTTATATCGATTTATGTCAATTGAATTATGATACCATCTGAAGAACTTAGAAGGGAAGAAGGGAAACATTTTTCTTTCCCTATAAAACTTTCCAAACAATTCTCAGATAAACTAAAGTTTTATTCAGATATTACCATAGACGTTCTTTTTTCCCAACTTAAGAATGGAAGAAGTATGATGACTTCCTAAGTCTGCATTGTTATCCTCACTCCCCAACAGAATAGTCATCTTGTCATAATTGCAGAGATTAAGACCCTACTCATTTTCACCTTCATTACGTTTATTCAGGGTCCACAGAGAGCAAGATTTCAGAAATATTAGTGATGTAGGAGATGTTGGATCTGCTAGAAGTTTCTGAGTGTGGGCCGGGATCATGTCTCGTGAAGCCTAAGAATGGAAACACGGACCAGGGAGAGGCAAAGAGTTTTAAAGAGAGGATAGTTTATTAGAGGCAGGAGAAGAGGTTGCAGCTCCCGAAAGGGGGTGTCCGTGACTGAGGCAAAAGCTCTTACTTTTATACCTTCCCTTGCCTGCTTGGGGAGGGGGAGCTGTTTGGAGAAGGGAACTTGTTTGAAGAAGGGAACTGGCTCCTTCTAATGAAATTCATCTACCAGGTTTGTTCTGCTTGTCCATCCTAAAGGAATTAGCATAGTAACCCACTCTTATCTATCAGATCTGCTCCATTTGTCAGGCCAAAAGGAATTTTATGATTAACCTCAAGGCCTTGTTACATTATGTCCTGGAGCAGAAGGAGTGATTTCAAAACCTGAGGTTTTAGGATATGGCTGTCTTTGTTTATACCACCAGGGACCTCCCTGTCTACCTAGGGACATGCTAGCTAACCTGTATAATTAGGAGTTATATACAGTATGGATTATATCTAGTATATCTAGTAAAGAGAAAATACAATTTTAACAATTTTACATGTAGACTTCTTTCTCTTTGTGTCTACAATAAAAGAAGGTCTGGAGTTAGGAATTCTGTGTTATTTTTAAACCCAAACACGTCACTTTCTCAAAATCAGGGTATGTAGACACATACTCAAAGGACGTAATGAAGGATAATTAAGGGACAGAGAATCCCTATAGCTTCCTGGGAGACAGCAAATGCTTTTGGTTCAAGATGCCACAAGGAGATCAAAACAGGGCTTCGTTCTAAAATCCAGTTATCATATAATTTCTGAAAATACAGTCCTTAGCAGCAATGTTTCTTTTTTGTTTATCATACCTGCAGAATTGGACTTTTGTTACGTCTCTGGACCATGATTCTTATGGCAATAGAGAGACAGGACATTTTGTGATTGTTTTCCTTCTTAATAAAATAATGGGATTTGCTTGAAAGTCTAGTTTGTGTATGATTTCTGTATTTATTTTTGCTTAAGCATTTTTGCACATTTACCCAGGATTTATGTTTACTTCCTCTCTCTAGCAGATCTGACATCTCTTCTCAACATTTCTCTGTTGAATTAAATGGTTAATTTTAATTATGCAATGTCCAAAATCTTTCTTTTAAAGAAGTCCAACTTTATTTGAGAATTATTCTTGCTTAGGTAGATATTGCTTAGGTAGATATTTACACAATATCTACATGATTTCAGGAAAGAAAACAAGTATATTAAAAGGTTTTACCTTGAATTGACTATATACATAGCCTACCAAAGAACTTTAATCATTTATGAAAGTAAAACAATTTTTTAACTATCCATCTTTTTTCTCTAGTAACAAGCAACAACATATATTTCCTTCAAACTTCATCAAATATTTGACCAACACCGAGGTTGATTTGGAAAGGTTATTTCATGATGGGGATAGAAAACTTGCAATTTCTATCATGCATGTACAATAAAACAGCTACACAGAGAGTCCCTAATCAGTGATCATACCTAAAGCTTCCTAACATTTGTAGAACAGTTATTTTTAAAGGGCGCATATGAAATCAAGCGAGTGGCATTGACATTTGCTGGACTTTGTTCATTTTCCCATCTGAATCCTCAAGGATATGCACTAGCTTTCTGGGCATTTGGTTAGTCAAGTGTTATTGCTGGCCTCTGTTTCAGTGTTTCATTGGGGAATTTTTGTTCTAATCAAAATAAATAGGCTATTTCATACCAAAAGTGATCTTATTGACTGATCCTAAAAATGTTAAATGAGCAACCTATCCTAGAAATGTTCTGTTCTAATTTAAAATCATTACAGCACTGGATCCTTGACATGAAGTTATTTGTTATAATTTCTTACTTGGTTACTGTAAGCTACTCCAGGTATTTCTTCTTTGAGTTTTGCCTTTTATTTAAAATTATTAGCACAATAGTTACATTTATATTTACAGTTTTACTCTGAAAAATACATGGCACAAATGGAAACAATTTCTACTCTATCATTACGTTTCACAATTGCTAAATTGCTACTTAGGCATTTTAGTATTTAACCATTATGAGTTTTTCAATATGTCTGTAATTTATCACATTCATCATGTATTAATTTTTTCTAGACATGTAAGGACAATAGTGCTTGATTTATTTGATAATTCTAACTCACCCCACCACCACCACAGACACACACACACACACACACACACACACACACACACACTCCAAGCAAACAAACTACAGCACCATAAACTTTATTTACCAAGAAAAGACTTTTGAATATTATTTTGTATTTTAACTGTTTAACTCTTGACTATAAGGATTCGTATTTTAATTATTAAGAAGATAGTTAGAAGGCAGCTATCACTAAAAGCGTGTCCATTATCTAAAATATGAACTATATTTTCTCCTGTAGGAAATATGAGCTATTTGTTTCTGTTATTGAAAAATTTCTTCATTTGAGAGTATATTGTAGTGATTAGGAGTGCAGAATCCAAAAGCAAACCATGTGATTTTGAATCTCAGTATTCACTCTAACTATAAATTTTGACAGGTTGCAAAACCAATAACAAAACCTATTTCATAGGGTTGATATAATGATTAAATAAATTAATTTATATAAACATACTCAAATAGTCTCTAGCATATATAAAACATTGTGTTAATATGACATCATTACTGTTATCTCATTTTGACTTGACAAACTTTTATTCAGTTGACTTTGATGGATAATTTTATTATGGCAGTGGTTTCCTTCTTCACATTGTAAAAACAAAAGCATAAAAAAAGAAAGAAGGTAAAAAAAAAGAAGGAAGGAAGGAAGGAAGGAAGGAAGGAAGGAAGGAAGGAAGGAAGGAAGGAAGGAGAGAGACAGAGAGAGAGAGAGAGAGAGAGATAAAGGAAGGAAGAAAGACAGAGGGAAAGATGTGAAAGAACTGGTTTAAAGGATATAGCCATATGAAGCCAAAATAAATAAATTATAATTTGCACAGTGTTCTATAAAAGTATATACATTGTCATAAAACTGCCTAGTATTATACAAGGAACTACTTACTATGTTATTAATAGGAGTAACACAATAAATATTTTTGGCTATTTTTATACTCTTGATCTTGGGTATTCTGATCTTGATTATTTAGAGTTCTTCAAAACTCTGAAATTCAAATATATTAATAAACTAAGCATATGGAAAAAGTAACATAGACAATTTTTAAAAACATCTTTGAGAGTGAAAGATATTGACCCAGTTAAAAATACTTCAAGTCATTTTCCTTGAATTGTCATGACTAAGACATATATTGAAACTGGGTATGAAAAATAAAACTTCAAATTATACTTTAATTTTACTATCAAATCTAATTTGAAATGTCTTATAGATAAGATTGTTTGACACTTGCCTTGTGTCTTAGGCTCTTAGTACCTGACATTTCCCTAACAAGGATATGAATCTATTGCTACATCAAGGTGGAGGATCCAGCTAAAATGCCCAGAATTCTGATCTATGAGTTAGCCGAGGAATTATTCTCTGTTGAGAACCACGCTAGTCATCATGTTCTTTATCTGTGAAATGGAGCTAAAATTATACTCCATGCCTTTTTTAGATGTTTGTTCAGAAGAATAATATGTAATGAATAAAACCATTTTATTCAATTCAAAGCACTGCATATTTATTTATTATAATACTATTTATGAATTATAATGACCAATTAAATGTATGATTATGATAGACATACAATAAATCTTTAAGTTTACCACTTTTTTATTAATAGACTATTTCAATAGCATTTTTAAGTTTATATTATAATTGAGCACAAAGTACAGAAAGATCTCACATACCTCTTCTCCCTCCAATCTTTGTGTCCTCTGTTACTAACGTTTTGTATCGCTGTGAAGCACTCATTACAACAGATGAAATAATAGTGATGTCTTATCATTACCTACATCCCACGATTTACATTTGGGTTTAGTCTGCATGTTGTCCAGTTTTATGGGTTTTACCAAAAGCATAATGCCATGTTCTACGATTGCAGCATCATGTAGATTAGATTCCCTGCTGAAAAACCCCATGCTCCACTCTTTCACCATCATCACCCACAAATAACTCCTGGCAAACACCTATGTTTTTACTGTTTCTATAGTTTTGCCTTTTTGTGAATGTCATATAGTTTTAATAACACCAGATATATTTCCAGTTTGGTTTCTTTCACCTAACAATATGAAAATAAATAAATAAATAAAAATTGCACACCACAACCAAGTGGGGTTTCTTCCCAATATACAAAGCTGGTTCCATGTTCAAATATCAATTTTGTAACCCATCATATCAACAAAGCAAAGAAGGAAAAGCATATAATCACAACAACAGACACAGAAAAGTAATTTGAAAAATGTTGGATTTTATTTACTAATATTTTATTGAGGATTTTTTGCATCTATGCTCATGAGATATTGGTGTGTAGTTTTCCTTTCTTGTAACATCTAGTTTTGGTATTAAAGTAGTGCTGACTTCATACAATGAGTTATAAAGTGTTCTCTCTGCTTCTATTTTCTGGAAGAGATTGTAGAAAATTGGTATCATTTATTCATTTAGTGTTAGGTAGAACCCACCAGTGAAACCATTTGGCCTGGTGCTTTCTGATTTCTAAAGTTTTTATTTATTGATTCAATGTATTTCATAGACACAGACTTATTAAGATTCTATTCATCCTGTGTGAGTTGTGTTAAATTATGTGTTTCAAAGAATGAGTATATTTAATGTAAGTTATTAAATTTGTGGTCATAGAGTTGATCATGTTATCACTACCCTATTCCCCTTCTTTATTTCTGATATTAAAAAACAAAAAAAAAAAGGGGTTCTCTCTGTTTTGCTTGGTTTAATTGGTCAGGGGTTATCAAATGTATCAGTATTTTCAAAGAATCATGGCAAGAGTTTGGCTAAGCTACTCCATGGTATTGTTGCCTTGGCATCCATTTGGTTTGCCCAGCGACTTGCATTGATTTCAAACTGACACTAAGCCCTTATGAAAGCTCATGCTCTAGAGAGCAGCCCACAAATTTGGAAGTAAATGTAAGTTTCCAACATGACTTCTCCAAAAGCCCTTGCAACCAACAGTCTCCCTGGCCTGCTGGCACTTTCCTCTATGGCTTCCTCACATAAAACCCTTGGGAGTTTATGAACTCCACTCTTGGTTTGAATTGACCAATCTAGCCCTAGCCCTGGACCACAAAACACTCCACCCACTGACCCTAATAAAGCCATTTTTGCCCAGTTCTTTTTCTCTCTATCTGCCCTTTACCCTGATCTCCCTACGTAGACACTCAGGCATACCCGGTGCTTCTTCTAGGACCTGTGAATAATAAACTTCTGTAATTTCAATTTCTCTGTGGTCTGTTGTTGAACCGTGGCTCACTATCTGGCACCCTGTGCTCCACCTAACAAGTATTAATTTGACAAATTCATAACAAATTAGCTCTTGGTTTTGTCATTTTTTTCTCTTGTTTTCCTGTTTTTAATTTTGTGGATTTCTGCTTTGATTTGTATTATTTATTTTCTTCTGCTTGCTTCCATTTTAATTTGTTCTTTTTTCTCTTACTTCATAAAGTAAAGCTTAAATGATTGGTTTTAGATCTTTCTTCTTTCTACTATATGCATTCAAGGATATAAATTTCCCTCTAAGAACTGCTTTTGCTGCACCACACAAATATCAATAGCTTGTATTTTCATATTTAATTTTGTTAAAAATTCCTCTTCAGACTTTTATGATCCATGGGTTATTTACAACTATGATGTTAACATATACTTTGGGATTTTCCAGCTATCTTTCTACATATATTTCTACCTTAAATCCATGTAATCTGAAATCATATTTTATATTGTATCTTTTATAGTAAATGTGTTAAGATGTGTTTTATGACCCAGAAAGTAGTGCATCTTGGTAAATTTTTAATGTGAGCTTGAGAATAATGTGTATTCTGCTGTTGTTAGATAAATTGTCCCTTAACAAGACCTCTATATGTGTTAAACAGTCATTGAAATATATCAAGTGTTTAGAAAACAGATTCAGAATATTTTATTTATTTGTAAAAATTAACTCATGAAACAATAAATTTAGTTTAAAACCAATAAGGAAATAGCACCACAGTTACAAATTTCAAATTGGGGTGGGAATATAAAAATATTCTTCTGCTATTAATTAATTAATATAGGTTTTATATAATCTGAAGAAAGAGGGGGAAGAGAAGGGTAGAAGGAGGACGAGGAGGAGAAGGAAAAAAAGAAGAGAAAAAAGATAATGTTCCTTGTTTTAAAGTTTGCTTTATCTGTAATTAATATTACTACTCCAACTTTCCTTTGATTAATTTTAGCACAGTACATCTTCCTCATTTACTTTAATCTATCTGTGTGTAATACTTAAAGTGGGTTTATGGTAGACAGTACATTGTTGTGTCTTATTTTTTTATCCACTCAGACAGTTTCTGTCTTATAATTGATCTGTTTAGACCAATGAGCTTTACAATGGTTATTTGTATAGTTAGCTTACTGTCTAACAAATTTGTAACTGTTTTCTATCCATTAGCTTTTGTGTTGTATTTTACTTTGTCTTCTCTGTTTTTAATCAGCATTTATATGATCCTCTTTTCTCTCTTAACATATAAATAATATCTATTAGTTTGCTTTTCATTAGTGGTTACCAGCGAGTTTACAATATATATTTATTTATAATTAATTCAAGTCCACTTCAAGTAACACTACAGTTGACCCCTGAACAGCATGAGTTTGAGCTTCATGGATTTATTTACAGGCCAATTATGTCAATAAATATACAGTGAACTCTCCATATTCCTAGTTTTCACATCCATGGATTCAACCAACCGTGGATAGAAAACGATACTTTTGATTCATGGTTGAGAATCTGTGAATGCAGAGGAACAACTCTATGCATTGTTCTACACCGTTTACATAAGGGACTTGAGCGTAGGCAGATTTTGGTATCTACAGGGTGTCCTGGAATCAATTCCCCATGAATACCAAGGGACAACTGAGGTTTTGGAGAGAGAAAAATTATACAAGTAGATTTTCAACTACTTACGTGTCTGCCTCCTTAATATCTGCATTATTCAAGGGTTAACTGTACACCACTTCATGGGTAGTGTAATGTATAGTATTTCCAATTCTTTTCTTCCTTTCATTCATGGCATTGCTTTCATTTATATCACTTGTTTGTATGTTGTAATCAACAAATATAGTGTCCATATTATAATTTTGAACACTGTTATCTGGTAGGTATATTTCAAAACAAAGAAATAAAATATTTTTATTACACTTTCATTTATTTGTTTGCCTACATTCTTCTGATCTGAGTTTCTGGAAGTCTCCCCAATTACTAAGTATTAATAAATAATATTTTCTATAAGAAATACTGTAGTTTCATTTATATATAACAACATATGAATATGTCAAAGCTGATTAGAAATTTGGAGATTCTCTAACACACTCATTGTATAAACCAGAAAATAAGCATAGTTCCAACATTATGCTTGTGGCAAAACTGCACTTAAAACATAGCTATCCTGAGTTCTAACTCAGGATTCTTTTCTCCAAATATATAACTAAATTAAAGGAGACAGGTGAACGCATAAGGAATGCCTGAAACCCTTGTATCTGTTGTGATAGTTGTCCTTTCTGAATGAGAACATGTTAGAGTAAAAACAGAGTGAGTCCAAATCTAGAAAAAATATCAAAGAGAAGGTAGACTGAATTTATCGTGATCAGTAAAACCATAAATGGCTGGGTGCAGGGATTTCAAATAGGGTCAGCTTATTCCCATCGTCTTTACAGAGGAGGGACAAAAAAGATATGACAAATCTCAAGAACTCAGCATACTTATATGACATATGATAAACTGACTGGTATTTAAATATCTGAAGAATTAAAGGTTTAGGATAAACCTTATTAATAAAAAGAAATATTTCTCTGGCTAAAAGGTAACAATAGCTTATTAGCATTAAGAAAAGATAGAAAATGTGCAATCTGTGTTTGAATAACCTGGTTCTTGACATTCTTAAGAGGAAAGGTTGTTTCATCTGGCTTTACATTTTTATTATGCATTTTATCTTAGGGAGTATAGCACATCTAATTAATGTACCAAGACAAATGGAGTTTCTGTATCATTAGAACTCACTTATAAAGAATGAAAAAGGACTTCCATGTGCAAACACAGAAAAGTTAATCCCTGGCTATCAAAGGTTCATCTCCTGCAAAGTCATTTCACTTTGCTCATACATTTAATAGGAATCATTTATATAATATTCAGGCAATGGGAGACAAACTGCAAGAAAAAAAGTTTTAATTTAGTTATTCAGCCATCAATTCAGGCTTGTCAGATTTTAAGAAGAGAAATTGAGATAAAAATCCTGAGAGAGGAATCCTACTAAAAAAAAGAAGAAGAAGGAGGAGGAGGAAGAAGAGGAAGGAGAAGGAGAAGAAGAAGGAGAAGGAGAAGAAGCCTGGAAAACCCCACTGTATAATTTCACTGTCCTGTTGTGAGATGAGGAGGAAACTTGCCAATTATTACCATTTTTAAAAAAGTGAAACTTTCAGTGACGTTCTATTATGCTTAGATTTCTGAGAGCCAGCTTCTTCAGCTTCTAATCCATGCAACATATTTAATATGCTTACCTTAAAAATGACCTTTTAAAAAAAATATATTAGTTATAGAAAAAATATAGGGTGAAGACAAGCTGTGATGTACATTTGCAAATTTTACCTTAGAAGGATTCTGTATTAGTCACTGTATGATAGATATTTTTAAAAATTCATGATAGGGAAACTTTGAGATATGTTATGCTTATCAAGGAGAAGTTGAATTTAAGGGTTGATTTAATTCTCCATGGATACAAGAAAGGGGAAAAAAAAGAAAGTCACTGTATCTGTGCAAGTTTACAAGCTAGAACTTCATTATCCCAAAAGTCACTTCATATATAATATACTGGCCATATTGATTTGTATGCCAATCTGTAGGATGCACTTCTCTTATCTGTCTCTATCATTGTTTTTCATCCAAAGTGTCCATTCTTCACATTTGGACTATTTGGAGGTCATACAAACCAATAGAATCCTTCCATGCTTTTGCAGAAAAAATAATAAAATAGGGAATTCTCTATTGTACAAACTTGAATAAAGAACAAATATACTATGTCACATGAGTTTTTTGTACATTTATTTTAACAACTTTTTTAACAAACATTGACAAGTTAAATATGTAAATTAGAAGAAAATAGATAAATTATGAGGAATATAGCAGGCTAGAGATATTTAGGTGTTTTTGGTGTTATATTTATATATTTTAAGCATTCAAATTATGTTTAAAATATAGAATGTTATTGATGAATTCCAAAGCACAAATCTAAGATTGAGTGGGTGTCATTGTAGACAGTTTCTGCTTTAAGTCATTATTTTAAGTTATCATTCTCTTTTTAACTGGATAATACTATATAAAAAAGTGTCACTGTCTCTAACATAAGCTATGTAAGCTATCTCTAAGATAGCTTCCAATATAAAAGTTATTTGACTCTATAGGTTAAAAAATGACAGTGTTTTTAAATGAAGCCTCTCCTGTCATTTGACCCATTTTTAAATTAACACATCAATTCCTACATAAACGTAAGTGTTCTAGATCTTTCAGTCCCCTAACATATGCTGTAAACATGTGTTACACATCATTACAATTATATTTATGTAAACCCCTTGTCTCTATTATTATTTCAGTTTACATGATTCTTCCAAGATGATAGCAGTGATCTGTTCTCCTATTATCTTTTTCATCTCAGTTTGGTTGGCTCACATGTTGTCCTCTTGATGAAATAGTGTCCTGAAACAACTTCTTGTTATCCAATTTACTGAAAAAAAACAAAAACAAACAAACAAACAAAAAAAACCAAACAAACAAACTTATTTAATCATTTGTTTTAATTCATAAAGAATTATTTCCTGAGCAATGACTGTGTACTAGGCACTGTTTAAGGCATTGGGGATATAGGTGAAAAACTCTATTTCTGGGTTAACCATAAATTGAAGCTTCATTTTCCATCCCACCTTTCCCCACTTCTTACTTCTTAAAGGGTATAGATATTGGAATCAGAGATAAAATTAGGAGAAAGAAATGCCTTCAAAGACATCCAAATTCTGCACATATTTATTTAACACTTTGGACTTACTCTACAAGACAGTAAGACTTTTGAAGACACGGCCATTCCTTATTATTCCAGTGCCAAGTGTGGAATACCCTGAATATATTGAATGTTTGTTGAATAAGTGAGTTAATGAGAAAATGAATGGGTGAAACTGCCATAACACTCTCTAAGTGAGATGAGAGAAGAAATGATATAGATAGAATTTGGCCAGGTAGATAAAATAGGGAACATAGTTACATTTAAACTTGTATTATTAAACACTGCAATGTTAAGTTAGACAGAAAAAGTAGAGAACCATATGATTTCACTGACACGTGGTATATAAAACTGAAAACAACAAAAGAACAAGACAAACAAATGACAAAACAAAAACTCATAGACACAGACAATAGTTTAGTGGTTACTAGAGGGGAAGGGGGAAGGGGATGGTAGATGAGGGTAAACTGGGTCAAATACATGGTGATGGAAGGAGAACTGACTCGGGATGGTGAACACACAAAATGATATGATGTATAGATGATATAATACAGAATTGTACATTTGAAATCTATGGAACTTTACTAACAATTGTCACTCCAATAAAGTTTAATTAAAAAAAAAAAGCTAACAACACTGCAATGTCCTATGCCCTCTGAAAATATTAGAATGAATTTTGGATATTAAACTCAGACGTATAAAAATGATGTCACTGAAATGTAAGTTCCATGAGACAGGGTCATTTTTTTCTTTTAGCCTCTATTGTAACACCTACCTTGCAAAGATAAATGGATCAAAACGGGTCCTAATAAACTTTTGTTGAATGAAGAGATGAATAGATGATATGGTATAATAAGTATTAAATGCCTTTCTAATCTTACTTAAGGGAATCAATAATTCTCAATAAATTTATTAAATTCCTGTACCTACTTACACAGAAGGGCAATGTATGCAACTGCTTTTGTAAAGTGAAGCCCCTTGTAATCCAAATCACTCATTTTTATGATATTCAATCTGGAGTACATATGTAGTTCTTGTTTATTTTCTATACAGATGCCATGACATATATGGCATATCATTCATAACTGATAGTTAGTCTTTGTATTTTAGCTGCAGTTCTTCAAATGTGCAATTGAAGGTATAATTGAAAGAACCCTGGAATTATCCTGTAATGAATCATTTATATTTTAAGATCCCAATCTCCTAATATAGCCTTCATATGCACTGGAAATTCATTGAAACATGTTCAAGTATTGAGAAAACAGACAGAAAAATCTTGTATTTATGTATATATATATATATTAATCCATGAAATAATACATTTACAAAGCTCATGGTGGAAAAGGAGGTTTAGAATTCGTTTGGCTTAAACTAAGTTCAGAATCAATGCTATCACTAATATCCCTGAGAAAGGGAAGCCCAGTAGTCAATGTTCATGGGTAAACACAAGAAAAGTTTAAAGTTAACTAGGGCAAAACATGGAAACCAGGAAATTAACTCAGAATCTTGTAATCTCTTAGACACTCCAGGATTTATTCTGAAGCTCGGATACTGATTTCTTAAAAGGCATACACGTATGTCTCTGGGATAGAGGCTTAATAATAGGTTTCAAAATAATTCTAGACACATAATAGTATATTGGTTCATATTTTATTTTAAAAATATATTCTATTTTATATTTTAAAAAGGTCTTATTCACCAATATTATTTGGTATAGGTGTATTTTTCACACTATGAATATTATTTTTAATTTAATGTATGAGTTTATTCAATAAAATATTTAAATCAAACTTTCAAACCAAAATAGCATTTCTATAGCTACTGTTATCATAGAATTCCATGTGTTTACCTTGTAAATAATTGATAATGCAATCTACTTCCATAATCTGAAAGTTACATGTACCATACACACTTATTTTATACTGACATTTTATTAACTTTATCCAAAAATTTGGCATTTCTCATGTAATTAGCCAAAGTGTGAAAATCCTGACACAAGCTGAGTCACCAACTAAATTTTTATACTTTTCCCTTTTCAAATGTATACACCATTGCTATCAACATTTGCTTTCTGGTCTCACAAGTGAAATGGGGAGTAAGTTATCCATTTAGGTAGGTTGATTTATCCCAGTATATTAAGATATCTGATAGCAGTTTTTCAAATTGTGGTCAGGACATTCAAAATACTTCCATGGCATTCTCAGCAAACTCAAATTCTAATCCCTTAAAAACAGTATTTTGTGGGAAGAGTAGCAAACCCTATCCTTTGAAAATAGAAAGACTTCAATCAGTCCTTCTGTATTTGTACATTTTTTTAATGATTACAATTAGACCCCTGTGAAGATAAAGGGATACATCTAATTATTTATCAAATAAAGGAAGACATTTCAGACACCATGTTTTGGCCACAATTCTTTGAGGTAGAGGTTTGTGGATATATTTAAACTGTAACCCATCATTCCTAATACCTGTCTAGAGATTTGTGTTGTACGCTGTTGTCAATTATGGTATAAAAGGATGAAATTTCCTGAGCCACTTTCTTTTGCTAAAATAAATAAACAAATAAATAAATAAATAAATAAATAGATAAATAGATAAATAGATAAATAGATAAATAGATAAATAAATAAATAAAAAGGAAGATGAAGAAGAAGAAAGAAGAAAGGAGAAAGAAGAAAGAAGAAGAAGAAGAAGAAGAAGAAGAAGAAGAAGAAGAAGAAGAAGAAGAAGAAGAAGAAGAAGAAGAAGAAGAAGAAGAAATGGCATCCTTTAGAACCAAACTATAAGATATATCAAGGACAGCTAGGGAGATTTGAGAGATTTTGGTTTATCATCACCAATATAGTATTTGTATGTTAAATAATTTAGATAATCATTAAAAACTAGTTAAATAACTTGAAGTGTCTAAAACTCAGGAAAAGTTGTAAAACTAGCAAGATTGTGTTTTATTTTTATTTTGGAGAAAAGTAATTACTAAGCTCAAAGATAAATGCTTAAAATGGGAAAGAATGTAGCACCATGAATTAAACTATTGATGAAGCATATTTTTCTTTGTAAAATTTAGGAACAATCATCTGTGGAACATTTAGATATGTCCTGCGATCCCAACCTGGCCTCTGTGACTGCCACTGTCATCATCACAGCAGTAGTTCAACAATTTACTGAGAAAAGAAACTTCATGTAGAATTTATCAAGTACACAGAGAGTATATTTACACTTCTGCAGAGCAAAACTGCAGAGAAAACATGAAATATTTTAAAAAGTAATATTTTTGAGCCTATGGAAGCTTGAAATATGGTAATAGATACCTTATTTTCATTATTTTATTCTTAAGATACCCTAAAATCAAAAGTGGTACAGTTTTATTCTTTAGGATTTGCAAAGCTCAATTATGATAAAGTGGTGATGTTTTTCTTTGGAATGTGACCTCCCCGGCCCCGCACAAGAAAATAACAAATGACAAAAAAACATGAAAAACTACGATTTAGCATGTTAAAATTATAAAACAGTGTCTACATTTTTTTTTTAAGAATAGTAAAAATATAATTTAAATAACTGAGTTCAGGTATATATAAACTTCATGTAGAGGACCTCTTTCACTTTCTGCTTATCTGACTTAATCAATTTCTGAAATTTGGTACATCAAAGAAAGTACTGATTTGTTTGGACAGGGACCATTAAATGTGTTTTCCCAGAATTTTCTATAAATTATTCACTCCATCTAATATGAATGTATATAACATTGTTTCAATAGCTCACCTGTAGAAGCTACAAAGTTTGCATGCTGGAAATTTTATAATTTTTATGATCAGAAAACTTTTTATCTGAATAAAAATTGTAAAAATCCTAATCAGCCATTATCTTTATTATATCTTGCAATGCTAGACATAGATCATGGTTAAAAAGATTGAGATACAAATAAGCAGTGGGAATCTGATCTCGAGTTTCACTTATTAGCAGAAAATGACTTTGTTAGCAAAAATATATATGCAAACCTTCCTCTTAAAGTAAATGTCTGATGAGCTCAAAACCTCAATATCAGATAATTTATTTCCTAATATCTGTATCCTCTCCATATCAAAAGAAATATAATAATGAGCCCCCAAATAAGTATGCCAATTCATTACTATATGGAAACAAAGCAACAAATATATTACCATCTATAGTGATAAATGTTTCTAAAACTAGTCTGTTTTATAGATTTGTGCAATTGTTCAGTAATTAATTATTTCTGTCAGTCATTTTTTAGTTTTATATCAAACAAGAGAAGTTAATAAAATAGTGAAGATAATGCTATGTGTTATAGTGTTATGTCTTAAATATGAATATCTAAATTTCTCATGAGCTTTTGATAACATTTCTTTTTTTGTAATTTATACCCCTGTACATTTTGTGATGAAACATTATACTCATGCCTCTTGGCTAAAACAAATTTCACATTGATAATGGCTTCAGGGAGAAAGCAGAATAAAACCAAAACCAAATTTAATTAACCATGGAACATCTTTTCATATCATAGTAATCAAAGAAACTTGTTTATAAACATATACATATATTTATACATATATAAATGGCTTGCTAATTATATGGTGGGAGTCTTGACTAATAGAGTCTACTGACAAAAAAAGAAAAAAATATATTCTACAGAGTCAGCAAATTACTTAAACCAATTCTCAGTGATGAGAATCCAGAAAAAGATGGTAGATTGCACCAGATATATATTTTTTCTAAACTTTATTAATATATGTAGGGTGTAAAATGCAGTTCTTCATTGTCTCCACTTCCCCCCACCATCTAAAAGTTTTCTGGTTATCTATTATTGTAAAACAAATGTCCCCAAAACTTAGTGGTTTAACACAATAACCTTAAAAACACTTTGGAATGTAAGGGCCTAAGAAAACAGGCTATCCCTTCAAAAACAATGACAATTTTGGCAAAAATTGTCAAAATGAATTTTTTCAGCACTCACAAAATAACCAAAGTTTAATTGAAAGAATGGTTAGTTGAGAAAGACACCTGAATAACAAAAAAAAACAAGCTTTGTGGTATTTTAACTTGCCTTATCCCATCTCCCTTACCCCGGCTCCATTGGAGCCTTGAATTCAGCAAACTTCAGTCATGATAACCATCAAAACCAGCAGTAGAAACTCATAAAGCTTTTTGGAGCGTTATTTAGGGAAAACATATATGTGTTTAACCTATGAACCAGAAATTGTACTTTTAGAAATTGAACCTTCAGAAATACCTGTGCCAGTGTGTAAAGATATGTGTATGTGGATATTTATTGCTTTATTGTCTATAATCACAGGGAAAAAAATGCAATTTAAGGGCAAAAAACAAAGTAAACAAACAAACAAACAAATACAATGGCCTAACAGCCATTAGAGAAAAAAGAATGGCTTTGGACTTTCTAGATTCTCAAACAGCCCCAACATCAGAGATCTTCAACAATTTTAGCTTGGCTGACAGTTTCCTGAAAGAGTCACACTCACAGAGTTTGTCTGTATTGACGTCACAGCTTTCTCACTATCCCCAGGGCATCCATAGAAAACATACCATAGCAATTGTTTAACTTCAAAGCTGCTTGAGGTGGAAATATTAGTTGGGACAAACAAGAGATTTGCTAAAATATTAGGAAATCTGGGAAATGAAATACCTAAACAATCACTGAGAAGGTGCACCACAATCTGAGGCTCCAGATGGGCCTGACACACCTCACCTCTGCCCAGCAGTAAAAAGGCGCCACCCCTCCCCACCAGCAGTGTCAATAAATATTTAGTGGGTAACCTGGATTTCTTTCACCATTTGGCGGTAACAGGCAATACACTCTCTTACAAGAACAGTGTCAGAAAAGACCAGTTAAAACAGAACATTTATATAAATCCAGAGTTTAATAACATAATGCAAAAATGACCAGGCTTCAGTTGAAAATCCGTCATTATACTAAGAATCAGGAATATCTCAAATTGAATTTAAAGATAGAAAATTGATTGGTGACAACATTGAAATGATAGAGATGTTAGACATATCTGACAGATTTAAAACAACCATTTTCAAAACTCATCAATGAGCAATTTTGAACATGATTAAAAGAACTGAAAATATAGAAAGCCTCTTCAAAGAAATTGAATATATTAATATAAAGAATTAAATAGAAATGTTACAACTGAAAAGTGCAATAAATGAAATAAAAAGCTCAGGTATGAGCTCAATAGCAGAATGGAGATAACATAGTGATAGGGCAAGAACAAAGACAAAAACCAGTGAACTTGAAGACAGAAGAATGGAAACTATGTAGTTTAAACAACACAGAGCAAATAGGCCCAAAAAAAAGTGACTAAAGTTTCTGGGGCCTTTGGGATAATAACAAAAGATACAATATTCATGTAATTGAATTTTTCCTGGAAAAGAAAAGAAAAGTTTAAAAAAAAAAAAAGAGAGAGGAGCTGTATAAGTACTTGAAGAAATAGTTTACTTAAAACTCTCCAATTTTTGCAAGACTAAACCTACAGATTTAAGAAGTTGAGTTACCTCCAAACAGTATAAAGACAGATAAACCCACACCAAGGTATATCATAATTACTTTCTGAAAGGTAAAAACAAAGAATGTCTCAAAATCAGCCAGAGAAAAATGACAGTTTACCTGTAGAGGAAAAACAATTTGAAAAACAATATATTCTGCATCAGAAACCATGGATGTCAGAAATACTAGATAAATAATATTTTTCATGTCTCACAAGAGAAGCATGGTTTACCCAGATTACACACTCTGAAAATACCCTTCAGGAATGGAGAGGAACTGAAGACATTATCACATGAAGGAAAACTAAAAGAATGTATCGTCAGCACACCTACCACAAAAGAAGGGCTAAAGAAATTTCTCTAAACAGAAAGGACATGCTAAAAGAAGGAATCTTGAAACATGAAGAATGAAAAAAAGAACACAATAAACAAAATATGAACAAATAAAATCAGCATTAATCTTACTGTGTTTCAGGAGAGAAAAAAGAAGGCGGAACTAAAAGTATGTTAGAAGTAATAAATGACTGATAAATTCTCAAATTAGGCAAATTATGTTTAATGGTTAAGCAAAAACTATAGCACTGTCTAACATGGCCTTCTTTCCTCCATCCTAACACTCCGAAATTGTTTATTTTTTATCTTATCATTTGTTTAAGAAAATTCCTTCTTTAATTCAACTATCAGTCTTTAGAGGTATATCTTCTAGTGACAAATGTTCTTATTTTTCATTTGTCTGAAAATATCTTTATTTTTTCTTTCACTTCTGAAAGATAGTTTTGCCAAATATACGAGTAGCATTCACTACTGACAGAAATGTCCTTTCAGCATGCGAAAAGTATGCCATTTATTTCTCGCCATTATGGTTTCAGAAGAGACATCTGCTGTTATTTGAATTGGTGTTCCCCTGATAGGTAACATATCTCTCTGGCTGCATTCAAAATAATTACTTTTCTTTTCATTTTCAAATCTTTAATTATGGTGTGTTTCGGTGTGGATTTCTTTGCATTTATCCTGGTTAAAACATATGTAAGATTATGTTTTTTGCCTAATTTTAGAATTTATCAGTCATTTATTACTTCTAACATACTTTTAGTTCTGCCTTCTTTCTCCTCTCCTGGGACTGAAATGATACAACACTGGATTTTTTTTATAAGTCCCGCTGCTGCTTTTCAACAAATCTGTAATTTCCAATTCCTTTACAAGCCAGAAAAAGCATTAGCAACAGTGTAAATATGTCTGTCTGGTCATTGTCTTTCCAAGCATAGAGGAACTGCTCGACCTCTACCCACTGTGAGAATTTACTGGGTCCTTAGGACTACCCATTACAAAGATTTTTAAGATGTATTTTTCATAAGCTAATCTAAGTTAAACTCATTTTTGATAAAACTTCAAACAAGATATTTTGGTAACTACACAAGTTGATGAATTATGATTAGAAAAGTAAGCAAAGTATTCACATATATAGTCTAATGTACAAGAAATGAAAATTACACCAATCAATGAAATTTTGTTCAAGTCCACTGATCAAAAGAGAAATATGTTTTCAAAATACAATTACATGCAATTTTTAATGTGCCAGAAAAAAATTGCTCTCATATATTGTTGCTTGCAACACAAGTTGATGATCTGCTATAAAGGGGAAAATGAAACTTCCATGATGTTATCTTAATATATGTGTGACTATAAGTACATGTGAAAATATGATGTGTGCATAAAATATTTATTGCAGTTTTGTTTATAATAGGAAATTGTTTAGAAAGAGCCAAACTGATTATCAAGGAAAGAACTTTAAACTAATTGTATAGATCAGAGTTGGACAACGAGTATCTGCCTGTTCATGTATATAACATTTTATTGGAGCAAGACCATATCCATTTATTTACATATTGGATAGGACTGTTTTTATGCTCCAACAACGTTGTTGAGAAGTTGTGAAAAAGACCATTTAATTCACAAAGTCTAAAATATTTACTAGTTGATCCTTTGTATAAAGGTTTGTGACCTCTGATACAGGATTATATCATAGACTGTGTAGTATTTAGAGGGAATAAACGACCTTTAAACATCCTGAAATAGATCCATCTCCATGATGTATTGAGAAAAGAAAAAAATTAAGAAAAATACACATAGTATGATATATATTTACATGTATATCATATATGTGTATATATAATACAATATACATATAAATGTATACATTTGTTGACTTGCAATTTTATACAAATGCACCTCTAATATGTATTTTAAAAATCATTATAAAATTTAAAAACAATTAAATAAGCTTTATTCATAAAAAAACAGATTACACACATATTTATATTTCTGTTTATGTTTATATTTATATTTATATTTGGATGTGTCTTTTTCTGTATTATTGGCTTGTTTTTCATTTTATCTAATTCTTTTAACTCTAAATCCAGTCTATTCATTTGTTATGTATTCAATAAGATCTCCATCGCCCATAGTTATAGGGATTTTCTCACATCATACTATTTACTGTTGTTACAGGAGAATTTCTGAGAAGTATGATTCTCAGTTATTTATTTATTTATTTATTTATTTATTTATTTATTTATTTATTTGTAACATTGTTATAAATGCATATCTCCTGGTATGGCAAAAGTAAGTTTCATATGTACAGTGTGATAGATTATTCATTATAAAGATAGGCTACACAAGCATATGTAGGGATATATTATTTAATATTGAGTCTAAAATTGCTTTAAAAAATTAACATTTTACCAAAACATGAGAATATCTTGCTTATTTGTGTATAAATGACAACTGCTCCTTAAAATGAAATTATTTTTTCTCCCTTTCCTTTTTTTCCACACATCTAACTTTTCATTATTTCTCTGCAATTGTCTATACCTCATTCTTTTTCTGAGATCATTTTCACACAGAGAGTAACAAATATATCTCTGTGTGTCTATGTGTGTGTGATGTGGGGCTACATGTAAGTTTATTTTAAGAAGTCAGTATAACCTCAGAAAATAGATTTTAATGAATTAAATTATAAAATAGCATTAAAGAATAATATGTTATAGAATTTACTCTATTTCATTCATACCACACTCAGAAAGAGACTTTAAATCCATTCTACCAGAAAACATATTGGTAATCAGTGATCTTTGTATTTTAAACTATTTCTCTACATTTTTACATTCTGTTTTGATTGATATAATTGTTTCCAAAATTGTAAATTAGTTAAGTGTGTTTTTAAAATTCCAAATATGAATAACTAGTTTATATGTTTATATCAAAGTCCTAACTATAATATCTAAATGTCTTAATATGTTTGCACTATTATAACAAAAATATCGTAGACTGGGTGGCTTAAACAACAAACATGTATTTCTCACAGTACTGGAGGCTGGAAGTCCAAGATCAGGCTTTGACAATTTTGGTGTCTGGTGAGGGTGGGCTTCTTGGTTCATAGATGATCATCTGTTGTTATGTTTACCTTTTCCTGAGCCAGGTTAGTGTGAAGTTGATCTTAAGTGATTCAGACAAGACCTAATTGAAGCTCAGACAAACATCGCCAGTTTCCTTGTAGGTAAATCTTTGTTTTTGTTTTTTTGTTTGTTTGTTTTTTTTCCCTAAAACAAAACCAAATAACTCCCCATACTCCAAACCTTATGAAAGAACATGTATATTATTTAGTACTATTCATTAATATGTAATACTGTTCATACATAAGTGTAAAAGAAATGCCCATTGAAGTAAATAAACTGTAGTTCTTTATACCTCAGAAGTGTAATATTAAACTCGGTGGCTCCCTTGGTCAAGGTTTAATACAAGAAAATGTCTTTGGTGTTTTAAGCTACGGAGGATTATGTACAGTGACTATAAAACCTTTTGAAGGGATGGATCAGAAGTAAGGGGGCGGGCACTGGACATTTGTTTTCAAGATCCCATCTCTGGGCTTGTTCTTCGGAGGTCAGGGGTTCCATTGTTATTGCTCCCACTGCAATCATTGCCAAAACTGCATCACACTTACAATATATGTGAATTGATTGTCTAGCTGCTGAAAACACTTATCTGGGGATCTGTGTGTGTGTCAGCTGCCATGAACATGGAAGTGTTTTGTGTTTAATTTCTGCCACTAAATCTTGTATAACCACCTCTAACTGGTATAACTTCATTCAGCTACATGAGATTTTAAGAAAATTAGTTTTAGGTTTCTACTTCAGTAGTTTATGGGATTTAACCCAACATTTTATCTTTTATTATAAAAGTCCCAGAGTGAAAGTCACTCTTGCTCAATTTCTTACACATTTTCATGGGCAACAGCTTCAGTAATTGAATCATCCAAGATGTCCTAACTCTCTACTTTTAGAGTGTTTCTGAGAGGTGATTGATAATAAGAATTAAAATCTTAACATATATAACAGCATCAGAAATATTTCTGACTTTGTACCTCTTTTCAAGTGTTCTAATAACCTTATGATTAACAAAACAAAAATCAGAATGCAAGTTATACGCCATTTCTCTTTACAAGATTATAAACATTGGTTCATGTTTTGTGATTGGCCAGAGATGATGTATGTTTAGTTTCATTCAACCTTTATCAGAACTATGGTCGAATAATGCATAATGATTTATTTTTTAAATTTTTATTTTTTCAAAAAATACCTTATCTTCCAAGATTGTTCAGTCTGAATATAACAGAAAGCTCCCTGTGATTAACAACTAAAATAGTTTTTACTTTAACCTCATTGCATTTTGAACATTATAAGGCAGGGTTAATATATAAATAAGTGGGTAGTAGACATAGGTTATAAATACTTTATAAAGTAATTATAATCTATGTCTACTTCACTTGAATGAAAGGGATTTATAGTAATGTTATCAGTAGCACACATATGAAAAGAGTAACTTGGTTGTTTTATAATTAATATTTCTTTCCTCTAAAAACTTACACATAAGTAATAGATTTAAAACAAAATATAGGTACTGAATATGTGCACTTTTTTTTCCCCTTATAACAAGGACAAATAAAATGTATTCAACCATCACACATTCAAAACATTAAAACTAACCACATGTCCCATGCAATGTTTTTTTTCCCTGTTTTCAACTACAAATATATTCACAAGGAATTACTTAGAAAAAAAAAAAGTAGGTGGGCCAAAGAAACAATCATAAGCAGGTCACAATTTCCTAAATTGTACAGAAAAGCTTAGCACAAGGTCTGAACTAATGACTTTCCACAGCAGACATTTATAAGTAAGAAATTCCTCTAATATCCAGATGAAGTAACTGGAGTCTACTCATGGGAGGTAATATGATTTCTATTCGGATTTTACATGCAATTGTACCTCACCAATAGTCCAAATTAGAAATGTAATGTAATGATTGAATTTATTGATATTTTCATATCAATGTTGATATTTTAGTATCTCCTTTTTGATAATAATCAGTAATGTGTTTGAAGTCAGTGCTCGTTCCTCTGTCAATTAAAATGGCTCCTATATGAATAATTCATTTTTCTTCTCTATATCATATCATGACTCAGACATTTCTACAAAGACCAAGAAAAATCTATTCTTCATGTATTTTTAGCTGTATAGCTGTAAAAATCATAGCTATATGTCCAAATAAGACACAAAATTGGAGATTTAATTACTGTTTTAAACATAAATTTGAATCAAAATGTCACTTATATTTGTTCTGTGAAGATGAATGCATTTGATTTTTTGCAACTCACCAAAACTATTGATAGAATTAGATACACCTAGCTCAGTACACAAGATGAAAAAGGTAGTAAGAACTCTCTGGCACAAAAATGATATGCTGCTTATTTATTACCTAGATGGCACAAACATTATTATCCCCAGTTTCTATTCTTGATTTCTACTTACGAACACGATGAAGCAATGAAAAGAAACTAGTCAAAGTCAGAAGTGCTCATAACAATGAAAAATAAATATCAAACTAATTCAAACATTTTCCATGGTCCTTTGCTCCGTCATTTACCTCAGTAATCAATTATCCAGAAAATAGACCAGGTATGAGGCAAATGTAATTATTAATTATATTTTGTACATTCATAATAAAGAGTTAAACTTTGATCATGATTTTTTCTAAATATAGATGTTTGATTTAATTCTTTCCTGAATTGTTACCATTCCTCAGTTTTTTCCAATGCTGTTTCTTATATTAGTTCATTCTTCCTATCACTCTATTAACGTCTCCACTCATTGCAATAGAAGTGAGAAATTTTATATCTGTCATGTGAGCAGATATTTTTCTAGCATGTCTTCATATCCTGTAGTGAAGTAATTCCGTTCTATTTTTTGTTATAAAAACATTTAATGGGATTTGACTTCAGTACTTTCATGTTCATTTTTTGTGAAATTAGTTTTCTTGGTTGTTTAGAATGAAACATTTTCAGGATAGCTATTCTGATTTCACAGTGTACCCTCTTCTGTCATTTTTAACTATAATATTCCAAAATATAGTGGCATGGCTTTTCAGATTTCCTGGTTCCATTATCCTCCTCCACGATTCTTGCTGGTGTTTCTTGTTCCTTTGTTTCTGTTTTTCCTACAATTCTCAATTTTGTTTACTGCACAACACTTTTTCTTTACCCTGGATTCCTGTGCTGAGACAGATCTGGCAACTCAGTTTCACAAGAACACTGGCGTTAAACTGCTTCCATTCCTTTAGTCCCTGTTGCAAACTCTCAGATGCTACTGGAAAGTGCAAAACCATCCTCTATTAAGTAGTCTGGGGTCCCCAGTGCTCTGGTCTGTCAGGGTGTCTCTTACATCCTTCTGCTCTCCTTTGTTTAAACATGGATAACACCACATGTCTTACAAATCTTGATTTGTCCTTTTCAGTTGTTACTTTGAATGATTTGTTACTTAATGTCCTGTAAACACTCTTGATGTATTCAGGTATTGCTACTTAGTTGCTCTCATTTTACGTCCGGATTTGCACCACCTGCCTAGAAACTACTTTTTAAAAATATCATTACAAGTGGGATTGTTTATTTCACTATTAAATTACTAAATACATCATCTCTGATGGTTAAGAAATGTAATGATTTTTAAAGGTTTATTAAACAATCAGAATATATATATATATATATTATATATACTTATTTATTTTGTTATCCATTTATTTGTTTTGTAAAGGAAAACTGATGTCTCAACATGTTTGTTTTCCTTGTTTATGTGTCTATTCAGATTTTTCAATATTGTCTATAAATCACCTTTAGCTAAATATCCATTTTATTATTTGAAATTTTATCCTTATTGCAGAGATGTCTTATTTTTTAATTTGAAAACAAATGGTCTTTTAATTAAAATTTACTCAAGAAGTTAACTATCTTATTTCTTTACAAAGAATGAATCTAGGGTTCAAATATGTCATGACAGATTATTTCTGTTGCTGTTATTGCTTTTCATCCATTGAGTCCCTCTTTACCTCATAAAGCTATTTGTTACATGTTGTTTTAATATCTTTCTAGTTTTGTTTTTTTATTTCTACCTATATTTATCTTAGTTTTTAAAAAAGCAATTTAATACTTCCAAGGCAACAATTCTAACAAAACAATTATTTTGACTCTCTTTGTCTGTTTTACTAATACAGATATACATAGAAAATGATTAGACTTAGGATTTTATGTATACTCATGTATTGCTTAATGACAGGGATTCATTGTGAGAAATGTATCAGTAGGTGATTTCATCATTTCTCAAATATCATAGAGTGTGATTACAAAACCTCAATAGTACAGCCTACTACACACAAAGGCTATATTGCATAGTCAGTTGTTCCTGAGTACAAACCTGTACAGCATATTACTGTACTCAATACTGTAGACAATTGTAGCACAATGGTGTTTGTGTATCTAAACATAGAGAAGGTAGAGTAAATATGTGGTATAAAGGATACAAAATGGTTCGCCCATATAGGGCATTTACCATGACTTGAGCCTGCAGAACTGGCAGTGACTCTGGGTGAGTTGGTGAGCGAGTGAGTGGGGGGGTGATTGTGAAGGCCTAGGATGTGACTGTCCTGTGACTGTCCCATGACTGTCCCCTACTGCAGACTATAAACATTGTACACTTAGGCTACACTAAATTTATTCTAAAATATTTTATCTAATGATAAATTACCCTTAGCTTACTGTAACTTTTTAACTTTATAAACTTCTTAGTTTTTTTAAAAAACATTTTGACTTTTTTGTAACCACATTGCTTAAAACACAAACACATTGTACAGCTATACACAAATACTTTCTCTTTATAGTCTTTATATTCTATAAGCTTCACTCTAACTTTTTTTTTTTAACTTTTAAAACATTTTTGTTAAAAACTAAGATACAAACCTATACATTTAGCCTAGGTTTGCACGGGGTCAGGGTCATAAATATCACTGTCCCTTGATACCATATCTTGTCCCACTGGAAGGTCTTCAGAGACAATAACACACATGTCACCTCCTATGATAGCAATGCCTTCTCCTGGAACACCTCCTGAAGGACCTGCCCGAGGCTCTTCTTGAGGAGGGGTCACTCATTTCAGAAACCTGTCCATGGTGGTTTACTTGGTTTCTTTTACCCATCATAGATTTGTTTGTAAACAGATAATGCACCAGGGACATCCCTCTCTGTTAGTGAAAACTTTTCAGAGTTGGGGTTAATGTTGTCAAGATTTTTAAGGAACACCTTGGGGTCAGCAAAAACTTCTGCTTTTTCATGTGCATTTTCATCGGTTTTTCTTCTTCTTTTTTTTTTCTTTTTTCTCTCCTACAATTTCTTTTCTCTGGCCCCTTCTTCACCTCTGTATTCTTGTTTCTGTTCCAACACCTCCTCATAAGTCAACTCAGTAACCATCCTCAGAAGCTCCTAGGTGTCACTGCCAACCACACTCAAGTTTAAGTTCATTGCCATCTCAGCCACAACCTTATTGATTTGTGCAACCTGCTCATCCTTGGAAAATCCTTGGAAGTCATGGATGAACCTATTGATTGTCTTCTTCCAAATGCCATTCTTTGGTGACCTCACCCCAAGCCCAAGCAAGGTTTAGGATGCCATCATAGATGTTGCAATCCTTTTGGAGTCATATCAGTGTCTTCTCATTGTCTTCCTTACTTTCAGCAATAGCTTGGACAAAGGTATTTCTCAGGTAGTAGATCTTAAAAGTTGTTGTAATGTTTTTGTGCATTGGTTGGAAGGAGAAATATCACTTGATTTGGGGATGCAGCTCACCAAAGGAAGGAAGATGTGCAGGAGCATTATCAACAATAAGCAAAATCTCGGGTCCATTCAAGATGGTGGAGTAGGAAAATACTGTGCTCATTTCCTCCCATGGTCACATCAAAATTGTAACTAAATTACAGTACAACCACCCTTGAGAACTACCTGAAGACTAGGTTAACAGAACTGCTATAATTAAGGATATTAAAAGTAGCAAAAATGGGTCTGGTAGGAGGGATGGAGACACCAAATGGTCTGGTCTCACACCCCTTTGTGGCAGTTCAGAAACAAGATTGATGTCTTGGATAAGGAGCTCCCTGCTGAAGAGTGAGGAGTTCCAACCCCACCCTGAATTCCTCATCCCAGGGTTTCAGTGCCGGGAAGAGAAGTCCACATAACTTCTGGCTTTGAAAACCAGTCAAGATTCCATCCAGGTGAGAGGGAGAGCCGCTGGTGCCCCAGGCATCCTTATAAAGGGCCCATACATGGACTTACTTGACTTGCTCGCTCTAAGCTCCAACCCTGGGGCAGCAGCTCAAAAATCACCAGGGACATACGGGGAGGAAATAAATTGTCTGGCTTCAGAGCAAGAGAGAGAAGGGCAGATCTCATGGCTAATATGTTGACAGGCACCATCGTTTCTTTATTGAGACCTCTCCCACCCAGCCTGTAGCCACAGGAGGGCACCAAATGTTAGTCTCCATTAATCTTGATAACATGTTCACTGGCCCTATGGTGATTCCATGACACCTTGCCCTATCCAACACGAGCACCTGGACCAAGCATCTTCCAGTGGCTTCCCCACACAAAAGTCCTGCCTCAGCTCAGGCTGCACAATTTCCTAAAATATTTCAAAGGGTCACAAACCCCAACCAAGCAGTTTCTGGCCTCAGTATACCCCATATTCTTTGGTAAGTGGCCCCAAGCCAGGAACTGGTGAAAGCCGATCTCAGTTTGCAGCTGAGTCTCTCTAAGGTGCCTCCAAGCCCAATACCAGTGACAACCACCTTCAGTTCATTTTGTAGCCCCTGCAAGGTGCTTCAGATTATTTTGTAGTTCCTACCAGGTGGTTCTGGACTGGTAACAGGCAGCAGATAATCTTGGCATGCACCAGAGACCCTCCCAAAAGGCCCCAAAACCAACACACCTGGCAGCTGCCTTCACACTACAGCACAGCACCACTCAACCACTTCTACAAACCACACACCCAAAGGGTAGACTGGGCTGGCACCAGAGCCCCACTAAAGCCAATCCCACTCTGTGGTGTCAGCCCTGCACAACAGTTCATCCACTGTAGTCACAGCCAGTCCTCACAGCCAATAAACCTGCAGGTCAGTCCCTTTAACTGACATGTCAAAGCTCAACTACAACAGGACGGCACATACAACACACACAAGGGACAGGCCTGGAGCCTCCAGCTCTGGTGACCAGGGAGTCTTCCCCACTGGGCCCCACAGGACACTTACTGCATAATGCCAATCTGCCCATACTGGGAGACATAGCTTATCTACTTCATATGGAGAAACAAACACAGGGAATCAGCCAAAATGAGGAAACAAAGAAACATGTCCCAAATGAAAGAATAGGACAAAACTCCAGAAAAGAACAAACAAAAAGACAACAAGCAGTCTACCAGACGCAGAGTTCAAAACACTTGTTATAAGGATGCTCAGTGAACTTAGGGGAATAGTAGATGAACTCAGTGAGAACTTTAACAGAGAGATATAAATTATAAAAATAGAGATAGAAACATAAAAAAGAGCCATTCGGATATGAAGAATACTATAGAGAGAATTATTAGTAGATTAGGTGAAGCAGAGGATCGAATCAGTGGTTTGGTAGACAAAGTAGTAGAAAACACTCAGTGAGAACAGGGGAAAGAAAAAAATAAAAAAATAAGGATGGTTTAAAGGACTTTCTGGGACACATCAAGCATGCAAACATCCACATCATAGGGGTACCAGACGAAAAAAGAAAGCAAAGAATTGAAAGCCTATTTGAAGAAATTATGATGGAAAATCTCCCTAGCCTGGTATAGGAAATAGATATACAACCCCAGGAAGTGCAGAGAGTCCCAAGAAATACAAACCATAAGAGCCCCACACCAAGACACATCCTAATTAACATGCCAAAGGTTAAAGAATCTTAAAAGCAGCAAGAGAGAAGCAGTTAGTTATCTACAGTTACTTATCTACTCAATCGGACTTTCAGCTCATTTTTCATCAGAAACTTTGCAGGACAGATGAGATTTACACAAAATATTCTAAGTGATGAAAAGTAAGGACCTAGAACCTAGATTGCTCTATGCAGAAAGGCTATCAATAAGAATTGAAGGACAGATAAAGAGCTTCCCAGACAAGAAAAAGCTGATGAAGTTCATTACCACCAAACCAGTATTACAAGAAATGCTAAATGAAGTAAAATATATAAAGATATGAATAATAAAATAGGAATAACTACATATATATCAACAATCACCTTAAATGTAAATGGATTAAACGCTCCAATCAAAAGACATAGGATGTACACTGCAGTGGTCAGGCACCTATACCGTCCATGAAGTGGTCTCCCTAATAAGACAAGTGTCCATCGGATACCTTACAAAATCTTTACAACATTATTGATTATATTCCCCAAACTGACTTTCCTATCTCTGTGACAATTTTGTGATTACCCTTTGTGCTTTCTAATCTCCTCACCTTCTCCCTCATCCACACCCCTCCTCCCATCTAGCAACTCTGTTTTTTCTCTATATTTCTGAGACTGTTTCTGATTAGTTCATTCATTTATTCGATTCTTTAGATTCCACATATAAGTGAGATCATATGGTATTTTTCTTTCTCCTTCTGACTTATTTCACTTAGCGTAATGTTCTGTAGTGTACACCTGAAGCTGTATAATAATGAATGTCAACAATTATATATTTTGTTACATATATATATATATATATATATATATATATATATATATATATATATATCACTTTGTGAGGTGTATAAACTGAAAAAAAAAAAAAAAGGTGCCTGAAAGGATAAGATTAGAAGACCCATATGTATGGTGCCTACAGGAAACCCACTTCAGATCGAAACACATACACAGACTGAAAATAAAGAAATGGAAAAAGACATTTCATGCATATGGGAATGGAAAAAAAAAAAGCTGTGGTAGTGATATTTATATCAAAAAAATATAGATTTTAAAACAAAGGCTATAACGAGACAAAGAACAACATGCATAATGATTAAGAGATCAATCCAATAAGAGGATATAAGCATTGTAAACATTTATGCAACCAATGTAGGAGCACATACATTTACAAAACAAACATCGATGGACTTAACAGAAGAGATTGACAGTAATGAGTAACAGTAGGGGTCTTTAATACCCCATTGACATGAAAGTATGTATTATCCCAAAAGAAAATCAACACGGAAACTGTGGCATTAAATGACATATTAGATCTGACAAATGTAATTGATATTACAGAACATTACACCACATGTCAGCAGAATATACATTATTTTTAATTGTACATGGAACATTTTCCAGTATAGACAATATATTAGGCTACCAAAACAACTCTGTAAATTTAAGAAGATTGTAATCATATCCAACATCTTCTACAATCACAGTGGTATGAAATTAGAAATCAGTTGCAGAAGAAAACTGAAAAACATGCAAACACATTGAAGCTAAATAGCAGGCTACCAAACAATGACAACAAGATTAAGAAAGAAATCAAAGATACCTAGAGACAAATGATAATGAAAACAGAATTACCCAAAATCTATGCAACATAGCTAAAGCAATTCTAAGAAGGAAAATGCATGCCTACCTCGAGAAACAAGAAAAACCTCAAACAAACAATCTATCCTTACGCTTAAGAGAAGAAAACAAACATACAAAGCCCAAAGTGAGTAGAAGGAAAAAAAAAAAAAACTAGTAAAGATCAGAATGGAAATAAACACAATAGAATCTAAGGAAACAATATAAAAGATCAGTGAAAACAAAAGTTGTTTTTTGAAAAGATAAATGAAATTGATAAAATGTAATGAGACTCATCAAGAAAAATATAGAGGGCACCCAAATAAACAATATCAGAAATAAAGAAGAGAAGTGACAACTGACACCACAGAAACATGAAAGATTATAAGAAAAGTCTACAAGCAAATATTCTCCAACAAAGTGGACAATCTGGAAGAAATGGATGAATTCCTAGAGACATACAATTTTCCAAGGCTGAATCCAGAAGAAACAGGAAATCTGAACAGATCCATGACTACTAACAAAGACAAATCAATAATCAAAACACTCTGAACAATGAAAAGTCCTGGAACAGAAGGCTTCACAAGTGAATTTTACCAAGCATTAAAGAATAATCCTTCTCAAAGTATTCAAAAAAAAGGGGGGGGGGGGATGAACGAAGGCTCACAAGCTTATTTTACAAGTCCAGCATTACCCTCATTCCAAAATCAGACAAAGACATTATAAAAACAAAAAAGAAAATGATAGGCCAATATGCTAATAAACATAGATGCAAAAATCCTCAACAGAATTCTAGCACACTGAATTTAGCAATACATTAAAAATGTCATACCCCATGATCAAGTGAGATTTATTTGTGAGATGCCAGGTCGGTTCAATACCCCAAAATCAATTATGGTGATATACCACATAAACAAAATAAAGAATAAAAATTATATTATCATGTCAATAGTTGCAGAAAAGCATTTGACAAAATCTGGCATCCGTTTATGATAAAAAGTTTCAGCAAAGTGGGAATAGAGGGAACATTGCTAAACATAATAAAGAGCCTATATGACAAATCCACAGCTAATATACTCAATGGCAAAAGCTATGTGTTTTTCTTAAGGTCAGGAACAAGTCATGTATGTACACTTTCTCCACTTTTACTCAACATAGTATTGAAGTCCTAACCACAGCAGTCAGACAACTAAAAGAAATAAAAAACATCAAATTGGAAACAAAGTGGTATAATTGACATTATTTGCAGATGACATGATACTAGATATAGAGAACACTAAAAACTCCATCAAAAAATGTTAGAGTTGATAAATATATTCAGTAAATTAACAAATACAAAATCGATATTCAGAAAATTGTTGCATATTTATACACCAATAATGAACTGTCAGAAAAAGAAAAAAAAAAAAAAACCTCATTTAAAATTGCCTAGGAAAAAAATTAATCAATGGATCAAAGACTTGTACTTGGAAACCTCTGAGACATTGAAGAATGAAACTGAAGAAGAAACAAATAAATGGAAGGCTATATACCATGCTCATGGATAGGAAGAATCATCATCTTTAAAATGTTCATAATACCCAAAGCAATCTACAGTTCAATGCAATCCCTATCAAAATACCAATGACATTTTTCACAGAACTAGAACAAATAATTCTAAAATTTATAAAGAACCACAAAAGACCCTGAATATCAAAAGCAATCTTGAACAAAAAAGAACAAAGTTGGAAGGATCTCACTACCTGATTACAAGGCTATTGAATCAAAATAGCATGGTTCTTGCATAAAAACAGACAGATAGATCAACACAACAGAATAAAGAACCCAGAAATAAAGCAATGCCTATATAGTCAATTAATCTATGACAAAAGAGACAAGAATATACAATATGGTAATGATAGTGTCATCAATAAATGGTTCTGGGAAAACTGGACAGACACATACAAAAGAATAAAACTGGATCACTTTGTTACACCATATATAGTAAAATGTAAGACCCAGAACTGTAAAACTCCTAGCAGAAAACATAAGCAGTAAACTCTTTGACATCACTCTTTGTAAATTCTTTGACATAGTAATTTTTTTTGCATATGTCTCCTCAGGCAAGGAAAACAAAAGAAAAAAATAATCAAGTGGGAATACATCAAACTAAAGTGTTTTTGCACAGTGAAGGAAACCAACAGAATGAAAAAACAACCTACTGAATGAGAGAAGACATTTGCTAATCATACACGTATAAGAGATTAATACATATAAAGAATTCATATAACTTAATACCAAAAAAAGAAAACAATATGAATACAAATGGGAAGAGGATACTAATAGATATTTTTACAAAGAGGATATACAGATGGCCAATAGACATAGGAAAAAATGCACCACTAATCATCACAGAAATGCAAATTACAAGCACAATGAGATATCACCTCACTCTTGTCATAATGGCCTCATCAATAAATCTACAAATAACACATGTTGGCAAGGATGTGGAGAAACGGAAGCCCTTGAAAATTGGTGAAGCCCCTATAAAAAGTAGTATGTAGTTTCCACAGATAAAGAAAAATACAACCGTCATATCACTCAGCAATTCCACTTCTGGATATTTATCCGAAGAAGCCCAAATCACTAATTCAGAAAGACATATGCAACTCTATGTTCATTCCAGCATCATTTACAATAGCCAAGGTATGGAAACAACCTAAGTATCCATCGATAGATGAATGGATAAAGGAGAGGTGGTATATATGTACAATGCAATATGAATTTGCCATAAGAAAGAAGGAAATCCTACCATCTGCAACAACATGGATGGACCTAGAGGACATTATGCTAAGTGAAATAAGTCAGAAAGAAAAAGACGAAAAGTATATGATTTAACTTATATGTGGAATCTGAAAAAACAAAATAAATGAAAAAGCAGAACAGAAACAGACTCATAGAAACAGAGAACATTTTGATGGTTGACAGTTGGTGGATGGTTGAAAAAGAGAAAGAGATTAAGATGTACAAATTGCCAATTATAAAAACAGTCAGATGGATGTAAAGTACAGCATAGGGAATATAGTCAATAATATTGTAATGACTATGGTGTCAGATAGGTACTAGACTAATCGGGGTGATCACTCTGTAAGTCATATAAATATCTAAGTTGTACAACTGAAACTAACATAATAGTGTATGTCATCTGTAATTGAAAACAATATTAAAAGCTATAGGCAAAATTTAGGAAGTTAGGTTATTCTCAAAACATCACTTCTCCATTTTGCTGGCACAGCAATTCAGCAGGGTCTTGGAAGAGGAGCAGGGTCATCAATGAGTCCTCATTGCTCCTTTGTAGGCTTATTGATTTGCTGCCAGGCCCTGGGTTCTCGATCTGTGCCAGATCACAGAGGGTTTCAATTTGTAGGCTGCAACATTGCCCCCAAGAAAGACAGTTATCTTGTCCTTAAAAGCCTTGAAACTTGGCATTGACTTTGCCTCCTTATGGATGAAAGTCCTTTCAGTCATTCATTTCCAGAATTGATCCATACTGAATATCTGTTCTGGCAAATAATTTTCCTCCACAATTAGCTTATCTAGAGTTTCCAAAATTACTTCAGCTGACTTCACATCAGAACTCGCAGACTCACCACTCACTTTCACGCTATGTAATGAATAATGGTTCTTGAATCATTTAAACCACCAAGAGCTAACTGTAAATTCAATACAGTAGCCTGCCCCAACCTTTCCTTTCAACATCGCAAACAAAATTTTGCTTTGGCCGTGATGCTCATGGTGCTGAAAGGGATAAGATTTTGTGTCTGGTATTCGTTTAGGTCATCAGAAGTTTCCCAATGTCTGAAATAGGCCTTTCTTGAATTTTTGTTTGTCTCATTGTTTTCAGTGAAGCAGATCCTTTAACAGTTCCATCACTTTGTTCTTGTTCCAGGATCATAGCTGTGGTGGAGTGGGACATGCCTGACTGGCAAACAGTAACTATCAGTGATCTGCCATCTCTAAGGTCCTCAATCACTTTTAATTCTGTTTCCATGTCATCCACTCCATGTGGCCTCTTAATATTAGGCAACACTAACAGTGGACTTTTTACACTTAGGGGCCATGATGAACAAAACAACATGAGATTAAATAAACATAAGAGAAAGTGATATAATCAAGAAAAGCTGTAAACAGAAGATGTATGAGTCTGCTGCCAACAAGATGGCATACTGTCTTACAGCAAACTTTTATTTTTATAAGTAGAAAGGGTACACTGTAAAAGAACAATGGAAGTATTTACAGTAAATACATAAACCAATAACACAGTTGTTTATTATCTGGATTAATTATTGTGTAATGTACATAATTGCAAGAGCTGTACTTTTATATGACTGGCAACACAGTAGGTTTGTTTACACCAGGATTACCACAAACACGCGAGGGATGCATTGAGCTAGGGCAATAAAATGGTTGTCAATTCACTAGGTGAAAAGACTTTTTCAGTTCCATTTTCATCTATGGGAGCACCTTATAGGAGTATAGTTGATCACTTTATGGCACATAACTGTAACTTTATTTTTTAATGTTAAATTCAAATTATGCCCAAGTCAGTCAATATGTTTTATAGAGTAATTAATTAAGCAAATCATTGACATTTTTTGCCAAGAATTTTACAATGTGATAGTAGGTTGAAATATTGCTCATATATGAGGAACACTTATTGTGGGCTCAAAATTTTCACATTTTAAAAATGCTGTATTGATAGGACGGTGAACAAGTAGTTGACTTCATTTTTCCCTTTTCATTTGCCTCTATGAAGTAATGAACACATAGTATAACCACTATTATTCTCCTGTGAAATTGACACTGCTCATCTTAAATGCTGCTTAAAAAAATCTATCACAGCTTGCATAAATTACAGTCATACTGTTTGAAGATATGAAATTAAAACTCAGGAATTTCTCACATTTAATTTTAAACTCAATGCTCCCAGATGCACATCTTCTGAACAGTCCATTAATCAGAAAAGCTAGAAACTATTCATCATAGTTCAGTTTAACAATTCTTTCATATGCCCCTATCTTTGTTGGGCTATACATTTTGGAAATTGCTTACTCTTGGGCATTTTCTCCATTTGAAGATAAAATATGCCATCAACCTCAAATCTCTACTATAATGATCTGAAATGTGCTGTTCACTTTTTAAGACATTTTGGAAAGCTGACAAGATCAGTCAGCATTTGAAACATCACTAGCTTGAAAGATTTGGTTATTAAAACATGTGTTCATTATTATAAATTTCATTCATATATATATATATATATATATATATATGTAAGAAAAAACAACATTTTTCATAATGGAAGATTGTACGTAATACCTTTAATTGCTGTAGCCTTTTACGTCTCAAAGACAGCATTGGAGCAGTAGAAAAGATTAGGCAGTCTGAACAAAACTGATATTCCTGAGTACGTAACTTCCACCACAATAAGGGAAAGACTTTCATTGTATAGTGTCTTCTCCAATCTCCAATCACATCCATTACCTCTCTTCTCTTGACAACCCAGTAAAAAGGAAGACTATTGGTGAAAGCTCTTCTTATGTACCTTACAAAATTTTATCCATGAAAACAAGTCTGCCTTCTCTGGTGACAAATGCTACACCTTGCCCCATAGAATTCCTCACACTGAACCCACACAATGTAAATACAGGTCTTGATTCAGGAAAATGTTACATCACTCTACCGGCTTCTGATTCTCTCACAAGTGCATCTAAATACCCAAGACTTCATTCTTGCCCAAGCCATAGGGAGCTGCAAGAAAACTTGGTAACCTGTTTTCAGCTTTGGAGGGTAGAATTCCATAGTTGCTTCAAATGCAGGGGATTACTGAAGCATAGATAGAATGGAATTTAGATACCATGCAGCCTCCAAGGATATTAGTCATAAATCGTTTAAAAAGGGATTTTGTTTTAAGTCTGCAGACATTTTTGCAACCAGTTATACATCAATCACATTATAGATGTGTTTTTCAAAGAGCAGTTATGCTTGTTTTTTTGTGTGCTTTTAATGTTATATATGAATATGGAGGCAGAACAGTATAGTGTAATTCTCTCAACATTTCTCATAGCGTGAAACACACAGTAAATACAAATAATGGTATTACATAGGGGTAATCTGGCAAGACCTCCATTGCAACTCCAGATTTAGCCCAGATGCCCCAATGCCCAAAGGTGGTCAACATCTTGGCTCACCTGTCACCTATTCACAGCATTTCACTTGGTAAATTTTATTTACCATATGTGACTCAGTTAACCTCTAAGTTCTTCTGTTGATTAAATGGGATGAAAAATATATATCTACATTTTAGCAATATAAATATGTAAATATCAAAATAAGTAAATATTGATTCAAAATATTTAAGACCATTATTGAACTAAACAGAGAGACCAAAATAGTAATGTTACTCTTGTGATAGTATTATGAAATATAACTTCTATTAAAATTTCCTGGATTTGGGCTGGTGGCTCAGGTGGTTGGAGCTCCGTGCTCCTAACTCCGAAAGCTGCGTGTTCAATTCCCACATGGGCCAGTGGGCTCTCAACCAACAGGGTTGCCAGTTCAACTTCTCGAGTCCCACAAGGGATGGTGGGCTCCACCCCCTGCAACCAAGATTGAACACAGCACCTTGAGCTGAGCTGCTGCTGAGCTCTGGGATGGCTCAGTTGGTTGGTCGTGTCCTCTCAACTACAAGATTGCCAGTTCGACTTCCGCAAGGGATGGTGGGCTGGGCCCCCTGTAACTAGCAATGGCAACTGGACCTGGAGCTGAGCTGAGCCCTCCACAACTAAGATTGAAAGGACAACTTGACTTGGAAAAAAGTCCTGGAAGTACACACTATTCTCCAATTAAAGTCCTGTTCCCCTTCCCCAAAAAAATCATAAAAAAAGTTGCCTGGATTCATTTTAAAAACAGATATAATAAGGGTGTGTGTGTGTGTGTGTGTGTGTGTGTGTGTGTGTGTGTGTGTATATATATATAAATTTTAAATAACTTTATTTCAAAATAGATTTTGAAAAGTTAGTACAGAGTTCCAATATAGACCATATCATATCCAGCATTCCCTAGTAGTAACAAATTTCAACAGTATGGCACATTTATCACAGTTAATGAAGAAATATTGAAACATTGTTTTAACTAATGCCCACAATTTATATTTCCTTTGTTTTTACCTAATATCCTCTTGTAGTTTCAGAATCGTATCTAGGATAACATATCACATTTAATGATTATTTCTACTTAGTTTGTTATTATGATATTTAGAATGTATTATTTATTCTTATCTGTATGAATCTTTATATAATATGTACTGCTGATTGGTATAGGTGAATTTTTAAATTGTACAAATGATATTTTGTTACAGATATTATTTCTTTATAACTCTTTCAGATAAAGATAAATATCTTTATCACTTTTTAAGATAATATTTTGTTTTGTGTTATTACTGCTAAAGGATGTATTTATGTACACTTTTACTTACCTATTATCCTTTCCATGGATAAATACATAGCTTTCAATTCCCCGCTACCAGCATTTTTTTTTTTTTTTTGCAGTAATATCATTAGTTATATCCCAGTATGGATTTTTGTGGGAATTTTACTGAAATATATACACAGAAGTGAGATTTCAGAGTTTTAATTTTTTCTTTACTTACATTGATATTTTAGGAACCAATTGGTATTATCTATTTGTCAAGTTAGGAAAGGTTCCTTTTACTGAAACCATGATCAAAATTTTTTAAAAAGTTATGGAACAAATATTATGACTTCGTTTTCTTTTTTTGGCTTACAATATAACGACATTGATGGGTATTCTAGCATTGAACTATCATTGCATTTTCTAGTGGACTGAATTCTATGGTGACACCCTAGATTCCTGCTCTTCTATATGCTCTTTATAATTCCTCCAACTGGAATGTGGGCAGGATATGACAGATTTCACATCTGTGAGTAGGTTATAGTATATGACAAAAGGGAAGGGATTTCCATGTAATTAAATTCCCTAATCAGTTAATTTTCATTAGGGGATTATCCTGGGATTGTTTAATTTAATCAGTAGGAAAGGAGATTATCATCCATAGACCTGACTAAATCATTTGGAAGTCTCAGTAAGAGGACTTTGGCTCTCCCTGGAGGCATTTCCACTGTAGATAGCGGCCTCTTCCTGTGGTTCATTTTCTTTCCTTCCTGATGGCCTGAACTATGCACTTTGAACTTGCTGAGCCACCTCCTGCTCAGTTGTGTAGGCCAATTTCTTGTAATAAATAATATACAAATAAATATTAAATAAATAAGTACATATTCACTGGTTTTGTAAGTATGCATATAATTGTCCAAATATTCTCAAAATTAACAGAAAATAGAGTAAATTATTAAATATGTATTTGTTTTTGAGGATCTTAATATTAGCAATCCATTACTACAGTACTTTTTTAAATGAGTACTTTGGTTCCTGTTTAATATTTTGCATTGAAATTTTCTACTACATGAACCAATGTACATCTTAAGTGAAGGGTTCCTCATTTGTAAGTGTAGTTTTGTTCAAAAATCTCAAAATATTGAATATGAAATCCATCCATGACTAAATCAATTAACTGATTTTATTATTTTAAGTAGAATTAAGCAAGCCATTTGAAACTTCTTTCAAAGTTTCAAAGACCTCCTTGCAGTGTTTTCCTAAGATATTTTCATCCCATGTAAGACAGAATGACATGGAATCTGACAAGCATCTGAACATTGCAATTGATTTCAATACTTGCCAACTAATATATTATTCATCAGTGAAATCACAGGGGAGAATATTAAGCGGACAATTGGAGATTGCCAGATGACACTGGTTTGAAGTGTTGTCTTCAATATTGTTATCAAGCTTTTTCAATCAATATTCTATATATTTGTTCCCATTCTCTAATCAACATTACAGTCCAATCAATTGTGAGGTTTCAAACAAGGAACACACATAAAGAGAATGGTGATAGTGGCTAACATTTCTAGATTTTTATATTTAAGTGATTATATATTATGGACATTGATGAAATTATGATCTCTTGCTTATACTCACTACTTACATTGTATATTCTATATATGATACATAATGCATCATAAACATTTTATATAAATCAACTCAGAGATATATTTTTTCATAAATCCTTAAAAGGTAATATCAGGTGTCATTATTCAACTAAAATAGTACATTTCAATTGGATTTTCATTTTAGATATTAAAATTAATTGATATTTTCTGGGCTTACGAGTACAAAATCTGGTGGTATGTTGTCTAGATTTCATTTGTAACTCCACCACATATTCCATGATGATGTCATGCAAATTACATGCAAAATGAAGTATTGCCAATTGCATGAAGCTGTGAAGATAAAGTATTTTAATGGGTAAAAAGTGTTTAGTATATTGACCAATTCACAAAATGCCCTCAGTATATATGATATAGTTTTAGTAGTTTAGTAGTAGAAATATTTTATTTTTATCTTCAGTTGTAATAACAACTTCCATGTTTCCAAAATGCATTTCTTCATTGATTGATACACATGTGAAAGAAAATAGCAAAGTTTTATTTCACTTCTCATGGATAATTACTGTTCATTCTGCTCCTAGCCCAGTGGCTATTTGCAAGTCTTCTTTAATAAAATAATAATATATATATATATATATATATATATATATATATATATATATACACACACACACACACACACACACACACACACACACGGTGTAAAAAAGTGTAAACATTTTAAGAAAGGAAAAAAACTGTAATAAAATCATAATACTCAATACATACCAATAACAAAAGATGAATACAAGTTACATTTGACTTCTGCAATTACAAGAGGTGCTCAAAGTGGTTACCATCAGTGTCCAGACACTTCTGATTATAGCGAACTAGTGCTCGAGCAATGTTGACCAAAGTGTCCACTTTTGTACATTTTTCTGGCACCCCTGGTGTATGTGTGCATGCGTGTGTGTGTATGATGAAAAATGCATATTTACTTGCAATATACTTTTGCACATTTGTGAGAGACTAATAAGAAAATAAGTTTGTTTATTTTATTTAGCATTTTTGGTTTCTTTATTTTGCATCTTTGGAGAGAGTGTGCTGGGAAATAATTTAGTGAATCGTAGGTAGGGAGAAAGGAATGTTGCATAATAAAGTTGTTGAAATGCATTCAGTAATATATTTCTTTTCCAGATATAGTTTTCATTACCTCCCTTTAAACTTGTTTATTTCTTTTAAACAGTTTGTTCTCTAAGAAAGTATAAAATTACTAGTTCTCTGTGTTCAGAAGATTACTTAATGTGCTCTGCACTCCCATATAGCCTTTCCCGAGGCTATTTGTTATAGCACCAGCAGATGAAATTTAGATGTCAGTTAATGATGCAAGATGGGTCACAGTGATGATTTTTATTGGAAAATGGGATAGCCTAAGAAAATGAAAATCTAAACCTATGCAATTTATATGGAATAGTTAAATGACTTCTTAACTTTGTTTAAATGTTAAAGGCTGTAGCAACTGCAAATATTAATGAGTACTTCATATGAGCTTCCAACATGTACTCTCACATGTGTATGTTTGCCTCAGTGTTAGCCTATATTTCTATCCCTACCTATTTTCATGTTTTAAAGCTAAAATTCTTTAGGAATCACTCTGATATATAATATAATTTTTAATATATAATCTACAAATTGGTTTACAATCATGAATGAAGAACCAGACGCTGGATTAGCTTTGGCCAATAAAGGGTCATTCATTAGCTAACCTACCAAATACTTGAAGTCAGATACTCTATGGGTCACAGGTAATTCTATTGGAGAGGTCAACATCAAATAGACCATACTAAGGTTAGGTGGTCTTTGTACCTTAGCTTTGATGTATGTAAATATTAAGTATGCTAATTAAAACAGACTTTAAAGGTAGCTCTACACTTATGGAAAGACACTGTTTTCATTGAGTGATTCACAATATCATTTGAGACTCAGTATCACTTAAATCATACCCTAGAATCCAAATGTGTATCATAAGGATGGGGAGGGGGATGATGTTTTTAGTATACTGTGTTTACCTAAAATAAGACCCAGCCGGACAATCAGCTCTAATATGTCTTTTGGAGCAAAAATTAATATAAGACCCAGTCTTATTTTACTATAATATAAGACCAGGTATAATATAATATAATATAATATAATATAATATAATGTAATGTAATGTAATGTAATGTAATGCAATGTAATGTAATGTAATAAATATAATATAATATCAAGTTTTATATTAATATTTGCTCCAAAAGATGCATTAGAGCTGATTGTCCGGCTAGGTCTTATTTTCAGGGAAATGTAGTATCTACTGTGAGAGGTGTTCTACATGAATTCTTATTCGTACTCAATCTGAGAGGTATGCCACCGTTCCCCATTTTATAGATGAAGTAACTAAGACTCAGAGAGAGTGATTAAGTTGCCCACTGTTTCAATGTAAAGATTGATTTGGTCCCATTATATATGACTTCCCAAATGAGCTAACTCAAGTTCAAAAATGTGCAGATATGTATATTTTTCTTTCTAAATTCATTTTATTGAGATGCAGTTCCCATTTAATAAGATGTACCTGTCTTAAACATGCATTTTTAAAAAATTTAGACAGATGTATCCCCACATATAAACACCGCCATAATCAAGATATAGAATACTTCCATTCTCCAAAATATTCCCTTCTGTCCCTTCCCAATCATTTCCCTCAAGTCTCAGCCCTAGACACCCACTAATCTGTTTTCTGTCATGTTTAGTAAGTTTTGTCTCTTCTAGAATTGCATGTAAAGAGATCATACAGTATGCATAATTCGTGTCTGCCTTCTTTCATTCAACATATTTTTTAAATTAATTTATGTTCTTATGTTTATCACTACTGAGTTATCTATTATTGCTTAGTGTTCAAGTGGATGCATATACATTTGTTTTATCCATTCATCGATTGATGTATATTGTTTTGTTTCCAGATTTTGACCAATGTCATCAAAGCTATTATGAGTATCCATGTACAAGGTTTTTTGTAGACTATATTTTTATTTTTCTTGGGAGTTATTTAAGAGTGGAATTGATGAGTCAAATGTTAAGTGTTTAGAAGTGGAGAATCCTTGTTTGAATACTTGGAGCATTCAGCAGAGACCCCAAATGGTGCATACCTTAGAGTAAGGCCACTCTAGACCCTCTCTAACAAAACAAACATATATTGAAAAGAAAAGAATAAAGCTCTGTTCCAAGTAACTTACTGCAGAAATAAAACTCCACATTCATTAAAAGAAAATCGAAACACTTGAAACCATAACATTCATGACACCCAGCATTCCACTGAGCTTACTGTGTGTGCAAAAAGCAGGAGACGAGACACATAACCACGTAACACATAACCATGTAAAACAAATAAACAAAGATGAAATTAAAGCAGAACCAGAAATAACATAGATAATAAAATTATAGATTTAGCAAATAAGAACTTTTTAACTCTACAAGGATTTTTACTGCAACTCATAGTTTATAACTAAGCTACTATTTCCCAACCCTAGACCTTGAAACTAGTCAGTCCTGCAAAAACTGTAGGTGTTAGGTGGTTTTCCAGCCATCTAAAAATAACAAACAAACAAAAAAACATAGAAGGTATTAATTTGAAAAAGATGCAAAGAAAGAGGAAGATCCAATCAATATTTGTGACTTTAAGTTACAATATTCGTGACTTTAAGTTACAAATTTGTGACTTTACTGTAAAATGGATTTTTTCTTTTCCAATTTGTATGTGCTACTCATGAGAAAATAAGTTTATTATTAATCTACAAATACAGTAATTTATATAAATATTCTAACAACTGAGGTGTAATAATATATGTAAAATTTGAAAGTTATAGGTCAGTAAATATATTGAGAATTATATTAATATTTCTCTTTATTCTGGGTTCCGTGCGGTCTATGTATTATTCATGAAAAATAATTCCTGATTCAAAACACTGATTAGGGTTGCTCTTCATCTCTAAACAATGTTTCTAATATTAAATTATACTTCTGCAATGAAAAAGTTAACAACTTAATGTTCTATATTTTTAAAAGTTGCTGTATTATTACTTCCATATAAAATTAAATATTTATTAAATAATTGTAAATTTAAAAAATTGTTTAAGGTGGCTCTCTTCCAATTGAACACTAAACCAACTGAAATCCTTTCCACAGGTCTATACATGAAAGTCATAAGAATACGACTTGTGTATTTGCATATGCCAATATGTCCCATAACTGATTGCACCAGGAGTACGCACACACTCACTTATTTGTTGTTTTGCTGACCGATAGCATTGCAAACTCCCAACTTGGGGTTCTAGCCTTTGGGTATTTCACGCTTCTGTGTATGTTTCCTTGTGTTTATGTAATAGAACACATTCTAATTGGATCTTATGTTTTATATTTCTGCTTCTATTAAAATGGAAATATAGTATTTATCACAGTCAATTTATGGATGTCTAAAAATTTTATTCAGATATTTTTTTACCAAACATACTCTAAGATAATTTTACAAGCAGTTACCATCCTTGGTCACTATTTATGATAAATACTCTCCAAAGTATACATTTATGTTGTTTAGCTTAAAGTGATCTTTATTAAAATTATTACATTCAAATCCATTGTAATGTCTGACATAATATTCTGAACATTTTGCATGATAATACCATTCTAGTATGTCTTCCCTTGGACAGAAGAGGCTGTCAATGGTATAGTGAGTCCTTACGTCTTTTTGCATAATTTTCTTCCTTATGTTTCACCTAATATATTTACATGTGTAACAATATCTCCTCTAAATCCTAATGTAAAGGTCTTTTGAAATACCTTCCTATATTAACATAAAAAAAATTAACAACAAGATCACTTCACATAGTGATATTGTTTTTCCATCAAACTTTTTTCTCATCCTTTCAGTCCACAAAACTTTAGTGCCTTTTCCCAGGAGGAAGCCTTCGGCAAAGTAAGGACACTTCAGAGCACAGAACAGAAGAATTATAAAACTGTCATGGATGTCACAATATATTGTAATCAGCAGCAGAGTAGCATTGCCTGGAAAACAGCCATTTCATTTAAGGAATTCTTTATGGTCTGGTAAATTGCATTACATTTAAACAAAATAGAAATGGCATTCTTACACAAAATAGTTTAATCACTCAGTACACGGTTAATTTTTCTGACACATCCTATTTCTTCATTTTATGAAATGTGTGTTTTTTTGTTGACTTTGAATTCAAGAGAGTATATCAACATTAACTTTATTTTACTAAAGGGGATGTGAAGATAGTAAGGGAAGAGAAAAAGAAAGCCCCTCTCCCATTAAAAAAATACATATATATACACATATATATACATATATATATATATATATATATATATATATACACACACACACACACACACACACATATATGTGTGTGTATGTATGTGTATATATATACATATATATGTGTGTGTATATATATATATATATAGAGAGAGAGAGAGAGAGAGAGAGACTTTTAAAAAGAGTCCATGAAAAATAATTTCAAATATTAAATCTAAATAATGGTACGTGCGTGTGTGTGTGTTGATAGAGAAACAGGGTGAAAGGAAAAGAAAGCGAGAACATAGAGATTAGGCAATGCTAAAATGGCAACACTAGTAAGTAAAATTGTTAATCACTACTTGTCTTGCTAATTTTAAAATCTTGATATCCAGAATAGGACCAATATGAATGGAGATCCAGGATATTGAATATATTGTCATGGTTAGCATGATTTTTCCTCCTTCATTTACATAATTTTATTCTTCTTTGTTCCATTTTTTTAACTTACATTTCAAGGCATTGGACTCATTTGGTCACGTCATTAAGAAGTGCTGGATCCAGGATTTTATTATTTGATTATTGAGTGTTTTGCACACTCTGAAGCAAATTAATATTCCATCGTTGCTGCCCACTGCTAGACACTGAATGCAGATAGAACATATTATGCGTTAGACTAGTTAAGAGGTTTTAAATTAGATTTCTGACTTGAAAATTTGAATAAGAAACTAATAGAACACAAAATGAAGCAGAGGGAAAATTAGATTAATTATCTACATCATTCAGTGTGAACGGCTGCTGATGTATTGTGTTGCTGAGTGGTATTTTGGTACTAAAATGTACCTTAGTTTTGCCTACATTAAGTTGCTGTAATTCTTGTGAAAACACATATACATGTTTACAGATCATAGTATCCTGGAGTATTTTTTAAATCAAATATATTTAAATAGGTCATTCCTATTCTGTCTCCCTCTCTCTAATTAAGAATATTTGAGTTTGTGATTAATCCAGATAATTATTTTGTATAATTTCCTCCATTATTGTTCGAATGTATTAGTTCAAGGTACTGTATACTAAATGTAAAGACATATATTTTTTCTAGTCAATTTTATTCTCTAACCCTCTCAAAAGATGTTATATCCTATTCACCCAAAGAAAATGCCAAAGAATAATGGCATCTGCAGAATTGCACATTTCTCTGTAACAACAAAGGCCAGGCTGTCTTGATGGATTCCTGAGGCTACTTCCTCTTTTTTTAGGGAATCCAGGCAAACTGAACCCATCCTCCTGCAAATCAGGTTCAGTTCCAAGGCTTTAAATTCCTATATCACGTGTGCATGTGTGTGTGTGTGTGTGTGTGTGTGTGTGTGTGTGTGTGTCTTTTGCTCTTGTTTAGTCTTCGCTAATGGCAATGACATTCATATTTAACTGAAATCATTCCTGCTGGTCTATCCAACATGCCTGAATAAACATCCACCTGTTCCTCATAAATGACATCAGGTGCTCATTCTGTGTGACAAGCTATATTTTAATTTCAAATATTCATATTTTTTATATACTTAACCTAGGTAGGGTTAGATTGCCATAATGCCCTCTGGTCGGTAGAATAGTGGGATAATCAGGAAGAGGGTTTGCAATTTCTGTTTGATAATGAGTGAAGCATGACAATTATTATTGACATAATTAAAATATAAACACAAGATAGTTTCTAGTTAAGATTTTATTTAGAATTTTATGGATTAATTATATAAATTCAGAGTTAGTGACAACCTGCTTATCTCTCTAGGAAACAACCAAGTGATTGTAAATCATCTGTTATTCTTTTTCAGGTTATTGGCATTTTTATATAATTTAATTATTTTCAATAACTGTAACCTTTCAGTTTAAATGTCAACTGATTAAAATAAAATGATAAAGACTTATTTTCCAGAGAAAGGAAGGTAGAAATATATGGATTATACAGATTATTATTTTTTTAAAGCACAAATGCAGCATTCGGGGATAACACAAAGTATCAGAACATCAAATGGAACTATCACAAACCAGAAATTTTACCCTCTATCAAGCTTTCCTGTTAATTGTAAGTGATACCTAAAGACAATTTTCAGGAAAAGCAGGGTGAGATCTGGGGATGCCTCTACACGTCCTCAGGTCTTATCCTGCCTTATCAGGACACACTCAGGCCAAGATTAATACATTGAAAATCTAAGTTCTATGTGCATCACCATGACTTAAAATAGAAATGTTCAACCCTGAAACATCCTCCATTTATGCTCAGATAGTTGCACAGCTTATGTGATACTTTCTATACATTACATGCCTCAACATTACATGACTCCAGGTTTGCCTACAAGGTATTCTATGGAGATGGAGACTAGACTATTCTGGTGAAATCTTTCCATACACAAGCACGCTTCAGCTACAAAAAAACATTTGTGTGATTGGAAGGAATTCTGTCATTAGCATGTGTCTGTGAAGATTTGACTGGATTATCATTTTTAAATTATTTCCAGGGGACATTCTCCTTCTTCTACCACAATTATAAAATGAAAGAAGATGAAGATTTCAGACTTGTTGTTAACAATTTATAGGTAGCTTTGCCATTTGTGGTTGTTTGCTATGTGAAGGATTTGGAGGAAAGAAGAATAAATAATATGTGGAGAGCTTATAGCAATGCCCAATGCAGAATATGTCCTGCATATGTGGTAACTATTTGTAATGTTATTGTTATCATGTTAAATACAAATAGTTCTCATTTCTATAAACATTTAAAATAAAATACCTATAATTATAGTAGTCTTTTAAAATCTGCAAACATTTTATGAGTCAATGCAAAATGTAAATTTCCTTATAGATAAGAATAGAAGAGGCTGAGCATGATGTTTGATAATGAAGAACAGTTTTTATTAATCAGATATCAGTTTTAAATGCTACCGACAATAAAACAATATCTTCTTCAGGTGCCACTTGAGACGTAATTTTCATAAGCTCATGAGACTTATTAAATATATGCAAAACACCCATACATGGTGGCTATTATTCTTAAGAATTTGAACTATTCTAAGGAAACTATCATTATCATAAGTGTTTAAAATTTGTGATTTCCTCTGTTTAGAACTTAACGAACTATAAGCTGTCAATATACTGGAGGCAAAACTATCTTACTATTAGTTCAAATAATGAATATTTTATGAACAGAGAAAATATGTGCAATGATTTTTACAAATATCTACTTTAACCTTTACAAATAATGTTTTTAAAATATTTGTGAATTACAAGCTATTATTAAGTGAGAAAAAAAGATGTTAACGTCAGTGAAAGCACAACAAAGAAAGAAAACAGATTGGCACAAGCCAACCGTACTGGGGAAAGTACACAGTTTATATGGTTCATTGGTCAGAACAAAAAATGGCTGAACCTGCACTGTCCTGGCTGAAATGTTCTCTTACAAAAAGAAAAGTAGCATTAGACTTCCTAGGCCCAAATTTATTTTTCTATTACATCAGAACTTATTTAATAAGCATAAAAGAACTTTAACCAATAAATTAATGTGATAGTTTCCTTGATTACCTTTAATTTTTAGACTAGCAGTCACTAAGTAAAGATATTTTGAACAATTAGAATGCTTTTCTAGGTTAAATGCTCTAGAGAGTGACATAAAAAAAAATGATTCTGTTTAGTGACTGAAAATAAAAGCTGACATCTGGTTTATGTATTCAAATTGGTAACATAACTACACAGAAAAAAAATAAAAAACATTTTCTTTTATTACTAAATTTATTGGGGTGACAGTGTTTCACATGGTAAACACACAATGGGATATATAGAAAGAGATAATGCATAATAGAAATGTATACTTGAAACCTATATAATTTTACTATTTTCACCCCAAACATTTTAATTTAAAATTAATGATTTTTTTTCCCATTACATTTGGAAGTTTTCAACCTTTCAATCTTTAATATGTTTATCATAGCACTTTGAAAGGTTTTTTCTTTTTTTTTTTTTTTTTCTTTCCTAATATGACATTTAGGCTACCTCGAAGGTAGTTTCTATTGCCTGCTTTACGAGTATTTTTCTTTGCATAGGCACAGTTTTCCTGTTTTATATGTACGAGTCGGGTGAGGTTTTTGGTTTTTTTTTAATTGAAAACTGTTTGCTTGTTTATTTGTTTCATGATTTTAATTGACTCAATGAAATCTATTTTCCCTGCAGAGTTTTTTGAGTACAGTATTTCCCTGATACCAAACCATGAAAAGACTGAAAATAACAAATCAAAGAATTTAAGCATGCCACACTTAATTTTTAAATATTTTGCATATCTATCAATCTATGTATCAATCTATTTATGAATTTATAAATGTGCATATATTTTTTTCTAATTTTTTTTCTTTATTTATAAGGTTCGAAGCAACAGTATCCCAGTAGGAATAAATGCATGTAGCTCCCAGATGTTGGTTCATAATATAGTTGCCCACTAAAAAGATCCAAGATTATGAGGACAAATGGTTTAGACAAGTTCTGGTTCATGACAGTTCTAAGTAAGCTATTAGTACCTTTCTGTGCCAGACTCTAGTACTCAGAGACTAAAGGAATTTTCAAAGGACTCAGATGAAAGTGCCGTGGTATTCACAACAGCCCCATTAGAGCATTAAATGAGTCTAATTAATTAAAAATATTAAATATAAGTCAATGACTCCATAGCGATACGCAAAGATGGATAAAAAAAGACTCACATTATACCATTTGAAATACCTATGACACCACATGTTTTTTGAGAAAATTGGTAATTAAAGGGAAAAAAAGGAACCATTTACCCCACCTTTTTAGGAAGATCATATTTGATGCTGGAAAACCTATCCATCTATTCATGACTTTCTTTAATCTATTCATATTATTATTATCATTATTATTATTAAACCCTTAGGTTGGAATTATTCAAGGTTATATAGGTTCAGAAATGGTAGGCCATATTCTGATTTCCCTCAAAAAAGAAATAAAAGAAGGAAAGAAGAAAGGAAGGAAGACAAAATGAATAAAATTCATATGATTATGAATTAAAATTCATGTAATGCATATAATTGTGTGCAAGAAATAAAGGGATATTAATAGTTCTACACAACATCAGTAAAGGTTTAGGGAAATAATGGTCCTTATAAAAAGCACATCTCTCTATTTCCTGCTAGTACAAAACAGGCCATTTATACGCACTCACATGCATATGAGGAAATATTTTAATGACCATAAGCATTACACAGAGTCATAAAATTGTCAAGTACTCATTTTTTCAAATTAATGACTATTGAAAACACTGAGAAAAAGAGGGAAATAAGAAGATAATTTTTTAATGACCAAGGAAACCTCCTTTCGAAATCCGTAAGCTGATTTTCTCCAAAACAAACAAAACTGTAGTTTTTTGGGTTTTTTAAATAAAATCTATTCAGTATTTAATATGAAACTGCTGTTCATATTGTCACTAATGTATTATTATAGTACTAAGCATTAAAGTTTATAGACAGAGACTGCTCTGGCCTCCTGTTGGTCTTGCCAGAGATCATATTTCCTGACACAATGGGTAATCCTCTTCATTGTAAGAAGCAACTAGACCAGTGAAACCAAAAAACAGAACCTAAGGTGAAAAGTTACAACAGTCTTTGAAGAGAAGTTTCTATCTGCCCCTAAAGGCAGGTCCATTTCCTGGATTTCCAAGTTATCTGAGCCAATTAAGTCCCCTTTTGTTTTACGTATATGGACTTGAATTTTGGTCACTGGTTCCAGCAGATTCCTGACTTACAAAGCAAGCTGTGCAGATTTTACTGAGATTGTGTGGCAGAGGGAGTTCCAAAGACAAGAAAGTCTAATATTAATTAGTGTGAGGAGACTAATGAAACAAAGATATAAGAGGGAGATGGAGCAGTTGGATACCCAGAGTATTTCAGGATATGTGTGGAGAAGAGAATGATTTAATCTACGTTTTAAATTAAATTTTGCATTATTAAGGGGGTTATAACCCTATCCTCTGTATCTGTAGCTGAAGATTTAGTGAAATCATCCCACAAAGTGGTAAGTGTCGGTTGGCAAGTGGGCTGTGGAGAGAAAATCTTTTATTTGACAAAAAAATTCTTAATAGAAATTGTGATCCAAATACTTGATTCATTTTGAGAAGCACTTTAAGACTGGTTACATTATTGAGAAAAAAAAAAAAAAATCGGGGGGAGGGGTGAAAGTATTCCATTTTAACAGAGAGGTACTGGAAGCATATATTTAAATGACTCTGAAGGAAAATCTTTGTTAGGCAGAAATATTCAGTGTTTGAAAAAGCCCATTATGACTAAACTCACAAATCAAGAACATTTACTGTGAAGGTTAATGTACTATATATTACTTATTCAACAACATTCAGCCATTGTCAAAGATTTTGAAATTGAGCTAGATGTTTCATACACAAGAAAATACATTACTTTGAAATACCCACACACTTCAGAATAGATAAGGGTGAAATCCAAGGTAAGACACTTGCTATATTATTTGTTGTTCTGTATTAGGAGCACGAGGAGTTTTGCATATTCATATAATTGTGTGCATGAATATTAAAAGAGACTTTTACATTGACATCTTATTAGATTACCGCCAGCAAAGTCAAAAAGGAAAATTTGAAAATGGTTAATATTTAGCTTCTATGTTGATCATTACCAGAGAAGGTTATTATTACCTGACTTTGAACCAAAATATGCCTTTTTAACATTCTGCACCATTGTCATAGCCAGTTAAAACATACAAAAGAAAAGACTTATAAGGATACATGACAAAAGAAAATCAGTGCAGAAAAAGATAAAAGGATTGTTTCTTCTGTTGGGTTTTAGTTCTAAGCCATCTACTCCTAACTTTTATTTACAGCAAGTAATTAACATGAAGCCTGTTCCGTAGTGGCACATGAAGTGTAATTTTCTGAATCTGGGGTATGAAGGACAGTGCACAATTCCTATTTAAACATATAAAAGCTTCACCTTTCAGCTACATAATGTGTTAAAAAGCAGGTGACCTGGATCCCTTTAGTTGTTTCTTCTTATAAAATTATTTAAATCTTATAGATTTACATGAGAGAACTACAGCTTATCTAGATCTCATAATACCAGAAACACAATTAGTTTGGGCAAAGCAATATGAACAACTTTCTATTTGGGATGATTTGTTGCACTATCACTAAAAATGCTGATATATTGCAGCTCAGAAGGTGAAATTTATCTTAGATAGTACTGATAAAGCAGCAGAAAGTGACATTACCTTAAACTTGCTTCACTGATTCCCATCAAAAGAGTCTTAAGGGGATTTAAGGTAACCCTCAATCTTCCCATCCTTTGTAGAAGAAATTTATCAGAACTCTGTTGTGACTTAGATACATGTTCCCTTTCCTAAGGAAAGTTCCTTCACTGCCCAGTAATGCATCTCCCAAGTGGAGTCATAAATCTTATTTGGAGAGTGGAGCTGCAGTCGGAACCAAGTAAGAGACTGGGAATTTGTACTCCTTTGGGCTAGAGTGTTGTATAGTTAGTTATGCAGTTTATTTTTGTGTTACGGGACTCATTCACACAAATGTGATTAAATGTGTGCAATTATTTCCCCGAAGAACAACTTCAACAACAAATTAAGACTTACTATATTTTTGAAGTGATTGAAAATTATTATAAACATTTTTTAGTTAACTAACACAATTGAAGGCTCAAAACAAATGTTGTTGCAAGAGACACTGAGGGGAAAACGGGCTGTTAGAGTACGCCAGACACTTGGGGCCCATCTAAGGCCACTGGATCTAATCAAGGGCTGCTGGGCTAAGTTTCAGACAATTTTAGCTGTTGTTAAATGACCACAGGCTTTTCTTGGACTAAAGGATCTCTTAGGAAGCATTGGCCTTGGTAGCCCCCTCGTTACTCTGTCTCCCATGATATATAGGACATACACACACAGCCGTCAGACAGAAGCCCAACCCTAAATCTATCTGTCGCTTTCTGAGGCCAGGCTAGGACTGTGTTTGCATGGGAGAGGGATATCAGTGATTAACAGTTTTCTGTGCAGAATGAAACAATTGCATATGGTGTTCTAACCTCTGTTGTGAGTTTGCAAAAACGGATTGTTTGGTCCTGCTAAGGCTCTATATGTCTCACTAGTCCAAGTTTGTGAAGGTCTAGCCAAAGTGGGTTTGTCGGCAGGAATGGTTGGAGTGGTATTGGCACTAGGTCATGCTCAGTTATACTGGCACACGTTAATTGCTCTGCTGAGTTACCAGTTTCCAGAGGTTCAGAGATTTCTGCCTAACAATAAAATCTAAGAGACACCAGCTATGCAGCCTGTCACAATGAGCTTAGAGACACAATTCAGAATGCAATTATCTATTACTGAGAATGCATGTGTTCTCTTTGTACAGCTGTGATTTTTATCTTTCGTGCCTGCTTCCTTCAAGGTTCTATGACTTTTGTCTAGCTTTTATTTTCCTTATATACTGCACTATTCTCTTACATAGATTTGGTGCCTTGAACAGAAATGGGTGGAAAAAATAATGTCATTTTAGTTTTATGATTTAAATTAATACCAAACTTTCTTGTTAGAAAATATTGATTAGAAAAGTTGGTAAAAGTTATGCTTCCATTCATATGTCATATTTACCCAATTAATATGTCAGTAACTTTTGAGAACTTGTACATTTTAAAACTTGTATATCTCTGTAGAAACACAAAAATCTAGAAAAAGATTGTGTTCTGAATGCTTTAAATTTAGCTAATTGTAAAAACAAAACAAAACAAAAATAAAATGAAAAAAAACAACCTTCCCTTTTTAACATGTGAATTCACCATAAGGTTTTGTAATTATAAGTAAAACGATATCTTCAGAATAAACTTTAAGTTATATGAGTATCTTGCATATTTTAAAGAGTAAACATTTTATTTTTCAGCAAAGTAAGAGATACTTCAAATGTGTTAAAATGGCTTGTAATAGTTTCAACCTTTTTGTCAGAGGATGCAAGTTTAAATTATTAAGAAGTGAGCTCTAAAATATACTATTTATTTATGTGGATGCAAATAAGTTCTGAAAACAAACAAACATATTACTTAATATGAAATGTCAGTAAAATAGACTGTCACCCATCAATTTTCATAAAAAGATCATAATGAGAACCCATTTTAATCAAAGGAAAGCAATTTTATCTTTGAGCCCTTATCAAATCTCTTACACAAGCATATTTATCAGAATCTTATATACAAGAGTGTTTAAATGTATCCGATAATTGTGACCCTCATTTTTCTAAATTCCATTGTAAAGGTACCCAGCATTTCCCTCCTTTACCACTATATAAGGATATTGCTATATTCTCCCAGTGTTGTTTCTATAAATTTATCTCATCATGGGAAACAGTGCCTCCTGGTTCATTGGAATTGGAGTGGGCATTTCCCTCACTCCATTCTTTTATTTTGAGTTCTTGTTTGTCATGTACATCAGAGAAGGGATGTTCACGTCTGTGATCTTGCAATATGCTATACGTTAACATTATTCTACCTTTTGGGAAATCAGTACTTATAAATGTCTACATGTTTTTCCAGTAAACTATATTCACATGTAACATGTAACTCTATGATCATGGTTTATCCTATCCCTGGTTTGAAAACATATAACATGCTATGACTATGGTAGCTCACTTGAAAGGAGTCTGTCAACATAGAAACGGACACATGCCAACTGGAGTTGAAAGTTTAGGGCTGTTCCGTTCAGTAAAACACTACAAAAGAAGACATGGCTTAACATGATGAAGAAGTCGCCATTTGTCTTTGAGCCTTTTTATAACCACCCCTTCTTAACTGAGCCACTCTCAGCCTACCAGTCAATCACAGTGCTAGTATTTCTGGGATTATTATTCTGGGCTGAAAACTTGCTTTTCTGTGCCGAAATTATTAATACTTTTTCTCATATGATTTTATATTCAACAGATAATCCTTTGACCTTCCCATTTGATTTTTTTCTAAGTACTTTCCTTTACGACGGTTAGATAGTGTCTTGGTTTGAGATGCCCAGAAACAGAATTTGAGGTGGAGATTTATCAATAAGTAATTCACTTAGACAGTTCTCTACTAAAATCTGTGAGAACACAGCAGGAGAAAAAGTCAAGTAAATTTATGGTTTGACCTAAAATTCAGACTCAGACCATTTCACAGGGATATTAATTGCATCACAGGGTTGTCCCACCTTGATATTTTACAACCAACCTATTATCAATTATGCGTTAACTGTGGATAACTGGGGGCTACAGGAGACCCATAACCTTCCAGGGATTTATATGTCCTTGGGGTAATTCTCTAGGGAAGGGTGCAGCTGGGAGACCAGCTGACACTCACAGAACCTGGGGGTAGGCAGACAGGTCTGGTAGTAGTGTGGGACTATTACCTTTAGCGCTCGCCATGTGGATTCCAGCATTGCACTTCGTGCTCTTTTCACTTACGAGTATCTCTGTTCCTGAGATTGGCAGCAATCAGCATAACGAAGGTCCAGCATTCAGCCACAGACACCATTACTGGTGCTGTTAAGTCAGCATCTATGGCAGGGATCAAGCGAGAATATGATACAAGATTTTAGGCTTTGTGAAAACAACATGTGCTCATGTGTATCAGGACCGCTGCAAGAGATTTATTCTATGGACCCAGAGCAGATGGTACACTTGCCAATTGACCTTTATGGAACATTGTTCACTGCTTGACTTTACTGAAATAAAGAAGCAGGAAAAAAAAAAAAGAATCAGCTTTCCCATTGTCAGGGATTTATTTAATCCACCTAACTATTTGTCCTGCAATCATACACAAACATTGAAATTCATATTTTCCTCAATATTATTTTTTATGAGAAGGAAATCAGGGATAGGTTGTATTAAGGTTGCAAAATATAAGATTTTTAGTTAAATTTGAATTCCAATTAAAAGAGAAATATTTTCATAGTGTAAATATTCCCATGCAATATTTGGGACGTACTTATACAAAAGCGTACTCATTATTTATCTAAAATCAAATTTAGTTTTGAATCCTGTATTTTTGTCTGCTAAACTGGTAGCCCTGAGAGTAGCCAAAGTATTTGAAATATCATATATTTTTAATGCAGTGATGTCTTACAATTTCAAAACTGGAAAATTATTTTTTAAATATCTGTCCTGTATATTTTATTATCAATATGCAAATTAAAAATAAAATTGTTTTTTGCAAAGCATTAGGGAAAACATATAATATATAACATATTTATGTGCTTGAACTTTTGCTCGTGTCAAATTCTAACAGCAAATGTTAAACATACCCCTACACACACACAGGTATACACGGGAACATACACACACCTTTTCATTCTCATTAAGTCTTAAAAGCTACTGTGTGGTGGAATTACAGTGTCAATGTATAAATGACATATAAAAAGGAAAATGTCAGCTTCCCTGCAGTGCCATGGAAAACACACTGCATCTCCTTCCTTGCTGGGCAGAGAGGTGCTGAACTTCTGGCTGTAATAGTGCTTGGAATTGGAGCCGTCCATCACACTGAGGAAACCCACCAGCTGGAAAGAGAGGGAAGTTTCCTTATTTGTGATCTTCCTCTAGGAATGTGGAAAAGGAGGCAGTTTTTCTTCCCCACCTTCTCTTTTGCCTTTCATTTTGGTTCAAGAATATGTATCACAGCTGTTATTCTCTTATTTACTTACATACATATCTCATTAACAAGCTAAAGTATTGGTATGCATTTCCTAAATGCAACACTGGTACATTTGTGCTTAATTTTAAAAAAGTCCCTGAGGGAGGGGTAAGTAAAGAAAAACCAGAAAAAAATAATCTTTAACAATTTAAAATAGGTAACAATGAAATATCTAGCCAGCTAAATGCAGTTTGCTCCCATCTGAAGAGGGAACACTCTTGATTTTTGAAACAGACATCCATGGCTGAACTCTACTAGTTCATCCAGTCTGATTTTAAATTAAAAAATAATTTGAATGAACCTGGTGTTTAGGAATCTTGGGGGCTTCCGGCAATAGAAGGAAATATTAAAAGGTTCAACAATCCATTCACAACACTGGGCATTAACAAGGCTTTTACTAAAGTGTTGGTTTGGTCTTTCTAGTTTTTGTTTTTGTTTTGCTTATTTGCTTCCTTCCTGCTTTTTAAGCTCTGGCCTCCTAAACTTCAATATACAAATAAGTTGAAGAAACATAACAAAGTTAATTCAAGTAGTAAACGTATAATCTTATAGTAATGGGGATGATCAAATATAGAAAATGAAAGAATAGCATTGTATACTCTGTGTCCACTGTGGGGCAGTTAATGTTAAATACACACTTACACATGCAGGTATACACGTGAGAGTGAAACCACAGCATCCCTGCATGGTGAGTGTGGGAGCATATGACAACTCCGGGAGTCATGGAGGCATGTGTAAAGCTCCCCTCCAACCTTTCTCCCAAGGAGTCCCTGGAAAAGAAAAGTCATTAAATGAGTAGTAGAGAGATAGAGAGATAACACCCAAAAGGCTTGGTTGATGGATTTGAGTCTATGAAAGCAGAGTCCAGGTGAGTCCTGATTTTAATGTCAATGGCTCTTGAACCCAAGGTATATCTGTTCCCTAGTTCCTCTCCTCTCCTTAAACTCAGCAGAGGATGTGCAAACTAGGGACTGGGATATCATATTTTAGCCAAATAACACTGAGTCAAAGAAACATATGCTCTCAATGCAGATAGATAGATAGATAGATAGATAGATAGATAGATAGATAGATAGATAGATAGATATAGGTATAGGTATAGATATAGATATAGGTATAGATATAGATATATACATATATATGAAACAGTAAAATATATGAAGAGCACAATTGTAATAAAATAAAACAAAGAATAAAATACAAGCATGATAAAAACAAGGAAGGAAAAGAATTAAGTGGCCTAGACAGAAAAATAATTTTGATGAGCATAATAAATAACATTAAGGGGAAAAGACAGCACACTGGGAATATAAGGCTGGAATGAGCAGTAGTAAAGAAGAAATGAACAGCTGAAAGTATAGGGTGTAATACTTATCATAGATAAATAACTATAACACAATGACAAAAATCACCAATATGTGTTCAGTAGTAAAATGGATTTTACTAAAGAATAAATCACTGACCTGGAAGGAACTCGACCAGAAATTTTCAGAAAGGTAAAGAAAGATGGGAAATAAGAAAAAAGTTAAGTGTTCATACCACAATTAAAAACAAAAAAAAATGCAGAATAATTGAAAGGTAATGCCTTAGGGTTGCCTAAAAGTAAAAATGTGATGTCTCAGATTAAAGGAAAACATAAGGTAACCAAAAGGATATGAGAAGAAACAAAATAAACCTAAACACATTACAGAGAAATTACATTGCCTCAGAACACAAAATATGTTGTCATTCCCACAGAGACGCTACACCCACAGCGAGACAAAGTACATTGGTCCTGAATTGGTTAAGAGCAAAACTGTAGGTTAAGAAAATGGGTTAATATTTCCAGAATATTGAAGGAAAAGCTACTCAGAACAAGATTTTCAATGTAGTAAAATGCGATGGCTATACACTGGAAAAATAAACATAATCTTAAAAACTCAAGTCTTCAGAATATTCGCCACACAAAGATCATCTTGAAGAATATACCTAAGCCAAATAGCTACTCTTGTCTCAGTGCACACTTGGACTTTTAGAGTCTGTTGTACATTACTGGGGTTAGAAGTTACCAACTATATTTTCCAGACTTCCTTGCCAGGCTCCTGGTTTGTAGGTTACTTGTGCAGCTTGGTTACAAACACGCGACAATCTTGTGTGCTTCAGCAGCTTGCACTGCATAGACGTCTAGGGAACGCAGTAATATAATTTTCCTAAAGTAGTCACTGCTTGCTGCAATTACTTCAGATGCTTGTTTGATTATTGCCCGCCTGCACTTTGATCACATTTGTACGTAATTTCCACTCTCAAATTCATCTGTTTAAAGCATGATAATAGGTTTCTGCTTTTCTGATTAAACACTGACTGAAACAATGCTTTGGCAGATGTATGGGAAGCAAAGAGGAATAATAACGACTTGTATAAACTCAATCACAAAATCATCTACATCTTTATATCCTAAGAATTAATATTTTACCGACATGGAACAGAAAGGAGAGGAAAAGAGAGGGGGCAATAAAAACTTTTCAATTTTCTTTGCGGAGACAATATGAAAGTGAAGTAGAGATAGTCAAGGAAAAGGGGAGGTAAACAAAAGTGTAAGTAGTGATATGATAGGAACGTGATAGGAGGGCAGCCTAAAGAATAAAATATATCTACCATGTAAATCACCATAACCTTAAATCTAAAAGTGCAGAATTAGAAAAGAGTAAAATGATATATAAAAATTGATCAATGGAAAATACAAGATGCATAAATGAGTCCTGATAAAATTATTAGGTTAGTGCAAAAGTAATTGTGGTTTAAAAGGTTAAAAATAATTGCAAAAACAGCAATTACGTTTGCACCAACCTAATATTTTCAAAAGTGTAACTGAATAAACTATACATCAAGAAGAAAAACTCCCAGATAGCTTATTTAAAACCTTGTTACAATATTTAAAGTTAAATCCAGATCTGGCACAAATATATATATATGGAAATAAATCTGAAAAAAAATAAAATAAACAGTTCACCACCAACAACAACAAAGTCAGTTATCCCAAAGAAATAAGCTTACACTAAGGATTTTATTAAAAGTTTAAAATAATACCATGGAAAATTATATATCAAGCATATATGAACTAATAAAAAGAAATGTTATAGATAAGAGACACAAAATATGCCATGACATAGAACATTTGAATAACATAATTCAAAACTTGAACTTATTTATCTTTGCTGTGTCGAGAAAACCTTAAATGTATTATCCTTTGCATTTATAAATGCAATGCTTCTGTATGTGTAAATATTGAAAGATGAAGAGTACATATATGAAAACAATTTTAAAATAGGGTTAAAATTTTAAAAGGACTATATAAATAACTATATACCCAGTCTTCATTTTTGGCATGAATTAATGTGGTAAAATGCCAAGTCTTCTCAGAGCAATCTAGAAATGCAATTCCACTTTAATTAAGCATCTAATGGATTTTTAATTAAATAAATTTTACAAACAGATTCTTAGGAAAGTTCACAAATATCTATGGAAATGTTGAACATTTATGTAGAATATAAAACTGAAAACAACAAAATAACAAGACAAACTAATGAAGAAACAAAAACTCATAGACACAGACAGCAGTTCAGGGGTTACCAAAGGGTAAGAGGAGCAGGGGCTGGTAGATGAGGGTAAAGGGGATCAAATATATGACGATGGAAGGAGAACTGACTCTGTGTGGTGAACACACAATGTGATATGTGGATGATGTATTACAGAATTGTAACCTGCCACCTCTGTAACTTTACTAACAATTGTCACCCCAATAAATTTTCATTAAAAAAGAAAAAAAAAGTGAAGCAGGAAAATTTGGTCTACAGGTGTTAAAACTTATGTAACCAACTATTAGCAATATAAGTAAACAAATAAACAAGTGAATGAATGAATGAATGAATGAATGAATGAATAATGAATGAATGAATAATAAATACAGGCAGACAGGTAATACTGTATAAAAATTAAAAAATAAAAATAAAAAAGACATCAGAGCACAATGGAGTGTCCAGCAAGAGACATACCTTGTGACCAAAGAAGCATTATAAATCAGTATGCATATTATTGTTTTAAAACTGGCTTACAGCATTAAATAAATAAGAGACTTTTTATACCATAAACCAACATATACTCTGGATAAAAGAGCTAAATGGGAAAGACAATTTTAAAATGTAATTTTAAAGAAATTTGGGGAAAACATCTTTGTCTTTGTAAGGGGAGATGTTCTAAACAAAGAAGAAAAGTCACAAGATAAAAGTCTATAGATTTGAATTGATTAAAAGTAATCATATTTATTTAATGTTGAATATTATAGATAGAATTAACAGGCAGGTCACATTCTGGAGAATATATATAAAATCTTAAACCAACAAGGCAATATAAGTATTTCTATATGTGAACAAGAGAAGTACAGAAATCTAGTATCAAAAAAATTGATCTTTGGCTTTATTTTTTAAAGATATTTTTCATCAATGCATTTATCTACTGACGTAGCACACATATACATACAGACATATATTAATTTAGTTGTTGAACATCAGTAGTATTTAGGAAAATGTAATTTTAAATAACCATAAGATTCAGTTAATATACATCAGATGTAAAATAAAGTTTATATCATTGTCTGTAGGGATATGGAGAACCGCGTGCCTTACTTGAACTCATACAACAATGTGGAGACCAATCCTGCAGTGCTTAGTAAATTTAAAAATGCTCATTCCCCATGAGATATCAATTCTTCTACTCAGTATGTACTACAGCAAATCTCTCACACAGCTCCACAAACAGACGTACATTTGGGTTTTAGTTAAGCCTTATTTATGGTAGCAGTGAGCTGGCAGCAACTCCGATATCCATCATTAAGGCAATGGATGAGAGCAATATGTTGAGTGCCTATGATGGTAGAGTATGAATTACATACAAGTCTTGAATTAGAGTAGATTATAGTATAGTCTAATTCTATATTAGTATAGTATAGACTAATTCTATATTAGACTAGGCAATATAGATTGATCTTGGAAACTGTGCAGGATAAAAGAATTATGTGGTATATAAACCAAAAACAACAAAAGAACAAGACAAACAAATGAGAAACAGAAACTCATAGACACGGACAATAGTTTAGTGGTTGCCAGAGGGTAAGGGGGGTGGGGGGGGAGGTGAGGGTAGGGGGATCGAATATATGGTGATGGAAGAACTGACTCTGGGTGATGAACACACAATGGGATTTATAGATGATGTAATACAGAATTGTACACCTGAAATCTATGTAATTTTACTAACAATTGTCACCCCAATAAATTTAATTAAAAAAAAAAAAATTGAATGCAATTACTCTCACAATGGCATTAATACAAATTTAAATGGATACAAAGCACACTGCTTACATTTTCAAGGATAATGAGCAATGTCAGTAAGCATGTTAAGGTGGCAATCTGTGGAAAACTTCTCCAATGAGAGAGATGACAGGAGGAAGCAAAACCAAACAAAAAAGAAAATAAAACTAAGTGTGGTGCCTTTCATAGATGAAAAAAAGATTTTGAAATGAGGTGTACAATGAATTTCATCATACTGTATTTAAAATATATATTAGCACATAGTAGCTTCATTAAAAATGTAGATAAAACCTTTATAGTGAGATCTAAAATAATTAATGTATTCCACCCTTAATAATCCATATTGTGTGAACATAAACAGAGCCAAATAAAATTATAAACGTTTTTGAAAGTAAATTAAAATGCATTTAGCAGTCTTGTATTTTTTTAGGAGCAGATCCACCCACTCATGTTCCAAGTAATATGTGTATTACTTTTATTGTAAGATTTTCAAATAAATACAGTTAAATTCTAATAATAGCATGCACCTAAGAACTCATTCAATTGTTAAACTATTAAAGCCAATTTTAGAATAAAGCCTATCATATGCTTTTAAAAGTAATTAAAAGGTATTATATAGATGGCTCATTTGATTAAATGTAAAACACCTATCTATCAATCTAATGATCTGTTTGAACAGATGAAATGATTTAAAGCCGCACTCTGCATACAGAAAAAGGACCTAAAATGACTGCTACAAATGTACAAACAAATTGTTTCCTGTAAAGATAAATTTTAAGTTATTATTTTTATAATTTTTATGGAGATAACAGAGTGGAAAACAAATTGTTTTGGAAGTTAAGAATCTGACTTTACTTCCTGTGTCCTCAGGTAAGTCACCTATGTTTCCGAATTTGAGATTCCTCATCTTGAGCATATTTGATTTTTATCTCTTTAAAAAAATATTTTTAAAATTAAAAAAATTGAAAAAATTAAGATGTGTGATTCCATTTAGTTAACAGTGTTTTAGCATTTTATATATAGAAATGTGATATATATATATATATATAAAATGCTGAAACATTTTTAACTAAATGGAATCATATATATGTATATATATATGCACGTGTATGATGTATATATGTATACATACATATATATGTACATATTATATACATATATAAGTATATATGTATATAATGTGCTTTCACTCATTTATTAATCACCCAAGCATGTACATATCACGATTGACATACATTTGATCTGTTCTGAGTTCAGTGCTACCTCTCTTAAACTCTTCTTTAACATCATAGCCAAATGGTTCCTTTTATGGCTCTATATATGTTTATTGTTCTCTATTATTAACAGAATAAAACTTAATATTCTACATGTCAAACAAGGCCCCAACAGGACTCGATGCCACTTAGTTCCTCAGCTTTATCTCTCAACTTTTTGTTACTTGACTATTACATGATGTGCCTGGATATGTACACTGAACATTATAATGTATTGGTGCTTTTTCTTACGCTGTTCTCACAGACACAAATTCATTTTCCATCTACATTTGCCTTGATAAAAATTCTATTTCTCTGAAAATTACAAATGTCATGCTACATACATGAAAGTCTTTCCTGGTCCCATTATTTTGACTTAGCATTCCAACATTTGTGCTCCCGGAGTCTTACCATAAACTTCATACTTACCTAATAATTTTTTTAAAAATTACATTGTCAGTGTATATGTCAACTTCTCCCACTGAATGAAAATTCTCCAATAAACAAGGTTTTCTCTCATCAATCTATATATTACTAGTTAGAACATATTGCCTAGAGATGAGCATGAGCCCAATAATTATTTTCATTTAATATCTCAATTAGTATATTGTAAATTAGTATGGTCAGTACATTCAATAAATCCAAAGAACCCTGAATTTTAAAGCCCAAGTTAACTTAAGCTCCAGCTAACAGGCTGATTTTCAAAAGAGATACGCAACTATACAAAAGAGCATTGTCCAGTAAAGTTGGCTATACCTGAGAGCGATCAACTGTTTTTTTTAAATGATTCATACATCCTTTATGTTTTTAAAAAGTACTTAGAAAAGCATCATGGAAGAAATATGAAATGGTGTTAGAGTACTTTAATCACACATTGTATATAATAAGTATTGTAGAAATATACTGATTGGTCTTGGACATCTTCAACAAAGTTGTGTTTTCTTCTGTATCTTATAAAAATCCATGGTAAAACATAAGTTTCCTGGCAATGCTAAACCATCTGTTTTGTTCAGATCTTATGGTTGTTTTGCACTGTACAACAATAATTAAGTATTTTGGCAGGAATAGAAATAACAGTTGAATTTCCTTAGAAGATTAACAGTATGAACAGAACAGTTAGAAGGGAATTTTCTCATAGATTTCAAAAATATCCCACCTTTACCACTTTATAGCAGAGGGACCTGGGGAGCCGCCCACTCTCTCCTACCTACCACCAAATGGCCACAAAACATTCAATGTACGCAGCACATTCCGGAGCATGTGCCCCCACCCCTTTGGAAACAAGAATATTTATCACTGTTATATTACCTCTACCTTGCAGCTGTCGTTTTTCTGTTTATTTTCCTTATTTCTATGTTTTTATTTTACATAACAATCTCCTTTTCTTTATTTTCTCATTCTCTTTAATGCTGGCATCTATTTTGGGGTATGTCTATTTAAAGTAATTGAAAATTCAACACCAAAAGCATAGGCAACCAAAGCAAAAATAGACAACTGGGATAACCTCAAAGTAAAAAGCTTCTGAACAGCAAATGAAATCCATCAGCAAAATAAAAGGGCAGCCTATGGAGTGGGAGAAAACAATTGCAAAACATATATCTGATAAAGGGTGACTATCCAAAATATAAGAGGAATTCACAGAAAAAAAGTGTAATCCAATTAATAAATGGGCATAGGACCCGAATAAACATTTCTCCAAAAAATACATACAACTAGCCACAGACAGTACATAAAATGTGCTCAACATCACTAACCATCAGGGAAACACCAATCAAAACTACAATGAGATATCACCCCATACCTCTTAGGATAGTCATTATATAAATAATAATTAATTAATTAATTAATTAATTAATAAGAAAGATAAGCTTTGGAAAGGATGTGGAGAAAAGGAAAACAGTATACACTGTGGAATGTAAATTGGTGCAGCCACTATAGAAAACAGTATGGTGTTTCCTCACGAAATTCAAAATGGAACTACCTCATGACCCAGCAATCCCATTTCTGGGTATGTATTCAAAAGAATTGAAATCAGGAGCTTGAAGAAATATCTGCAGTCTGGTTTTCATTGCAGCATCATTCACAATAGTCAAGAGGTGGAGCAACCTGTATGTTCACTAGTTGACATTTGAGAAGAAAAAAAAAAAAAAAAGAAACAAAGAAAGAAAAAAGCAAATGCAGTATATACATAAATTAGAATATTACTCAGCCTTTAAAAAATAAGTAAATTCTGTGATTTGTGACCACACAGATGAAACTGGAGAACATTGTGCTAAGTGAAATAAGCCAGACACAGAAGGACAAATATGTGATACCTCTTATATGAGGAATATAAAATAGTCAAACTCATAACAGCAAAGAGTAGAACAATGGGTTGCTAGGGCGGGGAGGAGAGAGAAAGAGGGAGTGGAAACATCCGTGTTAGTCCAATGGTGCCAAGTTTCAGTAGTTCCGGATGGATGAGTCCTAGATCCTTAAGCACAGTGCCTATAGTTGACAATACTATATTACGTAGTTAAAAATTTGCTAAGAGGGTAGATCATATGGTCAATGTTTTTATCACACACAAATATAATGATAGAGTGGGAGTAGTGGGTAGAAACATTTGGAGTTGACGGCTATGTTTGTGGCATACAAGTAGACTGTGGTTATGGTTTCATGTGTGTATATTTATCTACAAACTCAATGAATGGTGTATGTTAAACATGTACAGCTTTCTGTATGTCAATCACACCTCAATAAATTGGTTTTAGAATTTTGACATTCATCTTGCAATTGAATCTCAAATACAAACTTCTGTTTTTAGAAAAATGAATTCCTTCTGTTGTTTACTAAGAAGAGTTATTTACCATCAGTCATAAACATTTACATTATCATCTTGGCTGTGATTAGAGAAACAATAATATTTAAAAAGAGAATTCTATTTACACACCCTATGGTTTCCTCTAATTATTATTCTATAAGAATAAGATGTTAATATTTTAATTTAATCATAAATTGTTGAGAACTACACGGTTCATAATTTTCTCATTACATCAGTACCATGTTCAGTTTTCTTCAACTTCATTAAATCCTAACTTTGAGGTACATATATATTTGTAAAATCAAAGTCATCCCAAGTAACTAGATGAAGATAGAAAATTTAATTCAAAATCCTGATTTGGTGTGCTTAATATAAATATAAAAATTTTTGTTAAATTTTTCAATAATCAAGTGTTTGGTTTTACATAAAAATTCAAATATGTATGTCACTTTATTGCATCTTAATTTGTGTATGTGTGTGTTTATGAATTTGTGTGCATTTTCTTCTTGATTTCTGCCACATACTCAGTACATAATTACATATACATTTCACCAGATTTCTGTAAAGGGCAAACCAGTTTCAGGTCATGTTGCTTTTCTTGTTTGCTGTAACCTTCAGCATAATACTGTATTTGTAAAATACATTGCAATGGAAAATCCAACTGAAAAAGTTGTTCCCTGGGTATCTTTCAGCGTATTTTATGTGTGATATCCAAGTGTTTCTTTCTTACTAAATTCTTTTGGGTTTTCCATCATAAAAATTGACCTTGTGGTTTTAATGTTTTAACCAATTCAAATTTTGGATGAAATTTCACTTTGTACATTTTTATTAAAATATATTTTAAAAAGAGACATCTCCCAAGTATATGGTGGGAAGATTGCCATATGACTTTACAAGGACAAAGTTAAAGAAGTATATATACATATGCACATATTTATAGATATTATTTAAATATTTCATTTACAGACTGATTTTGTTAGACATATTTCCAACTAAATATCAGCTACTGGTTGCCTCATGATTATGACTTTAAATAATCCCTTATACTCTTAAACTAAGTTAACATTTGTGAAATCTAACATTCTACAGATCTATTTTAAAATTCAAATTTGTTCTCTGTCATTCATATATATTATGCTGTTGAACTTATCTAGTAAATGATTTTTTAATATTCAGGTATACTTTCTTCAGTCTTAGATTTTCTACTTGTTTCTTTATTATTACTACATTTTCAATTTCTCTGCTGAGATTTTTCTATCTTTTCATTCACCTTAGGCATGTTTCATCCCCGTATTTGTATTCTGTAAGTGAACCTCATACCTTTGTAATGTTATGTGTTTTATTCTTAAATTCATTGAGATGGTTCCTGCTACTAATTCATTAAATACTACAATAATGGATTACATTTATTGAATGCCTAATAGATACCAAACTCTATTATACTATGCATATGGGTATCACTATAAAATATGAAATATGTATTTTTGTGTACAACAAAATAGTAGCACAGTCTTGACAACCAAATTCCTTAATTATTATTCTGGTTCACCCATGGTGTGACTAGATGATTATCAGAAATCAATTTCCCTTCTATACTAAGAAACTTTTACTGGAAACTGGCTGCTATGCTAAGGAATATATTTAATCATATTTTCTCACATCTCATAGATGGGACCATGGACTTAGGTCTAACTAATGTAACCTGCGTCATATCCAGGTCCCAGTTTTAAGTGTATTGTATGCTTCCTCCTGGCTTTCTTCACCCTGACCACAGACTCCATGGTGTCAAGGTCAACCTGAAGCCACAAGATGGCAGAGTTACAACATGCCATCAGCTACTGTCCCTCCCACTTCAAGGAGGGTTTCCTAGGGGAGCTTCCTGACTAGAGGCATTTTCACCAGATTTAATCTAAATAAAACTCAACTTTTATTTTATTATTTCACTTAGAACTTGGATTTGATTGTTACAGAAGTTGACCAATACTGAATAAAGTATGAATTTTACAAGTTATTTAACCTTATGATGACACAGTTTCATTATTTATTAAATAGTTACGTTGTGTAATTGAATTTATTCATACATGTAGAACATATAGAATAGATTGTGGTGCACATAGTAAGCACCACACAATTGCTATTATCATATTATCATAATAACTATCATTAGGTAAATTTATGTAGCATGTACTATTCTAATATCAGTTATGCACATAGGGAAACAGAACTATTATCTGATAGTCAATAAACTAGTGACTCCTTTTGATTCTGTTCAGCTTGTAAATAATTGTAAAACATGTTAATAAGATATAAAAACAATATAAATGGACATGAAAGAGTATTTGAATAAAAATATTTCTGAAGACATCCACATTTGAAGAAATAAATAAACCACAAATTGAAAAACTCAGCAAACCCCAAAAGAATAAACCTGAAAAATTCCTACTGGGGCATATCATAACTAAATTTTGAAAGCTAAAGACAAAGAAAAAAAAATCTGCAAAGCAGAAAGAAAGATATGTCCCTTAACTATAGCAGAACATCAACAGATAACAGTAGATTTGCTATTTGAAATGACAGAGGCAGAAAGAAGTAGCACAATCTCTTTCAAATGTTGTATCAATGTACTGTGCACCATGAATTCTGTATTTTGTGAAAGTATCCTTCAGGAATGACAGTGAAATCAAGACATTCTTAGGTGAAGATAAATGTTAAAAATGTGTGTACGATACAGTAAACCTACTGCTACGGACTGACTAATCAAAGCACTGGGTATAAGAATCACCTTCACCCTCTGGTCCAGCCATGTTGTCACAGACAGCAGCAGGGTGTTGTGCTAAGTGAAATAAGTCAGACTGAGAAAGACAAATACCACATGATCTCACTTATATGTGGAATCTAAAGAAGAAAATAAATGAGAAACAAGACTCATACAGTGAACAAACTGATGGTTGTTAGATGGGAGGGTGTTGAGGGCTGGGTAAAAAAGATGAAGGAATTAAGAGGTAGAAATCTGTACTTACAAAATAGTCATGAGGATGTAAAGTGCAGCATAAGGAAAATAGTTAATAATATTGTAATAATTATGTACACTGTCAGATGGGTACTAGACTTATTGGAGGAATCACTTCATGGATGTCAACTATAATTGAAACAAAGAATTTAAAAAAGGAATCACTTTTACACAACTTCAGTTTTGATCTGGGACAAGATCTTCTACTCTCATCCTGTTTTTCTCTTTGGATTCTTTAGCTCTGTCTCCTCCTCCCACAGCCTACATGTCCGATGCTCTATAGTCAATCTGTGTAATATTTGTCTCAACAAAAGTAACTTGCTTTAGTTGAATATTATTTTCAGATTCAGCCATACTGAAGGGCATGCCTAAACAGATTAAAATAATAAATAAACTAATTAGTCAAGGCATGTTGTAGTTTTCTGGTAACTATTCCAGCCAATATAAGCTAATGTTTTTTTAACTTACCACAAAACTTCCTTAAAACCAAGGATCATGGGATGGTATTCTGGGTATAATGCTTTTCATTAAGAATTGATCTGCTCAATAACTCTCTCCCGTTTTACCTTGTTAATAGAGTAGGATTTTCCAATCAAACACACTTGCACATGGCTTGAATTTACTAGTGAGTAAAGTGAAGAGGCAGTTGTTTCATGGGATTCAACACAGACTGGATTGAGTTACAAGTGGTGGCAGCTCTAAGTAGTTTCCTAGTGTGATTTGTGCATTGCATCTGATGCATCTCCCCCAAGTCTTTCTGGCTCTCCCAGGATTCCATGAGTTCCTTAATACTTTAATAAATTCCTTTTCAGTGGGAAAAAAAAAAAGAATCTGTTCAAGATTTTGAGGTGGTTTTCATTTATGATGTATTTTACACATCAGCATTTGTGAAGGAATGACCAGATCATTCCTTGTTTTAATTGTTTTAATCTCCATTTAACATATCTTTAAGCTTTTGTTTGAATTTGAAGTTCCTATACATTTTATGCTTCCTAAAATATTACATGTTTGCTTCCTAAAATAGTATATTTTAATAAAGCATTCAGACACACACACACGCACACACATATATGTATGTGTGTGTGTGTGTGTGTGTGTGTATATATACTAAAATTTATATATACTTATATATAAATTTTATTTATAAAAATTATATGTGCATATAAATTTTAACCATATAAATAGTGGAGTAGACAAAGAAATAAACAGTACTCTAATATATCAGCCCCGAAAGATTCTGTTCCCCAAACCACAAAGATAATGGGCAAATGTTCAGAGAAGGCCTTTCTCCACATATTTGGACATGCCCATGTACCAGCAAATCCTACTCCATGCCTTCTGATGCATTACATGATAAGTTACACAATGTGAACAATGACAACTCAAATCATGTTTTCTTTTCCCATCCCACTTACCTCAACAACTGGAACGTGACCTTTTTTAATAAAAAGAATAATGTATTTCAATTCAGTTTAAATATTAGCACTGCATCTTTATTCTGGTAGTCTTCTGCCTTCCTGAACACATTCAAAATAATACATTGTACCCATTAACTCCATGGATATTTGCATTTCTTTTTCTTCATACAAATGGTGAAACATCATATACAGTGACTGAATTATCTCCAGCATTTCAGGTGTGTTTTCAATAAACATTATTATGGAAAATTGTTTTTATGTACATATATTTAAGTTAAGATACTTTCAGTTTAAGGCGAAACATTGAAATACAGATTTAGTGTCTATATCCGTAAGACTCTTTAAATCAAGAATTCACAACCAAAGTACCTGAACTTGAATGAATTTGAATTTGGATGTATATATTTATTTTCAAGTAGTCTCTGACTGTAAATGTTCTTTCCCTCAATTATAAGTGTGGGCAACAAACTCCAATAGTTTTAGCAATATTTATGGCTTTCTTATCATTCAAAATCACAGGTAGTTTCAAATCACGTTTTAGATATTGTAGATCTAGAAATTTACAGATCTAGAAATTACACTGATCACTACCAAATTATTATAGATATTATACCTGCAACTCAGTGTTTTTATTTAATGCATGAGTGGAGGCACCTATTTATTCTTATATCAAAAATGCTTTTATAACTGTTTTTTCAATGCAATTACTTTCTGTTTTATTCCATATATTTTATTTCACAAATTTAAATCATTATTTTGAGATATCCATGGGGCTTACTAGCCTGACAAAGACATTTGTGGAGCAAACATGTAATGATCATCTTTTCCAAAAGGATGATGGAACTTTTTTAAACATGAATTCAAAATCAACACAAACAAGAGAAAAGAAAGATCAAAAATACAATCCCGGAAGCTAGAAGGCTGATGGGCAAGTGATAGCTTAGAAGAGGCAATCAAGCTGAATGCTGAACCAGCAAAATGGAAAGTTAAGAAAGAACCCAACTGATGTAATGAATTGTCCCTGAGATTCAGGAATTGGCAATATTAGCTGCTCCTGAAAGTGCAGTGAATGTGGGGTAAAAAGTTTGGGTTAAGCAATCCATTTAAACAGAGGTTGGACCTCCATTTCTCCTCTGCTACACTGGGGAACTGGTGACTCATCATAGCAAACCTGGCCTGGTGATGTGTTCTCTGAAAAAGGCAGAAGAGGCAGACACTGGAATGCTATGTTAAAGGGCCAAACTTAAGGCAGGAGTGAGGCAATACCCGACTGTAATTGAGAAGAATAGATGAAAGTTGACATTCAGCCGTGTTCACACTGCTCCAACAGCAGGGCTCCTGGATTTGAAATGACAGTCAAAGTCAAGACGACAAAGCCACCGCCAAAATACTGACTTAGTGATGAGAAAGGGCACAAGATATGCAGCAGCATACACATACTGCAACGGCACAGAATTACTGGTCCTCCCAGACATGTCATCCGAATGTCTCACTCACACTGCCCTGGGCCCCACCCGAGAAACAAGGCATTGCAGGCCATTGCAGTGAAGTCATCAGCCTTGTAGTTCCTTGCATTTTCTACCAGGATGATCAGAGGCTCCCTCAGAGGTCCATGACAAGATCCCATTCCCAGGTGGAGCTGCACCTCACCATTTCTGTATTACTCATCAATTAGAGATGATGTGTCAATTACATATTCTCGAAAGAGCCAGCTGTAACCAGGCACAGATGCTAGGATTGGTACATAACAACTGAGCAGAACCTTCCTTTACCTTGTATTCAGTGTACTTAAACCATCCTTGAGTTAACGTTGCAGGAGGGTTCAATTAAAAGCCAAATCCTTAGGCTTTCCTGAGGCTACAGGAAAGCTAAGCCAGCTGTGAAACCTTTAATTTAAGACTACATTTTGAAACCTCTGGCCTTTATCTGACACTCATCTAAGGGATTTCAGGCAGACAGACCTACACTTTCCATGCTAAGTACTGCAAGACTCTGCTGGAGATATCGGAAGAACACAAGGGACAAGAGGTAAAAATACCAACATTCTCGATTTGAAAGAAAGCATCAGGATCAGATCAACCTCCAGAGAAGACAAGCTCCATCTCTATGCATAAGGTAAGCTCTTCAGTGACCATTTAGCAAGTATGAGAAAAAGCCAAGCTTTAACAGATAGTACAGATAAATCTTCAAATCACACATATGCAAAATAGTATGAAAAAGTTTGAAATTTATAAAAATATATTAAAGTTTGCACTGTTAATGAAAATAATGTGTTTATAAAATAATAGCATGTAATAATAAAATGATATTCAGAAAATGTAGTCTTGAAAATTAAATATATTATAGAAGTACATCCGGCTCTTTAATCCCATTTCACTCTTAATGGAATATTTTGTACAGTTCTACTAGTTTACTCTATTTAGCCATCTTGCTAATAAAAAAATTAAAAAACTCTATGATTTATAAATGAAACCCAGTAAATTTAAATAATTATTTATTATACGTATTATAGTGAAGTCTGCCTACCTGTGGCTTCCACATGTTTGCCTCTGTCCATAATTCCAGTCTGTAGAACAACAACAAAAATAAGGATTCTTGTCTACAAGAAAGATCTTCAAATGCAAAAGCTCTTTATGTTACCTGAAATGGTATCTTCAAGATAAGCAGCTTTAATCCCATTAAAGATTTCATGTTTAAGAGAACTTTTAACCTGTTATTTGTACTATTTTTTTCACCATTTGATTTGTCTAGTACACATTTCTAAATATAGTCTTATGCTGAGGTGAGCAAACTTTTTCTGTAAAGAGTTATATTGTAAATATTTTAGGTTTTGCTGGCCACATATGGTCTCTGTAATACACTCTTTGTTTTTGTATTTTTTCTATTTTAAAATAACCAACTAAAAATATTTTGTATGGCTCAAAGTCTATACAAAATCAAGCTATAAGCTGGGTTTGGCCCGCAGGTAATAGTTTGCCATTGCTGGTGTAATCCACCAAAGGAAGCTTTCCTGATTAAGAAAGCTCATCAAAGCAATGTAATCTTAAAATTATATTTACCTGTTGAATGAGGACACCATAAACCTTGAATAATATTGAGTTTTTTGACAATTTAAATCTCAGTGCCTGTGTACATTAACTATTGTGTGTTTGATTCATTCTAAACTTACATACCTGTTAAAATGGGGAAAACTAAAATTATTTATTTACTTTATACTTTGTCTCTTTAAATTAAGAACAGGTGTTGGCAAACTTTTTATATATAGAGAGGGAGCCAGATGGTGAATATTTTATGCTTTGTGGGTTTAAAAGTTTCTGTTGCAGATACTGAATTCTATTCTATAGTTGTAGGAAAGCAGGCATAGGCTGTACATAAATGAGTGAACATGATTGTGTTGCAATAAAACTTTATATATATATTTTTAAAAAAGCCCTGGTTTCCAACTGTTCTTACAGGTTGAAAAGAGATTTTTATTTAGTGATTCTGTTACTAATGGCTTAAGTTTGTTTGTTTGTTTTACTAGTTCCATGTACCATAAAAACATACAAAGATATTTTTTGTCAAGGTAAAAAAAATATGGCAAATAGGAGAAGTGGAAGATCCCTCCCTTAAATGTAACAATTTTTAAAAAGTCACTCTCTTAAGCCAGAGTTTAAATAGATGTATAGAGGAAAAACAAAACAATTGCCATGGGATTTTCCTTGGCAGTTTGATGTCTTCCTTATCTGAATTTCTATTGTATCATATCTGAGATTTTAGAGCCTCTTGGGAGTTGAGAGATGAGACTAAGAAACAGCAGATGGATATATCTTTATCTTCTTCCACTGGAACAGCTCTGATTTTGCATCTTTAAAATATGTTCACCTTAGTCAACAATTTATTTGGAAAAACAAAAGCTTTTCTACTAAGTAAGGAGTGTTTAAACCATACCTCTATCCCGTATTACACAAAAATGGTATTAGATGGTACATTGCATCAATGAACCTTATGAAATCAGTGTTCTATATAATATGAAATGTCCTTGTATAATTTATAATATGTATGATATATATATATATATATATATATATATATATATATATATGTATAATATATACCATGTTTCCCCCAAAATAATAAGACCTAACCAGAAAGTAAGCCCTAGCATGGTTTTTTAGGAGGTTATCCCCTGAACATAAGCCCTAATGCATCCTTCGGAGCAAAACTTAATATAAGACCAGGTCTTATTTTCAGGGAAGCACGTTATATAGTCCAATAAAAGCAATTATATTTGCAGTAGTAAAGATTTTACAGGTTCCATTTTTAAAATAATGCATAGTCATGTGCTGCATAACCATGTGTTTATTCTGAGAAATGCTTCGGTAGTTGATTTTGCCATCGTATGAGCATCATAGAATGTGCTTACACAAACCTAGATGGTATACTCTGCTGAGCCTAGACTTCAAGCCTGAATAGTGTGTTATTGTACAAAACAACATGAGATTAAATCAGGCACAAGAGAAAATGATACAATCAAGAGATGCAGTAAACACAACATTTATGAGGCTGCTGCCAGTGTACACGGCATGATGTTTTGCAGCCAACTTTTGTTTCCATAATTAGAAAGACTACAGTCTAAAATAGCAATAAAAAGTATCATATACCAATCATGTAAACCAGTAACATAGTCATGTATTATTATCAAGTATTATGTACTATGCATAATCATATATGCTATACTACATATATGTATATATATGTATATATATGTATATATATATAATGCTAAGTTGTAAGAGAAGTATAAAACGTACAATAGAAATTCAAACAGCAAAAGATCACTTTTGAATAAAGAAAAAAGTGTGATAATATTCCATGGGGTAGACATCATTGGAACAAGACTTTGAAATTCTTGAAGTAACAGGATTTCACCTAATAAATCAGTAAATTTCAGCATTGGGGAAAATGTGAGAAAAATTGGAGAATATAAGTAAAGTGTACGTATAACAAAGAATTATCTAGAAACTTGGGTACAGAAACTTAATGCAATGATTGAGAAAATGAGAATGGACGTCTACCCCTGAGACAATAAAAAATAATCACACAGAGAGGAGGAGTGTGAAAGCAAACATTGTGGCAGAAAAACTGAAACAGACAAGAAGACTTTATTCAAGGTACTGCAACAAGGGAGAGAGATTGAACTCAAGTCAACTGAAACAAAAGCAGAGGGTGGTGGCGAAGCATTAGGATGAACTAAGGAAAACGTATTGAGGAACTTTATGGGGAAGGTGAGTAGGCGGGATATGTAAAGAACATTGACTTATTCCTGAGTTTGCAAATGTTCTCTGTGATTTGGTCATCTGTGTCTGCTTAGCTGGTGCCCATCAAAGGTAGGCTTCTACCCTCCCACAGGGACAGGAGATTGGGACGCCATCTCCTTAGAAGCTTATGTTTCAAAGAGATAGTTTCCAAGTCCCTGAGAAAGATATTTCCTAGGCTGTAAAATTGACAAAAGACTGAGGAAAGAGTCACATACATTTCAAAGGAGCAGATAAAGAATTTACAATTGCAAGTTTTCTGAAGTAAATGTTCTAAGAAAAATGAGATCATATGTCTACAGTCAGGAGGACACCTGTCTAAAGTCTAACCAAGATGAAAGGAACACCAAGGCCATCTTGGTAACTGGGAAACAAGTTGGTATAATCTGAATCTTCTCAACAGCATGAGATGTAGAGGGCTGGACTGTAGTTATCCCCAATTTATTTCTAATTTTAAAGTCTTAGAAGTTTCCTTGTAAAAAGTCCCCCCCAGAGGAACATTGTACGAATTCAAACAGAAATGAATAATATGTCCTACTGTATTAGGTGAAAAATCACTGAGCATGTTCTTATCTAATTTATCATTTCTTTACAGGGGTAAACTGCATTTTCAAGCTTAAATAGTTTACTTGAAGTCACAATTGTAGTAATGATTAAGTTGGAATTAGAATATAAATCCCCTGTAGTTAACTAGCAGGGACAAAGGAATGGAAAAGATTAGTTTGAATTTGTAGGTATCATCATCAGGTTTATATTTTAGAAATGCGAGAGGAAATGGAGAAAACGAGAACCTTGTTACACCATGTGATTTAAATTGTGGGTATAGAAAGACAGAATCGGGTCCTAGTACACATGATATTTAAGAATATTCCAGTACAAACTCGTTAACACAGTCTGCTCTTCATCTCCAATGGCATGCTGAGTCAAAAGGCTCCTCATTTTATTGTTTTTAATTTGCTTTCATAGTAAAATAGCAGGATATCCCCCTGGTTCCCCTACACATCCATGTTTACGCTGTTAATTTTCTTATTACTTATTATTATTATTGTTATTTTTTTTTCTATCAGAATAGCACAGTATCCATAGAGTTCCTCCTCTGTGTTTTTTTTCTTTTTTTCAAATAGACATGAAATTTATAAGTCATATACAAGCGATTTTAACCAGTGGTGTTAACTGATAAGTACTGTGGATCCCAGAAGTCTTAGGCCACAGGCTTCGGTAGCAAGGATAGAAAACTAACGGAAACAGACTGCTCTTTATACGTGTTCCAGATGATTCCTCCAGCCTATCAGGGTCCTTTCTTGTTTGGACTGCAACTTGGTCAGTTAGTTTTAATCCATGTCCCTAAGAGCAAAACACAACAAAAAGCTAGCAAAACACCATCTGGGTCAGATAAAAACCAACGCTGCGCTGAGTGCCATCAGCATACTGATGGCTGAGTACTGCCAAGCATTGCTCTGCTTATGGCAAGACAAAAGATCACATTGATTGATCTTTTCCCTTTAGCCTTTCAAACTGTATGAAGCCTCTCAATAAGGAAAAGTTCAAAACTGACGTTTAGCACAACAGTGAGTGCCTTAAACACTGAAATAAGGATTTTATAACAAAACTTCCTTTCTGCTTTTCACATGTTTGTTTGTTTGTTTGTTTGTTTGTTTAAAAAAGGATTGTTTTCTTCTTTGAATATCAGTAAAACCGTATATATAATATGTATCACTCTATCTGTAGACAGGTAGGTAAACGATAGGTAGATAAAGTAGTAGCTAAAGGTGATTCAAAGAATCCTGTTACATCAACCAAGACCTTTCAATTTTTACACAAATTAATATCTTCAGTTTACCTTATATTATGTAATGGCTGAAAACTAAATTAACAATGACACAAAAAACAGATTTGAAATTTAGGAAACTCAGGAATATGTCTTCTTGAGCAAAAACACTTATTTAAAAATTTGGCACATTATAGGTTTCTTAACTCCCAGAATATTATTTTAATAATATTCTAGAACGCATGCCAATGGAAGATTTGAGATTTGGGAAATACTTTAAATATTCCATGTTTCTTGTAGGCAGTTAGTTTTTATGAATTAGTTCTCCGGTCTCTAAACACCACTGTTTCTTTTAAAGTGATACGTTATATCTATCTACCTGAACATTTATTTGTGCAATATACATATATATATATATATATATATATATATATATATATATATATATATATATATGGCCATTAAAAAGTATACACATTTTAAGAAAGGAAAAAACTGTATTAAAATTATAATACTCAATATATATCAATTACAAAAGATGAATACAAGTCATATGTATACGTTTTTTGGCACTCCTATATATACATAGAGTGAGGTTACATGGGAGAATCATCTGAACTAATTAATATTAAATTAACTGACCTCACTTTAAGAATAAAATACGAAATCTGTTGAGATTTGCATCATTAATAATAGTCATATATACACAGCTAACTCAACATAAATTAACTACTTTTTAAACATCCTTAGTTTAATGGAAGAGTTTCAAATAGAGTTTCTTTTGTTACACTCTTATCTACTTGAAAATTTCCTACAAAATCAAAAGTAATAATAATAAAAATAAAAATAAGCAATCAAAAGCACATTATAATACTGCAGGATTTGGTTGAATTTTTACTATTTTTCAGACTCATTATAAACATTATCGGCAGGATGAAGATAGGTTGTTTCTTTTTTCTCTTTTTGTTACATTTCTCAGGCTTCAAAAAAATGTCATTTCCATGCAAATTACCCTTTTTCAACATTCATTAAGCCCTTTTTACTGAGAATCTAATTGGCTTTCAATCCTCTCAGTTGTCTATGAGAAATCTTGGAAGGGACAAAACAGCAGAGCAATGTTACTCTGTTTTAATATAAAATATTTAAAAAGCAAGAATATTGTTTAAAGTAGTAATTTTGTAAAGTGAAAATGTTAGCAAGTCAGAATACTAAAATATAGTATGTTTTTATGTATTGGATAGAAAGACAAGAACACATTAATCATTTTTTATTACAACCTCTATATAATAATTTCATCCTTAGGTTCTGAATCTGTACTGCCAAGAAAGAGCCTATTTACATCTCACCAGTGAACACTATAAACAAGTTTCAATTGTTTCATTTGTCGCAATTTCTGCCTTCCTAACAGCAGGAAACACATTGTGTGAGATAATAGTAATCCTTAACAATGTAAATGAAAGCATAATACATTACACTGATAATACCCAGGCATTATTTTGTTACTGTGGTATAATTGTTATATCTAGATCAAGTTTTCTCAGCCATTTTTGACCTATGAACACTTTTCACAGAAATGTATAATTTTATGAACCACTTTGGAATATGTAATCATTTTTGTATGGGATATTAAAAATATAAATATTTTGTATGGGGTATTGTAAATATAAAATTAATTTTAGCAATGTGTTATGATTATTATTAAATGTATTTAAACATTGCACTTAGTTATTTTCACCACACACGAAGTTCTGTTTTTGTTTTAATTCATTTAACCAGTGAAATATGCTGACTACCTTACTTAACATGAGAATGTACATTATTTGTAGAGTTTATGTCATATATTCCATTTGGGAACTACAATTAATATG